>NC_066580.1:174210845-174814845 GCF_024323335.1 Lathyrus oleraceus | reverse complement strand
GAGTAAGATTTGTATTCCTTTTGCGGAATCGAATATTTCTTTGTTTCTTGGATAATTGCCGGATGCTTACAATTTATCCTCGTGAGTTGTCTTTCGTTTACCCTGTTGTTGTTGGTAACGATTGTCTCTCCTTTCGGTAGGTCACCTATTATATACCCAGTAACTGGTATCTCTGGTGTTTCCTTCCATGCGAGTATATTATCTACGTTCTGACGGTAATAGATAATATATCTCATGCGAGTATACTATCCACGTTCTGACGGTAATGGATATTATATCTCATGCACTCTTTGGGTTTGTGTCCCCAGCTGAGTAAGATTCGTTTTCCCGTTGTGGATTCGAATGTCCATCCTGTAAGTCGATTTGCTTTTTCAAGCCCTCCTTTCGGATGATGAGTGTTTTGGCATATATAACAATTCACGCTTCGGTCGGTCACCTATTATATACCCAGTAACCGGTATCCCTGGTGTTCCTTCCTTTCTGCTCCCTATTATGACCTTGGTCCCCTGTGGAGTCAGATTTTCCTGAGTTGATGTACCTTTTTCAGGTCTTTCTCGGATGTTTGGTTGATTGATATCTCTCACCCTTATACCGGTCTTAGATATTCATTCTTCCTGAGCTTGTCGTTCTTTCACCCTTATACCGGTGTTTAGATCACATGTCTCTTTGAGTTTGTTACCCTTATACCGGTAACACCTCATTCTTTGTTGCTTCTCCAGGAGAGTCTTTGTTAGACATTCTCTGGTGGAGTTTCTTGTTGTGATTTTACCCTCTTGCTGTATTGGTGTTCTCCCCAATATATGCAAGTTTCCCCGGCAGGGAGGTTCTTTGTGAATCTTTTCCCCAGTCCGAGTCCGGATTTTTCATCCGAAGTATCCTTTGTGGATAGTTTGAGTCAGCTTGTGTCTTTCCAATGGATGTGTCTTCCTTTGGAATTCTTTTTTCCCAGTTTGAGTCCTTTACTCCCCAATGAAGTCTCCAATCCAGTCGTGTCCTGTGCACGCTGTGTCCAGTTCTTGTTTCCCCTAATTCAGAGTCGTGTCCTGCTCACGCATTTTTTCTTATCCCCATGAGAGTCCTGTTAGAGTCTCTGTTCCTGGTGAGTGTATTACTCCGATGGATGGTCTTCTCTTCTTTGTGGACCCATATTCCCCACAGAGTTTTGCGTCTTTTGCATGCATACATTTGCATCATGAGGTCTCTTAGGGACCAAAATTTGTCTCATTACTGTTATTTAAGCCCATTCTACCGTGTCGAGATGAAGATTTTAACCTTCACTTCTCCGGCTAGAATGACCTTAAATAGGGGCATCTGTAAGACCCCAATTTTGTCCCTAAGATCCCTCATGGCATCATATCATATCATTTGCATTGCCTCAAGGATCATTGTGCACCTTGCTTCCTTCCCTGTGGGTGGGTTATCCTTTGAGAGTGATTCTTGATCACCAAGCATGTTTTGCTTTTGTATATCATTGCTTTTCTCTTTACCACTAACCAAAAGTACAAAACTATGTCATCTAACCTTTGTCTTGCAGATGAAGCAATCACTGGTCAAAGTAGTCAAAGGCAGTCATTGAGCAATAGATGGTGGTCATTATTGAGATTTGGACCCTACACTCATTCACAAGACTTTATATGAGCTATGTTATCATTTTGAATCAAAATCCCAAGTGGTAGAGGCTTGAATTTCATCAGAACATTGCCAGGTCATCTGAAGACCTAGAAAGTCAACTGCCAAGTCAACTGTGGATTTGGAGGTGGGAATTGATTATAAATACTTCATTCATGTTCAAACAAGTCTCATTTGACATTTCAAACATCAACATTGAAGAATTTAAAGTCAGGTCAAAACTTTCCAAAAATAGCATGTGACCTATAATTTGAAATTTCCAAAAATGGAAAGGTTTTAACCTAACTTCAACGTCAAATTACATCACCAAGAAAGCTTCAAATGAAATTTTGTTGAACATGAAAGTTGTATATCTTTCTCGCCCATTTCCAAAAAGTCCAAGATCAAGAATTTCTCATGTGTGGTTAAGAAGATATGATCAAAACATGGCAAAGTATGCATGGAGATTCAAATGGACATAACTTCTCAACCAAAGCTCCAAATTGGATGGCTCTTTTTGCATCATTCTTCTTTTGACCTATAATTTTCAAATCATGCGTTGCATTACACAAATTATCATCACATGAGCATTTGGTCACACACTTGATTTTTGGAGGGAAATTATGGAATTTAAATTTGGTGCATTGTTTAAGCATTTTATCATTGCCATTAGCTCCAAAATAGATTTTTAAGTGAAAATGAATCAAAATTTCGTGCACTGTTCACATGCATTCCCATGCATAAGGGTGAAAAGCAAATTGGCACTTACACCTCATTTCTTGTTAATTATCATTAGCATTGGGTTAAACATGATTAGAACTGGATTAACATGACCTATATAAGCTAAAGCTCTAACTGTTTTTTAGATTAGCTTCATAATTTCAGATCTAGATCTCAAACACTCAAATTTTTCTCTCAAAATTTCTTGCAATTTCTTCACATTCAATCCATTTCCATTGCTTGATCCTTGTTTCTGAAGTGTTCTTTAGCAGCTTTGCACGTGGAAGCAAGAGGTTTGGTGCAGTATTGAAGCATTCTTGAAGCTTGAAGCAACAATGGTGAATCAAGATTTTGATGAGATCGTGTGCAATTGAGCTCCATTTTCTCTTCCAATCACTCATACAAGCATTACAGAAGAACTTTGAAGCATCACAAAGCCTTGAACCACACGAATTCCAGTTTTGCTCTTCAAGAGGTTCCAAATTGATTCTCTTAATTCTCAAATTTATTATGCTGTTGTTGTAGATCTAAGTTTGCTGAGTAATTTGAGCTTTGAATCGTGCAAATCCATGCTGTTTTGAGTGAGATATGACTGTTTGAATTTTTGATGATGAATCTTCTTTGCTTCGATCCATGCATGTTTGGTTGTTTCTTGATGAATTGTTTATGGATTTATGATCTATGATGAAAGCACTGCACAATGATATGCTCAGTTTTGATTTCTGGATACTTTGAATTTTTCTGGAAATTTATGGATGAAGATCTTCATGATCTTCATCATGTTCATAGCGTTTCCAGGTTTCCTACGAATTTAGCTGGGAAACGCATAGGCTTTGTTGCGGATTTTGTTGCAAGTTCATCATGATTACCTGCGGATTATTTTTAAATGCCATGCCTGCGTGTACTAGGGTTTCCCTCTGATTCGTCCATGTGTAGCTTGTGTGGCTTAATGACTGGCTTGCATTCGTTTGACCAAGCACACGTAGCTTTGATTGTGCCATGTAGATTAATGAAACACTGAGTTTCATTCAGCCTGGCGCCACTATTTGAATTCGTCCCAGCTTCGATTCCGCGCCATGCCTTTTTTTCAAATGCTTCATATTATTTTACTTTTCCCTCCATATTTCCATGTCCTTGCTTCACATCATTTTTTATTTTTTCATCATCTTACAAAAATCATATTAAATTGAAAATTGATCCAAAAATTATGAGGTTTTTTGCATCATGATCCTTATTCTGTCTATTATTTTTTGATCATTAATTCCAAAATTGTGCTTGGATGAATAATTTTTTGTGCTAGGATGTTTGAACATGTATCCATTTTGTACCTTGCCTTGCCATATCATTTGTGAAATGCTGGTCTTTGATCCAATGAATCTGAAAATTTGCATGATGAAACTAGACACTTTGCTTGACATTTTGGTGTTGATTTGGTATTTTTACCATTTGTCATTTCTGTTTTATGATCATGCTAAGTTGGTGTGACAATTTGTGTCACACCTTTTGATGTTCAACTTATGTGATGTGTTTGGCATGCCAAATTATCTCCATGTCCTGATATTTTGTATGATGCATATTATGTATGTTGTGAATGAGCATGAATTTTGTTAGAATTTTTGGATCCATTTCTGATTTAATTGAGATTTTTCATTCTGGTTGGTCACATTTGAGTTTTAAAATTGCCTTGAACTTTAATTGATCATGAAATGCTTTTGGTATATGATATTGATGCGAGACCTTTTGGAATGTTTCAAGATGTGTTTGAAGTGTATTCATGTTAATTTTCAGCTTCTGTTTTAAATTTTTTCTCCACCTTTGACCCTAGGCTTTGACCTAGTGGTTTGTTGCTTATCTTTGAGCTTTGATTTCAGGTTGAGCATTCAAGTTCCATAGTTGATGATGCTCATCACTTGAGCATTTGATGTTTACTTTTGACTACTAACCTTGTGTGTTTTGTAGGGTTGTTAACTCATTTGAGTTTGACTTGTGGCTTATGCCTTTGCTTATTGGGTTTGACTGTTGATATTGATGTTATCTGTTTGTCTGTACAATTGAACTGATTTGTTTGATGTTTTCAGGTACATAAGTTGCTTAAGTTCAATTTGAACTTGCTTATGCTTGGTTGCTTAACCACTTAGGTATAATATCTCTTCTTCATGTAGTCTGGAAGACCTACTGTTATTGGTAGGCACCTGTCTGAAGTCCTCCTTAAGAGGCAATGCTTGTGATTGTTTACTTTTTGTGCCAAGCAGGAAAAGTCCTTTTATAAGGCAATTGGCAGATAAAAGAGATGTGTAATCCATCTCCTGCTAATCAGTGTGTCCTTCACCTTGCTCACAGAATATGTTGATGCATTGTGAATACTAACCCAAGATCTTATAGAGTCAATCTTTGTGGAGAAGAGTTCCAACTTTCTGAACTCCCACACTTTCTATTGTTTAAAGCTCTCCCTGACCAGGGATAAGAGCTATGAGGCACACCCCTCATCTCCATTTCATCTGCTTCACCCTAACTCTCAATGTTAGGGTTAAGAGCTCATATACCCCATTCCAGTTGGCTTTAAAGCCTAACCTTGCTTGAGCCGAATTGATTGTGTATAGTGTGTGCTAAATGACTTGTTTGGTTGATTGCTTGATTCATCTGTGCATATTTGCTTATGTGTGCCTTTGTTCATTTATCATCATTAATTGTACATCATTGCATGATCACTGTTCATATCTTTGTGACATCTTTGTTTGTCCATTGAGGAATCAATTGTAAGTCCATTTATTGGCAGCTGTTTCCTATGATTTGGAAGGAGTTGGGACTAAGACCATTTATTGGCATCCTATTTCCTTGGAGTCGAATGTAAGACCATTTATTGGCAACTTGTTTCCTCTTGCTTATTGCATTTGTTTTGTTTGTTGTATGTGAGGAGTCAATTGTAAGTCCATTTATTGGCAATTGTTTCCCATGATCATTTCTTTGGAGATTAGTATAAGTCCAGTTGATTGGCATCTGATATCCATGTTTTGTTTTGTTTTGGGAGATTAGAATAAGTCCATTGATTGGCATCTAATATTCCTGTTTGTTTTAGGAGATTGGTGTAAATCCATTTATTGGTATCCGGTATCCAGTTTGTTTTGTGAGATTGGTGTAAGTCCATTGATTGGCATCCGGTATCCATTTTCTGTTGCTTATTTGTTACTCATTTGTTGCCTATTCCAAAGGAACCACTTGGATCATCTACATATGATCTCAAGAGGTGAACATCTAAGAAGTTTTACATCCCTTATCCACACACCCTTTTGTTCTAAACCTCCTTTTTGCCTTGTTGACTTCAAACTTGAAAAACATTGTGCAAACATTCTCATTTCTTTTCAAAATTAGAAACCTGGGCCTTAAGCCCTTGATTTTCAAACTTCATTTTTTATTACACTTCTTTTTGAATTGAATCCTAATCATACTTTGACCATATTTTGTGAATATTCATAATCAATTAATTTCATTCATTCAATTGTTTTGTGGCTTTGTCCATTCCTGATAAGTTTTTCATACATTAGCCATAGGTTTCAATTATCATAGTGGTTGATGTAAATCTTACCGTATCCTTAGTGAGTTGATTGTAAGTCTTCCATACTTATTATAGGGTTAACCCCTCACTAGTATGTTGAAGCTATCCTCGCATGGTGGATTGTTGATTCAGGTTGAGTTTTCTCCCGTTGATAATGAAAGACCTTAGGGCTTTTGTTTTAAAATCAATTCACTTACTTTTTGGAAATCTTTTAGCCGAACTACGGCGTTTTGATCCTTACCTTCCATGGAAAGGTACGTAGGCAACGGGTTCATCCGTTCAAACACAAAAATAATAACTTGTATATTCTTTTCTCATCCTCCCAATCAATGTTTACACAATAAATATTTCATAAACAAATAACATTTCGTACAACAAGTGTGAAAAGGGCTCCCTAGGAGTACCTAGGACGTTTTGGGTGCCTAACACCTTCCCATTGCGTAATTTACCCCTTACCCCGATCTCTGATCTTTTCATTAGTTTTCTATGTGTAAAACTTCTTAGGCTTTTGTTCGCTTTTTAGCGAATCCTTTGGATAAATAAAAGTGCGGTGACGACTCGATTTCTTTGTATGCTTTGCTTTTGATTTAATCAATAAATCATAAAGTGACAAATACACCGCTACACCTACGTACCAACATAAAAATGAGGGATCAAAACCTCATAGTCCGTGATACAAATTTCAAAGTGGATGCATTTCTTTTTAACAAAAATTGAGTTTGAAAGGCACAAAGGCCTAAAAATGTTTTGAATGAGTTAGTTCTTTTTTTGGCTTTTTGAAAGTTCAAGTCAAGTATAATTACATTTATTCACAAGTTTGATTTAAGAAAAGAAGTTTAAAAAATGTAATGGCATAAGGCCAAAGTTTCTATCTTTTTGCAAAGTGGTCAAAGTTTAGAACAAAATAAGTTCAATCAAATAAGGTTTTGAAAAATAGAGGGAGAGATTTTGAAAATAAAGAAAGTTGGGAGAAGATGAAGAGACTATCCTATGTACAAAATTAAAAGTTTATAGTTGAAAAGATCTGACCAAATGGGTAGCAATCCAATAGACAAGAATGTCAATAGAAACCCAGAATTCTCTTGGACTTTTAGAATCAAGCAACACATAAATGCACAATTATATTAATCTTGAAGAGCAAAGGCATCAAATAAAGATGGCCACATCCAAGCTTATCCATTCCATGATCTTCTTCAAAATAGCTCATGTAACAAATGAAATTCACAAGTCACAGGTTCAAAATAACAGCTTCACAATGATCATGTTGCAGATGAACTCAGAAGGATCTTGAATGATGTATCACATGAAGTTTCAAATTGCAAGCACTTGGTTTCACAATAAGTTGGCATTGGCCAAGTCCTTTAGCATAGGAATATTCCCTAAATTCTAAGTCCATTTGTCCAAGATCAAGCCAACAGTCCACACAAATGCTTTTTAGGGTTTTTATTATTATTATGTACATTAATGGTCAAAGACCACACAAACAAAAAAAGTATACACAAACAAAATATATCACACAATATGGTCCAAGTGGACAAAGTGAAAATTGCATTAACATAAACAATTAGAATGATATGAATAATGGCAAATGTATAAAAGCTAGAATTAAATGGCATTAAAGTAAAGGGCTTGAAATTAAAAGTTAGTAGTTAATAGGTTAGAAGTTAGTATTGTTTTGCTTTTGTTTTTCATTTTAAGACATTCTTTGGAGAACATTCAACCCACTTATCACAAGTATGGATCCTTGAACCAAGACATCTTCCAAAGGAAGGAAAAAAGGTCAAGTTTCCACACAATACCATGAAAGAGGGGAGACTTACAATCTCACTAACTAGAATGCTTATGCCTTTTATGTCACAAATTTAGCGTTATGTTAAGCAATCGTAATTGGACTTATGTAGAAGTCACAACTATTTGAGGTCGGGCAATAGAATTTTGGTGTTAATGCATGTTAGAGACATAGTATAATAGACGATGCTCATGAAACATACCACACACAAAAAGAATATGCAAAAGGTATGGCCTAATCTCATCCATACTCATGTTAATTTTTCAATTAACTAGTCTTAGGATTTTGAGATATCATAGGCTAAATGGAATGAGTGAATGAAGAAGGAATTGAACGGATCAAGTGGTCACAAATGCGCCATCCACGATACGCCTGAGTCAGCGCGCCACAAGAAAGGTAATTCAAACCAACGCACAAGATTATTTCATTTCAAATGGATCATGTGGCTCTGAACACGCCAACTCACCACCGGAGCTACAGCTCCGGTCTCCTTCTCAGGCGAGCCTCACCGCTGGTTCAGTTATAACCATCACCAAAATTAAAAAGAAGGACATGATTTCAAAGTAAAAATGCACTGAGCACGAATCTGACCTCAATTTATCCTAACTCCAAGTATATTGAGAGATACATGGAGTTGAAATTTGAGGTACATGAACTGAGTTGCTTCAATTTGGCCTCAAAGCAACTCAATCTTCTTGCCTACATTGGTAGGACTTTAGACAACCAAAGAATCAAGAGAATTGAGTAAGATTGAGAGAGAATCGAAGAGATTAAAATTTCTGGAAAATACCTTCAATGTAGGTCTAGATTCAGCTGTTCTTGCCTTGGCTCGTGCTTGATCTTACTCCAAATGCTTGTAGAAGAATAATTGAATGCTAAAAACGTCTTGGATCCCCGGAGTTTTGAATCTCAAAATAGTGAGAATTCAAACTCAATTTCAAGTGAAATTCTCAGGATTATCCTTTGAAATGAGAGGGTTAGAGGTTTGGGATCAAAGCTGGCGTGAATGTGTGTGCAATCCTGAGCATATGGAGCTTTATTTATAGCCAATTCAATTGATATTTACACACTTGAAGTCAACTTCCAAAATTAGCAATGTGTGATGCATGAGTGCATGGGCGTGTGCAGGCCCATGAAATCACTCCATCTGATCCATAATTGAGTGTAAACAAGGTTGAAGTCATGTTGGAATGCTAGGCAATTGTGCATGGATGTTTGAAGTTCAATCTTGCCAAATGATGATACCATGTTCAAGCCATGTGGAGCCTATTCATTTCTTGTCCAAACTGAATGAACTTGGACTTTTTGGAAAGGTTAAATCAAGAGGAACAACTTTCATGTTCAACACTTTTCCATTTTGAGCTTGGAAGTTGAATAATTTTGAGGTGGAAGTTTGGAAATTTTAACATATTCAAAAAAATTCTAAGTGTCAAGCCATATCTCTCAATATTCCACCTTGCTTAACTTTTTCTATGAGCTTCAAACGGGAAATGTGTCTTCATAAAAGTTGTAGATCTTTCAAATACCTTCAAAATGGTCAGAAATTTCATGTCATTTGGATTTAAAATGATAGAGTTATACATTTTTGAAGTTTGGAAAAATCACTTGATCAAAGGTATAGGTCAAAAGTGACCTATAATGTAACCTCATATCACATGCTCATAAAAGTTGAATGAGCTCTCACTCCAAACATAAAAGTTGAATTAGACCTCTTGAATTTGATTATGAAACTTGTAAATCTTTCATATCATAAAAATTGAGCAAGTTATGGCCTTGGGAATTTGACTTTCAAATTAGGGTTTAGACAAAATGACCTATAATGTTTCAACATAGAAAATGATTTTCCAAGCAAAACTAGCTCTAGGTATAAACATGAAAGTTATTTTTAATGTCATTTAGAGTAAGTTTTCTCTTGGAATAATTTTCATATGGTGAAAATTGTAGGAGATGGGGTCTAGGGAGACCCGATTTTGATCAGATGAATTCATCTGGCCAACCACTATCAACCAACTTGCTAATCTTCAATTATCTTGACTTTATAGGCTCATGGTAGATAACATATGCATAAGATGATGAATTTTGAAGTGTCCCTTGAGAAATTTTATCAATTGGTGAGATAGCTTGTTGGAGAAGTTACTTAAGATACCCAGTCAAACTAGGGTTTCCAAGGCAAATCACCCTCAAACTCTTGAAGAAAACTTGATCAATATAACATGTAGAGATTATTGGGACTCATATATGATGTTTACGACCATCCTTGAATCAATCCATGGTTGTGCTCTTTGTCATGAGGGTCTCAAACCCTAGATGTGAACTTGATAGATCAATGGAGATCATGCCCTACCTACAAAAGAGTTCGGCAAATGCAAAGACATATTTTTGGTATTTTGGTTAGTGGAATGATAAAATACAAGTATGATACAATCACATAGTGCTTGGTGATCTCTCCCAAAACAAACCCAATGAAAAAGGGGTAAGGAGGATGCCAAGGTATGATTCCAATGCTAATGCATATAATGGAATTGCATGAGGGATATTAGGGTCAAAATTGGGGTCTTACAATCATAACATAATTCATTCTCATTACATAAATCACACATGTTCCATACAAAGCTTGTTAATGTATCATTCCCTTGGCTACTTGTCTATTGTACACACCGGGGTACGATTACATCCAAGCATCACTATCTAACTCATTTCATGACTTAAGTTATATTTCTAAGTCATTTACCTATTATTCACCTAGGTTTACCTCACTCATAAGTTTTTAATCTTATACTTACATAATCAACACAATAACAATTTCCAACATAGTTCATAAATACACATAATAATTCATTACCAAAACACAGACAATAATGGTAGTATAAACATGTTTTCTTCTCATTAATTGATGATGCATTGGATTACCTTTCCAATGTGTCCGACCTCACGTTTATTGCAGTTACCATTCCCGTTTTATGGTGGAAACAAGGAAACAATTTGTAAACACACATAATAGTATAATACCAACAATCAAGTGATAATTTACTTATAATCATGATTCTATCTTACCAAGAAATAGATGATTGAACTAGCTTTCCAACGCATCCAATTGGGCCTCCTTCTGAGTTACGAAACTCATTTTAGAGTGAAAACAGGAGAACCAATTGATTGTTATCATGGACCAATCAATTGGATCAACATTTTGCCACGATTTTCACTAAAATGGAAGGGACCAATGGATTGTTCTATGGTGTCAATCGATTGACACATGCAACTTTTCCAAAAATCCAATTTCTAAACATGTCTTCTTCCATCCTTTACCATTCTAAACCATTCTAAACCATAGACTAACATAAACCCACACCAAACCAAGTGATTATAAGTTATAGATTCAAGAATCAATACCACAACATAAACCCTAATTCATCACAAAACATCAATAATAACATGTATTATTACAATAAGCAAAGAGAAGTATGGACAACAACAAATTTCATGGTTCAATACACACAAAATCCTAACCCAATCTTTTCATGCTTCTTCCCCCAAAGCTAACTATCTATGGAACTCACCTTGAATCAAGAATATGGTGAAGATGATGGAGAAGATGAGATGATGATGGTGGTGGTGGTGGTTCCATGGCTTCCTTCCTCTTTCTCTCTTCTTCTTCCTTTATCCCTTCTCCTCTTTTTCTCTCTTTATTGGTTTTTCTTTCTTTCTCTTCTTCTTATCAACTTTCCCTTCTTTCTCTTATAACCACACAATATATATAAATATAATATATAATATGAAGTAGTGACAGAAAATATCTCAATTGATATTTTATCTTCCAATACCAATTGAATAATTATTAATGTTACCAAAATATCCCTTTTTGTACTTATTAATAAAGGTCAGTCTCTTTTAACAATAATTTATCTCTTATGAGTTCACTAGTTACTCTATGTGTCCCAACTAACAACAATTAGATCACTTAAGAGCTCAAATTGTTCTAACTGACACAAGATAAAGTACATTGGAACTCAGTTGGTCTCAACTAACGACTAATTGAGCATTTAAGGGAATATGGGATATTACATACGAGCATTTTCTCCAAGGTATCACAAAATGGAATATTGACTTGTAAAGCTGTGAGCATCTCCATGAACTTTTTAAATTTCCCCACCTCTATTTCTCTTTTTGGCTTCTTCTTAGTCAAAGGATACGGTGGTTTGATATAATACGGTAAATGAGGGTTTGGTTCATTGAGGATTTTGTTTTCTATTCTCCAAAAAGGTGAATCTTTATCAATGAATTTAATAGGTGTTTTCCCCTTCTCAAGAGTCTCACTAGAAGCCTCATCTTCTGTTAGGGTGGATTTTGGCTCCTCATCTTTCTCATTGCTTTTTTCCACTATCTGTTTCTGTTTGTTTCTACTGGAAGCTGAAGGAATTGAGCGGTTCCTTAATTCTATGGCATCACAGTCCCCTGTTTCCCGTGCTAAAGATATGATTTGTTGGGATAGGTTAGACATTTTTCCTTCCAATCTTTTCATTAACTTCTCATGTTTCTTGTTCAACGAGTTGTGTAACTTGTTAATATTCAAGAATTTGTTTTGTGTTGTCAACATAAATTCAGCCAATGTTTCTTCCAATGATGAGATCTTGAATTTTGTCTCTGTTTGTGTTGCTCTTCGATTGGAATTCATAGTTATCGCTTGTACTTCTCCCCTAAGTTGTTCTTCAGCACAATCACCTGCAAAATGTTCTTCCCCATAATTAGCACATAATGAAAATACAACCTCCTTTGAAGATTCCTGCGTTGTACTTGTTGCATTCAACTTTTGATTTAGTACTTCCAACTTTGTGATAAGCTCCCCATATCCTCCTAAAGTCAACTCACTGTGATATCTATTATTTATTTCTACCAGGTCAAACCCTCTAGTATTTTCAAAGTTGTATTCATTCAGACTCATCTTCTCTACCAGCTCTTTTACCTATGGTTCAGTCGGTGTTCTTATTGTACCTCTTGCAGATGCATATAAAAGCATTCGAACATGCGTTTGGAGACCCTTCACAAAATTCTGCATTTTTTCCATATTTCTCATATTATAATTAACGCATATGAGTATCAATAATTTAAACCTCTCGCAGATGCATATAAAAGCATCCGAACATGCGTTTGGAGACCCTTCACAAAATTCTGCATTTTTTCCATATTGCTCATATTATAATTAACGCATATGTGTATCAATAATTTAAACCTCTCTCAAGCATCGTAAAGAGATTCAGTCTCTTGTTGTTCGAAATGTGTAAATTCAATTTTTCTCTCTATGAACTGTGATATGGTGAAGAATATTTCTAGGTATTTATCTTCCAATTCACTCCATCTTCTGATTACTCCATTTGGAAGACATAATAATCGATCCTTCACTCTCCCCACCAAAGAGAAGCTGGATAATTTCAGTTTAACCTGATCTTCCGTAATATCCTCTGATTGACACCTTAATGTTGTCTCCTGAAACCTGGCTAGATGTTCCCATGGTTCACTGGTTTCATTCCCGTCAAATGGTATATCCTTTAAATCTGAAAGCACGGAGTATTTGATGTTTAAATTTACGGGAGTAGCTAGAATAAACCCCAAGGAAACCTGTGATGCATCAGTAGGCCTTGAGTAGCCCCCCATAGTTTGTGCTCTTAGTTCTGCCATGGTCAAATTTCAATAAATGTGTTATGCACTTCACCAACAAGAATAAATACCCACAGTAGTATTTCCCGAAAATAGAAAGAAATAATAAAAAATTATATAAATGATATAAAACTAAAAAGAATATAACATGTTGCACAAATATCACCTTGTTGAAATATCAATAGTCCCTGGCAACGACGCCAAAAACTTGATGACTACTCGACAAGTGTACCGTTAGTGTCGTAGTAATAAAAAGATCGAATCCACATGGACTGCTTTTTAACAAGACAAAATTAGTGCAATGTACATAAAAGAGTAAAATAGGAGGGGGGTGTTCGAGTTTGAAATGCGAAAAGTAAATAAGTGTTTCAACAGAATAAGGAAAGCGGTCAGGTTGTGTTTAGAATCCCCTATTTCTCTATTTTTGATGTTTGAGGCTTTATAAGAATGATCTTATAACTATAACCCCATAGAGAATTAACAAAGCCGCTATAATTGATCTCTTTCAAAATAACTCACTAATCACTACTTGGAGCTTTCTATCCCTAGTCCGTCAGCGTAAGCAAAATTAGGCGATACACAAAATATTACTTCCCTATGCCACTGCTTGGGGTCTCCTATTCCTATTCAATCAGGGTAAGTACAACAGTTTCCCTAGGTCCAACACATACACTAATGGTCAGTATTCCCTATGTTCCCACAATTAATTTAAAAGAGTATC
Source organism: Lathyrus oleraceus (assembly GCF_024323335.1). Classification (NCBI taxonomy): domain Eukaryota; kingdom Viridiplantae; phylum Streptophyta; class Magnoliopsida; order Fabales; family Fabaceae; genus Lathyrus; species Lathyrus oleraceus. The sequence goes on along the minus strand of NC_066580.1, from coordinate 174,800,802 downwards.
TCACATAATAAGCATTAAGAACAATAAGCAATTGAATAGGATTATAGATCAACAGGATCATACAAAGTCAAATCAACATGTTACCCAACAATATTTAAATAAGTTCATCATAACACAACCTAACTTGGAGGAGCTTAACTACTCATAATTCAGATTACAATACCAAAATTGATAGATAAAAATTACATATGAATTCCCTTGAAGTAATGGCCTCCAATGAATTCCAATGCCCTAAAAATCACCCTTGATGCTACAAAAACCGTGCCTTGTTGTCCAAGGTTCCTTACCCTTATCAAAGTGCATAATCTCCCCTTAAAAAAACTCAAAATGGATCAGATGTGTCAGAAAAAGCCAAGAAAAATGGGCTATTTCACGCGTGATGACTTGCATCGCTCGTAGCGATGCTGCATGATGGTGCGCATGATTTTTCCCAAATTTACACTTTTTTACTCCCTTTTTCACCCAAATTTTCACTAAGTTCAATTTCTTCACACATAGCTATTTTTTCCTCATTCTTCGGTCTTTCTTCTTCCTTTTTCCTCATTGTGTTACTTTATGATGAGTTGATGTTTTAATGAGTTAACACAATTTAATGTTTTATGAATATGTATTTTATGAGGTGCTTATATTTGATTTTATTTGTTAATTGTCATAAAATTGATTAATTGTTGTGTATTAAGAATGATATTGTGCATAATGGTGATCAATGCATGGTGATTATTTTAGTGAAAATGCTTCTTGTTGAGAGTCATGCATCATAGTGTTTAGGCTTCAATCCAGTTTTAGTATGCTCTGGTCCTATGATGGGGATTCAAGATCAAGTAGTTGGTTCCAGGTGGGAATCAGTGAAGTATTACTTATGGTAATAGTAACGATTTTGGTTGCTCTCACCCTAGAGTAGGGATTCGGGAGCGAGATGGACTTGTGTTATCCATAATGGTACCACATCCATAAGTGTCACGTTGTGTCATGAGTCGTATTGCATACATATATTTGCATGTTGTTTGTGATTGGGTGTGAGATATTAGTGATGTTGATTTGTGTAATGAATATGTGTTATGTTGTATGTTTTTTACCTTAACATTCTTTACATTGTTCATTTTGAATGTTGTTTCTCACCCCCTTTTCTCATGTTATCCACCATGGACATCTTATAGATACTCATGAGTGATCATAGTTGCTATGTGTGGAAGGTGGCTTGTTAGAGCTACTCTTCTCTTTTATTTATCATTTTATCATACATTAGTGATTTTTATTGCTCTGATCCTGTAAAATCGGGGATAGGAGTTGTTATGTTCTACATCGATGTTGATTTTGTTATTTTGGAGTCTAATACTTTATTTTTGAAGTTGTTATGAAATGTTTTTCTGCTGCGTAGTTTTTATTGTTTGTGTTTTTTTTAAGGTTGTCGTTGGTGATACCTTAAAATATAGTGTAATGTTTTTCATATTAGTTTCAGGGTTTTATGTGTTGCAGAAAACATGAAAATCATGCCAAATGAAAGCGTATGAAAAACAAAGGAAAATGGAAGAACATATACACCAAAAAATGGAAGAAAGCGTACGAATAACATGGAAAAAAGCTTATGAAGAAGAAGAAGACAGATAAATCGTATGAACTTGATTACCTTTTAGCACGATGAAGCTTATGAAGATGAGTTCACTACATATGGAAGAGAAAGAAGTTAGGGTTTTCTTTTGAGAGATGATTATTTTGTGTTAGGGCTTGATAACTTCATATATATATATATATATATATATATATATATATATATATATATATATATATATATATAATATATATATATATATATATATAACTTATCACCATAGTTGTTAAAAAAATTCATGATAAATTGCAAGTACTATTCACAACGGTTGTAATAGATATTTTAATTTTAATATATTTATAAGAGTATTCTTACAAGCCCTCTTTATAAAAAAAAAAATATTTGTTGGTGATGGGATTCGAAGCAAATAATTTGTCATCTATCAACAGAGTTATTAGTTTGATCTGTAATGAAATATCTTTTAATAAAATATGGATTAATAGTAGTTATTATTTTCATAAGAAAAATGGATCAATAGTGAGTACAAAAGGATACTCAACCCTTATACAAGAGTGTAAGATACAAAAAAACAAAAGACAATAATCAACCAGATAAAGAGACCCTAAGCAGCAACATTACAAACAAGATAATTTACTCGATATAGTTTCCACTCTTCCATAATTTGATATAAAGAGTTCTTAAAAAAATTGAAACCATTCCCATGAAATCAGTTTAATGTTTTCCACTATATCAAGATCTTTTAGAAATCCTCCTTGAAACAATATGATGTTCCTGTAAAGCCATAGAATCCAACAGGTAACAGACTAAAAAAGGGAGTGAATTTTCCTAGATATTTGGATTTAATCCTTCAATAGAATTGAGACAGATGAGAGATTAAGGACATAACATTCTTCACCTATGAGATTTCGAGCAAGTCACTTACCACTCACCAAATATGTTTGCTCACCCTATAAGTTACAAAAAAATGAGTTTCATCTTCTTCTTCATTAAGGTAAACAAGACAAACCAAGTTGTGTCTTCCTTTAATAATTCCACGTTTTACAAACTGAAGTCTGGTGGTGTCTTCCTTCAATTATTCCATGTTTTGAAAACCAAAGCCTGGTTGGAAGCCGATTATGGATGAGTTTCCAACAAAAGGCTTGAATTTTACTATGCATCTTGGTTTTCCAAACCTTATCCAACCCTCTCAACGTATCTTTATCCAAAACAAATTCCTCATTACTTAAGTCTGATATGCCTATGTAACTATTCTTAACATAGAAACCATGACTTCCTCTCCACCATACAAAGGAGTCCTCTACTTAGGGCCATGCTTGATCAGACTGAGAATTTCCATTAGCAAGGATTTCTGGTATGATGCCTCCTCAAACATATCATCCCCAGTTAACCCTAACTCCCACCTCCAACCTATGAAAATATAGGACACTAACACTGCTACATATATGATAGTATTTGATAGGGGTGTTCATGAGTGCAAGTCGACCCACGAACCCGCTGATCCAAACTTAATTAATCCATAAATTATCCAAACTTACTAATTTATGGCTATACCCAATCCAACCCATAATAATCTGTCTAGTTTTGGTTTAGGCATCGGGTTTGAGTTTTGCAACCCTCGAACCTATTGACCTAACTCCTTGATGTGACTTTAGTAATTTCTTATTATTTTTATTACTATTTTAAATAAAAATATATAATTAATATATCACTAATAATCATAATGTTTCCCAAATTATTTATTCTCTACCAATAATAATAGAAGACCAATGAGCTTACGTAATTATAAGATCAAATACTATTTCTTATTTTCTTTTATATCATTTCCAACTTATATATTTTATGGAAATAATGTGTTTAATTGATTTTTATACTATTTTCAAATCTTATATCGCATTGATGATTTTTTTAGATATTATATGATGTATTTCATTGAATTTGAGTGTTATAAATGAGTATGATTGTATTGAGTTGTGTTATATTTTTTTAAATCGAAAAAAATAATCAGAAGGATTCACAAAGTATGTTTTTTAGCATGTTGTGCTTTATAGGTTTAACAAAGTCAAAGAAATGGTTGAAAAAGGAACGCGGTGAATTTTCAGAAGGATTCACAAAGTATGTTTTTTAGCATGTTGTGCATCATGATAAACCTGTGGTATTTTGAATATATCTTAAGTATGTAACTCGGAATGACGTGGGATCGGCAGAAAATTAAATCTAACATCAAGGGCTACAAATTTCATGAAGACATCAAAGGGTAATTTGGAATTTTCTATCCATACGCATATTAACCTTTTCATATGGGTATTAGATTTGAAATATTGATATTTATGCCCATATGTGTATGACACATACGCCCCACCCTGGGCCATACGAGTATCCTACGCCTCACCCTGGGTCACACGCGTATCATACGCCTCACTTAGAGCCATCCGCGTATCATACACCCCATACGCCGCCCGTACGCCCTCATATAGGTATGGGCGCCCAGAGTCGCAAAAAAAAGCATAGTTTTGAGTATTTCAAGGTGGATCAAGATTTTCACGAGCTTTATGTGATTAAAGACTTATTTCATCTATAGATATATAATCTCTGCACGTTGTATGTTATTTTTCTTTATTATTATGAGTAGTTAAACCCCTTAATGCTAGGGGGTGTCCCTGATTTTGATTTGTAATGATTTCTATTTGAACCTTGTAATAACGGAAATTTCTATTATTTTTCATTTATGCTTAATTTGTTCTCATTGATTTTTCTTTCAGAAAAATTAAGTTTGATTTACGGTTAATATTTAGACTGGACTTCCATTATTAACGCTCAATTGAGAGTATTTTGTAGTAGATATCATATAAGACTATAGATACCCTATAGAAACCAGATTCTTCTTGATAAAGTAATGCTTAAATTCATCTATATTTCCCTATGGACATAGGAGTTAATTTGAATGTTTAAAGGTTTACTCACTAAGGACTTAGGAGTAAACACCTTTAAGTGTCGATAACCAATATTATGAATTAAGTTGTTGCAAGGTTAGGTTAGAATTGTTAATGAATCCTATCAGACACCTTCCTTAGCATGTATACTCTTATTGCTTTCATCTGTTCAACTGCTCTGTTTACTTTTATTTGTCAGTTTATTTTTCTTTACCAAAAACACAAATTCAACACCCACAAATCTTTTGTTTAACTAAATTAAAACACGAACTATGTATCGTCAAGCAGTACTTGATATTTCTCATTATTACTATATTGGAAGATTAGTACACTTGTTAATTTACCGATCACGTTTTTGGCGTCGTTGCTAGGGTCTGCTAAAGATTATAGAGTTCATAGTTTTATTTTAGTCAAAATTTTATTGCTCTTTAACTAAAAAAATTATTTCAGTTTTTATTTTATTTTTACTATTATTATTTTATTACTACTAATCTACTTCTGACATTTTTATGCGAGGAGAACCCTCAACTAATTTTCCTTTTGACGCAGAAATTGAGAGAACCTTATGTGCTTAGCTCACGAAAGCTCGGTTGCAAAAATTGGCAGAACACGAGGAAAACATCTCTAACCGTTTAGATACATATCAGAAAAAGAAGAAGAGCTAAGAATGGATGATCCACAACCAAAAAGATTATTGGATGATTATGGAAGAACAAATGCACTGGGGGGTTGATTGACAATAGTAAACCAACCATTGAATGTTCTCAATTTTCAGTTGCATCCTACTACCATTCGCCAACTTGAAAAGAGACCTTTCACGGGAAAAATAAATGAAGATTCCAATAAACTTCTACAAAGGTTTTGGACAATGAGTACCACTCTGAAGATATAAGGGCATACTGAAGAAAGTAAGAAATTGAGAATGTTTCCTTTTACTCTAGCAGAGGATGCAGAAGACTAGTTTTATACACTTCTAGCTGATAGCATCACCACTTGGGAAGAGATGGAAACAACCTTTCTGAATGAGTATTTTCCTACTTCAGTTTTCCTCAAAAAAAGATATGAAATTATAAACTTCAAACATAGGGAAGGTGAATCATTAGGTGATGCGTATAAAAGATTCAAGACACTCTTGGTTATATGTCCAACGCATAATATAAATCAAACTAAACAAATGCAGAAGTTTATAAATATGCTCAGGTTGAAGACGAAGCAATTGATTGATACAGTTGTCGGTGACTCATCCAATTTTACAAGAACCACTGGTATAAATAAGATAATTGAAGCCATTGCAACAAATGAACAACAAATGAGCATCTTGAATTTTATGATAGATGCACAAGTACATCAGAAGGGGTGATTGATTTGAAACTTGATACTCATGATGTTAAGTTAGAAAATCAGGTTGCGGCTGAAGTTGAAAATAGACTTAAGAATTAAATGTAGGTACTCAACAGGTAGCTCAAGTTCAACAAGCTACTCCAATTATTTGTGAATTTTGTGAAGGTCCTCATTTTTCCATATGTTGTGTTGCACACCTTGAACATATAAAAGAAGTTAATTATTTTCAACATAACAACCTTATGCTAACACCCATAATCCAGAGTGAAAATTCATCCAAACTTCTCTTGGAAAGATCAGCGAGGAAATGCTCAGAAACAAGGTCCAGTGCAATCTCAGAATCAACAACAGTACCAACCTTAGCAGAACATCCAAAATCAGTTTCCATCGTAATTTCAGCAATAAGTTCCAAAAAAGGCAGATTGGGAAATAACTATTGAAAATATGGCTACTATGAATTTCCAATATCAGGAAGAGAGAAGGAACAACTAGAGGAACACCATAACATCCATCAGGAACCTATAAGTTTAAGTAGCTCATATAGACCAACAACTCTCCATGCAAGCTCAAGGCACCCTTCAGAGCAACAATACCAAATCCGAGAAATCATGAGAATGTTAATATTGTCTCAACAAGAAGTAAAAAAGTTGTTGAAGATGAAGATGAAAGGGAAACAAATGATGATCATTTCGTAGAGGTAGATCTGGAAGTGAGAGAAAATAAGAAAGAACGATAAGAAGTTATGCCACCCAAAAAGCCTACTGAAGATAAATTAAAAAAGAGTCCATACCGAAGATCAGGATACCTTATCCTCAAAGGTTGAAGATAAAGGATCTAAATGAGAAACAAATTGAGAAATTTCTTGAAATATTCAAAAAGCTGGAGATAAATATTCCTTTCTTTGAATCACTAGAGAAAATGCTCATGTACCAAAAATTCTTATTGGAGATAATCTCTAAAAAGAGAACAATGGGATATTGTAACACCCCAAAATTTACCCTTCATTTTTTCCTGGAAGCATGGGATTATGTTTCACAATTCATTAGCATCATACTAGGTCATACTCATTGCATACTGCATTAGTGACTGGGAAATCAGGTTTTGTTTGATCACTCCTTAATAGAAGGAGCCCACACAAAGCAAGATTGAGAATTGGACTTCATCCTCTAAATATACAAGTCTCAAGGGTGTCAGGGGGCTCCAGGTATCTTATTATGATCCTCAGTTCATCAGTGAAGGATTCAGAACTATCAGAGTGCTCATCTGGATTTAATTAGAAAATAGGGTTTCATGGCCACCTGCAATAGGCAATGTTTGGTTGGAAGTAGAGGAGCTCATCCATGTCATGATTAGAGAGGCATCTTGGCCAAGGAAGACTTACAATTATCTCAGAAGGATCCATTGGTAAGCCTTGCAATCAGTTCCCGATCATTTTTGCCCTAAAACTAGGGTTTGGTATAAAATCAGTTTATTTTTTATTCTTTGGGTGAAACTCTTTTCCATGACCCTCCATATGTCCACAAGGGTCTCATACAAAAAATCAGCTTTTTATTTGAGCCAGAAGTGCTTCAATTGATCATTGGAATCGGGATCAGACAGTTTGGGAAAAGTCAACTGTGGGGCCAGAAAAGTCAACTCCTGACATTTTGAGAGTGGAATCTCAAAATCCATGCCTAGGGGATCCTACATGTGAAATTTGATCAAGGTGGGATCATGGATTCATCATTTAATCAGGAATTGAAAAAGTTGCTTAATTTGGAAATGGTTGACTTTCCATTTAGGGCAAGTTTTCATGATTATTGCACTCACTTTAAGCCCATTTTCCATTAAGATAAAAGCTCCATTTGAAAATTTCTCCAACATGAAAGTTGTTCCTCTTGTTCCAAGCTTTCTAGAAATATAAAGTTTGCTTCATTTGGATCAAAATTGAGAAAGTTATGCTTAGTCAAAGTGAGACATTTTTTTACGACACTTAGAAAAATTTCTAAGTCTCAAAATCTTCAAAGTTTGTCAAGACTTCTTGGCCAGTTTTCTTGCATTTCAAGGCATCATTTGAAAATGTTTTCTTCACAACAATTGTACCTTGCCATGTTCTCTTTCACCTCCTTTTGGAATCATCTCATTTGGATCCATGGTTTGAGAGATACATTCACCTAAAGTGGGCACCATGACTTGATTCTCTAGGCAGATTTTAGGCCAAACTGGCCCAACCATTTTGTAATGTTGAGACATGATCTTGAGGGCCATTTTTCACCTTCTTCCATTCATCATTTCCATTCATGCTCAACATGAAAGATGACATATCCCATGAGATCTTTCTACTGTTTGCATTGTCTCACCAATTGGTAGCTTGTTCATTAAGTTACATGGCCACAAAGTCACCATCTTGAAATGAATTCCAACCCATGCTGCAACCAGACCAAGCAATGTTACAGCCCATGTTTTTCTATTTTCCTCATTTGGCCAAGCATCTTTTTTCCACTCACTTAAACTTTACCAAAATAAGCAACTTTCTAACACCACCTCACTTTTGCACATTTTGTTCATAAACCAAAACAAGTCATTTTTGATCCCATTAAACTTTTGATCCATCATATTTAAGCCATAAACCCTAACCTGAAAGCAAGGTGGCTATGAAATTTCGAGCAAGGCAAGGTCAGCTTCCATTTTTTTGTTTTGCTCTCAACAAGTTCTTGAAGTGAAGCACCATCAAGGCAACACCATTCTTCTTCCATTTCTCCACAACCAAGAGGCAGTGGACCAAGCTTCCACTAGGTACCTTTATTACTCCATTTCCATGACTATTCCTTTTCTCATTCCATGCTTGTTCATTACTGAATCAAATGATGAGGGTCATTTGTTTTGAGTAAAATAGTGGGAGCATATTTAATTAAAGGCCTAATTAAATATGTTACCATGACAACAAACACCTATAACAACATCTTGCGATCAATCCTTGACAAGGAAAATTTGTCTAGGACAAGTTTTTTGGATTGGCACCGAAATCTGAGGATTGTCCTCAAACATGATAGAAAGTTGTATGTCTTGGAGAAACCTGTTCCTGAAGAGGAACCTCCTAGTTCTGCACCTAAGGAAAAAGGAGATGCTTATAATAAGCATGTCGATGATGCCAATGAAACTGCTTGTCTCATTCTGGCTACCATGAAGTCAGAGTTGCAAAAGCAACATGAGAATATGGCAGCGTTCGATATGATCGAACACCTGAAGATGCTCTATCAAGAGCAAGCAAGGCATGAAAGGTTTGAAGTTTCAAAAACCCTTTTTCAAAGTAAGTTAGCTGAGGGAGCCCATGTAGGTTCCCATGTGATCAAGATGATTAGGTATGTGGAGAACCTTGAAAGGTTGGATTTTCCCCTCGGAGAGGAACTTGCGACTTATTTGATCTTGCAATCGTTGCCAGATGGATTCAGTAAATTTGTCCTAAATTTCAATATGAATGATATGGACAAATCTCTTCCTGAATTGCTAGCCATGTTAAGAACTGCTGAGCAGAATCTGAAGTCAAAAGGGAAGTCCACTCTGATGATCGGAAATGGAAAGAGACTGAACAAAAGGCCCACGAAGCAGGGAGATAAAGAAAAAGGCATGGAAGTTGCCAAACCCAGACCCATTGTTGCTGCTTTGAAGCCTAGTGGAGGCATAGCAAAGGCAGACACCTGCTTCCATTGCGGTAAGATCGGACACTGGAAGAGAAACTGCCCAAAGTACCTGGAAGATACGAAGAATGGAATAGAGACTTCAACTTCAGGTAATTTTGTTATTGAAATAAATTTATCTACTTATGCATCATGCGTATTAGATACTGGATGCGGTTCTCACATTTGTACAAATGTGCAGGGGCTAAAAAGGAGTAGAGATTTGGCAAAAGGTGAAGTTGACCTACGAGTTGGCAATGGAGCAAAGGTTGTTGCTTTAGCCGTAGGAACTTATGTATTGACTTTACCTAGTGGTTTAATAATTCAGTTAGACAACTATTATTATGTACCTGCAATTAGCAGGAATATTAATTCCATTTCTTGTTTGGACAAGTTTGGTTTTTCATTTATAATAAAGAATAATTGTTGCTCAATTTATTTTAATGATATATTCTATGCTACTGCACAAATGAGCAATGGACTATATGTCCTTGATCTCGAAATGCCTATTTATAACATTAATACTAAAAGGATGAAACCTAACGAGTTAAATCCAACTTACCTTTGGCATTGTCGATTAGGCCACATAAATGAGAAACGCATTTCCAAACTCCATAAAGATGGACTCTTGGACTCTTTTGATTATGAATCATATGAGACATGCAGATCTTGTTTAATTGGAAAGATGACAAAGTCTTCATTCACAGGAAAAGGTGAAAGAGCGAGTGATCTTTTGGGCCTCATACATACTGATGTATGTGGACCACTGAACATATCAGCCATAGGAGGTTTTCAGTACTTCATCACATTCACTGATGATTTCAGTAGATATGGTTATGTGTATTTAATGAAACACAAATCAGAGTCCTTTGAAAAGTTCAGGGAGTTCAAAAATGAAGTACAAAAAAAAACCAACTAGGTAAGAATATTAAAACTCTTCGATCAGATCGAGGTGGTGAGTATTTAAGCCTAGAGTTTGATGACCATCTGAAAGAGTGTGGGATCATATCCAAACTTACTCCTCCTGGAACACCCCAGTGCAATGGTGTATCTGAGAGAAGAAATCGAACCCTATTAGATATGGTCCGATCCATGATGAGTCACGCCGATCTTCCAAACTCCTTTCGGGGACATGCACTATAGACAACAGCTTACACACTTAACCGTGTTCCATCCAAAAAGGTTGAGAAGACACCATATGAAATATGGAATGGTAAGAAACCACATATGTCTTACATGAAGATTTGGGGTTGCGAAGTTTATGTGAAATGACAAATTCTAACTAAGCTTGAGCCCAAATCTGACAAATGCTTATTTGTGGGGTATCCTAAAGAAACAAAAGGGTATTACTTCTACAATCCTTCTGAGGGCAAAGTGTTTGTCGCTCGAACTGGAGTTTTCCTAGAAAAGGATTTTATTTCCAAAGGAATCAGTGGGAGGAAAGTAGAGCTTGAAGAAATTCAAGAATCACAAAGCATCGATACACCTATGGAGGAATTAGAGCAGGAAACACAAGTAGTTGTGGAAGAGCAAGCTGCTCAAGTAGAACAAGACCAACGTAGGTCAGGCAAGATACGTCACCTACCTGAGAGATATGGATATCTCATAACTGATCAAGGTAATATATTACTCATGGATCAAGATGAGCCTGTGACCTACCGAGAGGCCATAACTGGTCCCGAGTCTGAGAAGTGGCTAGAAGCCATGAAATCTGAAATGGATTCCATGTATACAAACCAAGTTTGGACCTTGGTAGAGCCTCCTGTAGGAGTTAACCCTATAAGATGCAAGTGGGTCTTCAAGAAGAAGACTGACATGGATGGTAAGGTACATACCTATAAGGCAAGACTGGTTGCAAAAGGATATAAACAAATTCATGGAGTTGACTATGATGAAACCTTTTCACCAGTTGCAATGCTTAAATCTGTTCGGATTTTACTTGCTATCGCTGCATATCATGATTATGAAATATGGTAGATGGATGTCAAAACTTCTTTCCTTAATGGGAATCTTCTTGAGGATGTGTACATGACACAACCTGAAGGATTTGACATACCAGAAGAAGCCCAAAAGATATGTAAGTTACAAAGATCAATCTATGTGTTTTGCTTAAACAGTGGCGCTGTGAGCTGGAAAAGTTCAAAGCAAGATACAGTTGCTGATTCTACAACCAAGGTCGAGTATATTTCTGCCTCAAGTGCAACAAAGGAAGCTGTTTGGATCAAAAAGTTCATTAGTGAACTTGGCATAGTTCCTAGCATTGTGGATCTCATTGGTCTATATTGTGATAACAATGGTGCTATCGCACAAGCTAAGGAGCCTAGATCTAACCAACAATCCAAACACGTACTTAGGCGTTATCACCTCATTCGAGAGATAATAGATAGAGCAGATGTGAAAAAATGCAGAGTACCTATACTTGACAATATTGCTGACCCACTGACAAAGCCTCTTGCGCAACAGAAGCATGATGGCCATACTAGATCTATGGGCATTAGGGGTATGCCTGATTGGCTCTAGTGCTAGTGGGAGATTGGCTCTAGCCCTAGAGGCCAATACTTTTGATACTTGTATCGAATTATTTATTAATAATAAAAGGCTTTTTCTTTATTATGTTTGTTTAATAAAGTCCCTAGAATAGTTAGTCCGTTTAATGTATCAAGTATGACTTAATCATGAGATCACATTAAACATAAGGACACTATTCTTAAAGTATCAGTAGCCAAGCTTTATTATGAAGTGGGATAACATTAAAGCATAAAGACTATTATGTATATATTCTGATGATCACATCTCATGGATCATGGATAAGGAGTTATCAAGTCTTAAACATAGGTATGAATATTAAGAGTAATATTTATACTGGATTGACACGCTATGAGAATACTATATAGAATGTTATGCAAAGTGTCATAAGTTATTCTCATGGTGATAATGGTGTATACCACCCTTCGACCTGAAACCACTATGGACCCTAGATGTAGAGTCGAGTGCTTTATTGCTGATCAAACGTTGTCCGTAACTGGATAACCATAAAGACAGTTGATGGGTACTCCACGAAGCATGCTGAGGGACATGAGTGACCTAGATGGAATTTTCCCATCCTGCATAACAGGATAAATGTCTATGCGCCCAATATTGAACTGGACAAGAATCACATTGTCTATGCCTTGTGTTCAATATAGACATAAGGGTAAAAGGGTAATTATACGCATAAGTATTATCACAGAAGGATTTGTCAGATCACATGACATTTTCGTGTCTTGGATAGCAGTAATGTGTTGCTAGATACCGCTCACTGTTTATTATGTTAAATGTGTGATTTAATATAATTGCCAATGTCGCGAAAACCTACAGGGTCACACATAAAGGACGGATTGATGAGAGATAGAGTAACTAAGGAACACCGTAAGGTACGGTGCACTTAAGTGAATTGTAGAACATCATAAGGTACGGTGTACTTAAGTAGAATATGAAATATGGTAAGGTACCACACGCTTAAGTGTTTTTGGGCATATTATAAGATATGGGCCACATACACTTAAGTGGGCTTTTTAGCTTGAAGCCCACACAAGTGGTTCTATAAATAGAACCCTTGTGCAGAAGCATTCATTGCAGTTGCAATTTCGTTTTCTCTCTCTCTCTCTCTCTCTCTCTCTCTCTCACACACACACACACTCAAAGCCTTCATTCGTAGCAGCTAGCACTGAGATTGAAGGAATTCGTTCGTGTGAACTGAGTAGAGGTGTTGTCGTCGTTCGACGTTTGTGATCTCTCTGTAGATCTACATCAAAGGTTTCAATCGTCACAAGAGGTAACGATTCTATCACTGATCATGCCCATTCGTAAGGATCACTAAAGGAGAAAATTTTAAATTCCGTTGCGTTTCGGATCGCCCTTCTCCTTCACCATCTCTAATTTGGTTTGTTCTTTTTAAATACCAATTGTGTGGACACGTTGATTGTGGACTTGGTGGATAGCGCACACATGGTCATCAGATTTGTCACTCAATTAATGAGGGAGATCTGATGACCCTTATTTTTTTATTCATCTTATTTTTCAAATTGATTTATTAAATAGCATTTTCTTACAAAATTCACTATAATTTCATTTTTAATCCAAAAATGACGAGACCATCACTAAAATTTCACAAATAATATCCTCTTCCCATTTCTAAATAAAAATTAATATTTGGATTGAGTTTGATATTGAATTTTGTGATTTTTTACTTGTTTTAATTGATTTTTAAATACTTTTTACTTTCAAAAAATTCCAAAAAAATTTAGTCAATGGTCCCTTGACCTTGTTTGACCTATGATAAATCCCTTGGCCGTTTCTTTGGTGATTTGAAGGGATTTTAGGTTTTTTGACCTTTAAAAAATGTATTTTCTTCATTTTAAAAATTGATTTAAATTATTTTAATTGCCTTAATATTTTATTGATCTATTTTATTGACTTTTTATTTACTTAACTTCTGTTTGGCCTTGGTCTTGGTTGAAATGGATCTTGACTTGATCAATACCATTGGATTTAGGGGGTCAATGAAGCTTAAACTTCATCCCTCAAGATGAATGAATGGTATTGATCAAGTGAGGTTCATCCCTTGATCAATTTGGGATCCTCTTTCACTTCATCTCTTTATCTTCATCTCACTTCTTCCTCAATCCTTTCTTGTCCAATGATTTCTCATATATCAAAATGCTAGTTAATTCATCAATGACCCTGTGTCAGATGAATCAACATGAGCTTAATTGAGATAGGTCCATCCCCTCTTATTTTTGTGTGTGGTATGCTTTAGGATCTTGATATTGATACCTTGTCTCTAGCATGCATTAACACCAATATTATTATTGAACAACCTCATATAGTTGTGACTTCTACATAAGTCCAATTATGATTGCTTAACATAGTGCTAAATTTGTCCCGAAGGCAATAACATTTTTGTAAGTGAGATTGTAAGTCTCTCATTCCTCATGGTATTGTGTGAAGATTTTTCCCCTTTTCCATTTGTGAGAGCTAGTGGCATACTTGTTGATTTTATCCAAGTTGGAGCCCTTCTCATGAATGATGCCCAGGTCCATATCTTCATGCTTGTGAGTGGATGGTTGAGTGTTCTCCCAAAAATAACTAAAACATCTTTTATTCTTCCACTAACATCTCTTTATATTGACTTTATTTGAATGTCATTTACTTTAATGCAATTTAAATTCTTTCACTTTATCATTCATTGTCATTTTCATTCATGCAAATTGTTTATGTTTCAGTCATTTTTCACTTTACTCGCTTGAGAGATATTGTGTGCTTGTGATATATTTGTGCTTCTGATTTTGTTTTGTTTGTGGTCTTAGGACCCTAAAACATTTAATAAAAACAAAAACCCTAAAAAATATATTGGTGGACTGTTGAATCTCTGTCTATGACTTGATTTGGACCTTTACACTTTGAGTAGACAACATCCCTGAGCTATGGAAGGAAACTTGGCCAATGCCATTAATATGAGATACCTTGGACAATGTCATTCATCTGATACAAGCTTGAGAAACTCCTTTGGTTTATCTGATACACTCATTCTTTCTTGCCTGAATTATTATTTTGATCTTATTATTATCATTTGATGTTTCCTCTGTAAGTATGTTTCAAGGGATTTTTTTCATCAGATACATCTAAAGGACATTGAAGACTGCTTGCTTTGGAGTGCTTTCTTGGATGTTTGGTTATCTTTATTTGATACCATTTGATATTCTTATTAATTGCTTGGATGATTATGGCTTTGTAGTTTTCTTGACAATCCAAAGGAAAAGGGTTTCTATCTGACACTTTTGTCTTTTGGATGGTTCCCATGGGTTAGACCTTTTCAACTCTAAACTTTTAATATTGTCTAGGATAGTCCCTTCATCTCCTCCTCCTTTTTTAATTTCAAAATCTCCCTCTCATTTTCAAAACTTCTTTGCTTGTTGTTTTCAAATTAAACTTATTTAAATGATTAGAAATCTTGGTCTTATGCCATTGATTTTCAAAATATTTTCTCAATCAAACTTGTAAAGAACTTAATCATATTGACTTTATTTTCAAAAGGACAAAAAAGAACTAACAACCTTATCTAATCATTTTGGCCACTTTGTGCATTTTACCTTTAACCTTTTCAAAAGAAAACATTTAGATTTGAGTTATCTTTGGTTGAGATGTAATTATCCCATTCCATGATATGTTGAGTGTAAGTCTTTCCATTTATTAGGAGTTAGTGGCATACTTGTTAATTTAATCTGAGTTGGAGCCTTCTCTCTTAAACGTTGTAAAGCTCTCACTATCGGTGGATGTTTGGTTGAGTATTCTCCCATTGATAACAAAATATCTTTAAGTTTTTGTTAAAATCAATCCACCCATCTTTGAAATTTTTACCACGAACTATGAGATTTTGATCCCTCATTTTATGTTGGTACGTAGGCATAAGACCAAAAGTCTTGTCAAACACAAAAAAAAATGTAAACAATGAATTGTTTTATCATCCCCTCTTTCTATTTTTTGACAAACATATTTTCAACCAAAACACTTACACACAAAAAGGGCTCTCTAGGAGTACCTAGGACACTTTGGGTGCTAATACCTTCCCTTTGTGTAACCAACACTTACCTGTAATCTCTGACATTTTATTAGTTTTAATTTGAAAACTTTTTATCTTTGGGTTTTGCTCGTACTTTTTCCCTTTTCCTTTGGAAACAATAAAAGTGTGGCGGCGAATCTGGTTTATTTGACGTTGAGTTAACCAATATCTCAATGGTCATGAATTTACCGCTACAAATTGACCCTTAAAATGCATCATTTGGATAAGTTTTGATGGATTACAAGTCACACTTTTCTCACATTCTGATCAAATTGGTTTTGCGCTAATTAAGCTTGATTCCACAAGTATTTGGATCCAAACACATTTCCTATAAATAGAGGAAACTACTGCATTCATTTCCAAACTTTTGAGAGCCAAGAAACCCCAGCTACAATCTGAATTTTTCCATAAAAGTTCAACTATCGTGTTTTAAATTCTAGCATATTTCAATCTAATTTCTTGATTTCATTAGCATCTTCGACATCTTATGAAGCTTTTGCAACAATTCCCAAGCTCTAAGACCTTATGAAGTGCTCTAACCATATCGAGCTTCCTCAACTTCTGATCACCATTGGGACAAGGTAGTTCTGAGCACCATTTGTACTCAAACAAGTTACCACAATATAGTCTTTCACTCTCTGATGCTTTCTCCTAACTTATCTGGTGTTGATTGATTGTGTTCATCATTTAATTTTATTTTCCGTGGCTTGCTTGCTTCTGAAATTCCCCGTGCTCAGTTTAGATAAATGAATTTGTAGCACGAGGTTGATTTCTTGACGAGGAGGTGATCACATTGGTGGTGGTCTCATGTTTTGAATTTATCAAACGATGAAACTCTGATGGAGGACCGTCGGAAAAGATGACCGGAGTTTATCTCAGGTCATATGAGTTTGGAGACACGTTGGACATTTCAAATATTCTGATTGGTTCAATTTAAATACAATCCCGTGTTTCATTTTTGTTAAATCCCATCGTGCGCCCTAGCCTGGGGAGTGCTGGATCTTCCACTCAATTAATGAGGCTTGATCCAATGCTCCGTGTTTTTTCTGATTTTATTTCTTTTTCTGTTTTTATTTTTAATTTCATTTTCTTTTAAAATTCATAGAAAATCCATTTTATATCCAAAAAATCCCAAAATAATTTCTAAAATTCTCTTTTATTTTTGTCATTTGATTTTTATTTTTTCACATTTTATTTTATTGATTTTCTATTTCTTATGAAATTTCTCTTTTCTCCTTTGTTTTAATTGGTTTAAAAATACATTTCTGCATTTTAAAATTCTGAAAAATTTATTATATGCTTCTTATTTTATTTCCAACCTTCCACAATTTCCTTGGCCAATTATTTGGTATTTTAAAGGACTTTATGGATTTTTAATTTTATTTCTATTATAAATTTCATTTTAAAAATTCTTTTGTTGCTTTTTATTTCATTTAATTTCATTTTATATTTGTTTGACCTTTGTGTACTTCTGTTGGCCTTGGATCATGATGATTTTTACCATAAGTATCATCAAACTTAATGGACCTTGGGTGTTGATGGGGTAAAAAACCCTAATCCACCAAAATGGATGATTGATTTTGATGATGACTTGATCAAACCTTTGATCCAATTTAGGTGTGATCTCTCTTGTCCCCTTCTTCTTCATCTCTTTCTTTCCCCTTGATCAAATGGATGACTTGTGTCCATCTTGTTCATGATGTATGGATTGGTACTTAATGAACTTTTATCATTTCAAATCTACCTCCTAATTGATCCTGGATCATTTAAGGTACTTTGGATTGATGCATAAGTTTGTCCTAAGCACTATGAAGTATGGATTGAAATAATGGATAATCCTCCTAGCCTTTGTGCTTGATCATTCTTTTGTTTTTCTTTTTGGATGGCATGGCTTTAGGAGAATGATTTACATATCATTTCTCTAGCATGTATTAACACAAACATTATTATTGACCGACCTCAGATAGTTGTGACTTCAATATAAGTCCAATTACAATTGCTTAACATAACTCTAAATTTGTCCCGAAAGTAAGTCATTTTCATAAATGAGATTGTAAGTCTCCTACTCCTCATGGTATTGTGTGAAAATATTTCTCCATTTTCATTTATGAGAGCTAGTGGCATACTTGTTGATTTTATCCAAGTTATAGTCCTTCTCATATATGATGTAAAAGCCAATGTTTTCATGCTTGTGAGTGAATAGTTGAGTGTTCTCCAAAAAATGACAAAATTGTCATTCCCTTATTGATCACTAATATCATCTACTAACATTTTATTGTGTTAAATTTTACTTCAATGTCATTTACCTTATGCTCTTTACTTTTTTGTCATTTACTTTATGCTTTATTTTTAGCATCCCATATCATTTTTTATGATTATGTTATTTGTTATTTGTCCATTTTGGACTTTCATTTCCTTGTAAAAGACATTAATAAAGTAAAAACCCTAAAAAAATTGGTTATGTTGATTTATGGACTTGAGGTTATTATCCTTAGTATTGTTATGGAGTTATGGACTTAGAGCTAGGACTCTGACAATTGCTTTGGGAAATTGTGATTTGAGACCTTGGGATTCATCTGGTACCTTTGACTTTGGACTTATTTTGGAGACTTGGTTGAGTTACTTTGGTTTCATCTGATACATGGATTATTATTTGCTTATTTTGCTTGCTTGAGGCTTAATCCAAATGAGGGAAGTCTTACTTGACTTATGTCATAAAGCTTACTATTTCTTGGTCAGATCTTTCCTCCCTAGCTTTTACTTTATGCTCAAGGATAGTCTCTTTTTCTCCTCTCCTTCTTTAATTTTCAAAATCTTCTCTCTTTTTTTTCATAACCTTCTTGTTTTTAAACTCGAACCACTTTCTCAATAAACCTTAACTTTTGTCAAGTGATTTTCAAAAAAATTTCCTAATAAATGTTAATCCATCTTAAGCATATTCAAACCAATTTCAGGAGACTTAAAAAATGCATAACTCATTCAAATCATTTTATGCCCTTTGTGCATTTTTCGTTTGAAGACTTTTTTCTCAAAGTTTAGAAATGAGTCATTTCCATAGTTGAGATATAATTATCCTATCCCCCAGAGTTAGTGGCATACTTGTTGATCTTTATCCAGGCTGGAGCCCTTCTCATGGTGATGCAAAGTTCTCATACTTGTGGGTGGCTAGTTGAGTATTCTTCTTAAAACGAAAAATATCTTTTCATTAAAAATGAATCAAAATAAACATTTTGCTTATTTTTACCATGAACTACAAGGTTTTGATCCTCCATTTCACTTTGTTGGTACGTAGGCATGAAACTTCAAAAGTCTTGGCAAACACAAAAATTAAGAAAAATACTTCTTTCCCCATCTCTCTGATCTTTTGCAAACAACACCTTTTTCAAACTAAATGTACACATCTTCAAAGAGGTTCCCATGGAGTAGCATGGATGTTTAGGGTGCTAATACCTTCCCTTTGCATAATTAACCCCTAGACCCTTATCTCTTTTTATTAGTTTTTCTTTAAAACGTCTTTGGGTTTTTTCGTACTTTTTTCCCTTTTCCTTTGAAAATAATAAAAGCGCGGCGACGACTCTTGCTTTATGAGTTAAGTTAATCAATAGCTTAATCTCAAAAAATTCACCGTTACAGAAAAGTGGTGACTCTGCTGGGGAGTAGTCCTCAGTGGGTTTAGCCTATCTTTGTTTATGTGTATATATTATGTTTTCCGTTGTTTGTTATTGTTTGTTATGTCTGGTGCTTTGTGATCTTTGTATGGTGAGACAAGTCATATACCCATACTTAAGAGCTCTTATGATAGGAGGGTGGTATAGTGTTGTTTGGCTTATGTGGAGTTAATCCTTAATAATTTGGCTTGAGATCCTCTGCTCAGTGGAAGCCCTTTTGGGATTACTGATGTCACACGAGTAGTCGTAGTTGGCATTACTTTTTCTGACCTGGGAGCCCGAGAAGCTAAGGACCTTAGAACCCTTAACCCATATTGGCCTTTTAGGATGTAGTGAAGTGTCTATACAGGTGTAGACTTCAATTAGTTGTTATGTGATACTACACTTGGACGAGTTTCTCTTGAGAATATTATTGGTTGGCAAGTAGTCGTTTAAGCCGGTAATATCCAAAGATGGAATTATGACTTTGGGAACTTTTTAGAACCTTATTCTACAGGCGATTATACCCTTAGTACATACATTGTGGGTTGGTTCTTACCCTTGGGTCCACGCTCATGACTTTGGACCTTTGGACCTTGCTTGTGTGCCTTGTGTGATCTTGTTTGTGGTTGTTGCATCATGCACTCATTGCATTCATGAACATTTTTTTTCAGTTTTCAAGGAACTTAGGGATTCTCTTTGCAAACATCACAGATATTTTGACCATGGATATTGGAAGAAGGAATACTCGAAAATATAGTTTTAGATGTCCTAATCTCATGGAATTAATAAATCTAACATCTTTCATGGATGATCCTAAGGATTTCAGAGACCGTTTGAGAAGACTTTTGTATGTTCTATCTATTGATGTTGAGGATGTTCTTCTTTGTACCCTGGTTCATTTCTATGATCCCGTTTACCGGTGCTTCACTTTCCCAGATTATCAGTTGTTGCCTACCATGGAGGAGTATGCTTATCTTTTGGGAATGCCAGTTTCTAATAGAGTTCCTTTTAGAGGGGTGGAAGGGATTCTCGAGTCTCGAGTTATTGTTGAAGTTATTCATCTAATGAAATCTGACATAGATGCTAATCTCATCGTCAAAGGAGGTAAAAGAGGGTTGACCTCAAAATTTTTTATTGAGAAATCTTTTTCTTTTGCCAATGCCAGTAGCATGGTGGCCTTTGAAGCTATTATTGCCTTACTTATCTATGGTTTGATCTTGTTCCCCAACATTGATAATTTTCTTGATGTTAATGCTATTAGGATCTTTTTGGCTGGGAATCATGTTCCAACTTTTCTTGGTGACACTTATTTATCCATTCATCATAGGACTTTTAAGGGGGTGGAACTATTGTCTGTTGTGCACCTTTATTGTACAAGTGGTTTATTTCACACTTGTCGCTGTCTCTTATCTTTAAAGAAAACAAGGGTTGTTTAAGGTGGTCTCAAAGACTTATGTCTCTCACAAATAATGACATAACTCGGTATTCTTCTGCTTACGACGATGTCAAGATTATTCATATTTGTGGGGAGTTCTCTAATGTGCCTCTTCTTGGTATACAAGGAGGAATCAACTACAATCCGACTTTGGCAAGACGTCAACTTGGGTTCGCTATGAAAGACAAGCCTAATAAGACCTTGTTAGAAGGTTTATTTTTCCAGGAAGGGAAATACACTCAAGGATTGAAAGCTAGAATGGTGCATGCTTAGCACAATATTCATAGGAAAGGAAAAAGTGAGCTTGGATTGAAGAATTATATAGCTTTGGAGCCTTACACTATTTGGGTGAAGAAGAGAGCAAAGGAATTTAAGATGCCATACGCTTATTAAAAGACCTATGTCTCTAGTAATGGTCAAATCGCCCATTATTAAAGGCATAGAGGAGTTGCAAGAGGCTTTGGATAGGATGAAGCAAGAGATAGATGATTGGGAAAACAAGTTTCACACCTCACACCTTGAGAAGGTAGAGTTGTAGAAACAGTTCAAGGAAAAGGATGACTTGATAGAGTTACTTAAGCAACGTGCTATGAAGAGGTCAAGGAACCAAGAGGATTTATTTTCCTCTCATATTCCTACTTCTGGTGTTTAGAAAGGCATTGTAGACCAGCTCGTGATGGAGAAGGACGCAATGAAAAGAAACTATGAAAGAGAGATCAAAAGACTTCGCAAGATGTATCAGATTGGAGTCGGGTCGTCATCGGATATGATTCCATAGATCTAGTTTTTTTTTTCCGTTTATGATCATTGAAATTATATTTTTGTATGTAATCCTTCACATTATTAATAAAATGATACTTTTCAGTACTTTAAAACGGGTTATTCCCTTTATGATGTTTGCAATTTATTTTATGTCTTAAAGTTCCTTGAAAAAACTTCACATTTGCATATCATGCATCATGTTGCATCTTGGTCTCGCTTTGAGTAAGTTTGTCAGTGGCCTTATTTCTTAATTTCTAGGTCAAACAAGTTGTCTCACCAGTACAACACTCGTGCTAATCAACTAAAGAAGATGGATCATCTAAAGCAAGAGAATTGTGAACTCCGCAAAGAGGTGACTACTTTGAGGGACAGTTTTGACAGACCCACTTCTATGATGGAAACTCTGGTGGCCGCTCATAATCAACCTCCTCTTCCTCCTACTCCTCAGACTCCGCTTCAGAGGACTTTGATTTCTAAGGTCATCTCTACACCCATCTTTGTGGCTCCAGTCAGTGCTCTACAACACCATATGCCTCTTAGTTTCCCTTTGGGCATGCTTCCTCACTTTGTGCCTGAAGGGTATCAACCTATTGTGGAAGTTCCTATGGCTCAACCAGTTATGTCTATACCACCTCCTATGGTCCATGTTGTTCCTTATGTTGAAGAACCTGTTTTCCATGCTGACCAGAGTGAAACTGTTGGTGTCTATGAAAGGATGGACAATTTCAAGATCAGTTTTAAGCTATGTAGAAAGATATTTTGGACTTAAGGAGGAAAGATTTGTTTGGTAAGAATGCGCATGATCTAAGCTTAGTTCCTAATGTGAAGATTCCTCATAAGTTCAATGTTCCATATTTCGAGAAGTATAAGGGCAACTCTTATCCTTTGAGTCACTTGGTGATGTATGCTCGCAAGATGTCGACTTAAACTGATACCCATCAAATATTGGTTCACTACTTTCAAGACATACTGATTAGTGTTTCTTTGAAGTGGCACGTGGGACTTGATAGCATCCAGATCCTAACTTTCAATGATATAGGTGAAGCTTTTGTTCTTCAGTACAAGTATAATGTTGACATGGCACCGGACAAAGATCAACTATGTGTTTTGTCCCATAGGGATAAAGAAACTTTTAAAGAGTACGCGTAGAGATGGCGCGAGATTGTTACGCATGTCAGTCCTCCGTTAGAAGAGAAGGAAATGACAAAGTTGTTTTTGAAAACATTGGGTTCGTTTTACAATGACCGGATGGTTGCAAGCGCTCCTAGTGATTTTACTAAGATGGTAAACATGGGAATGGGATAAGGAGAAGGTGTCTGTGAAGGACTATTAAAAGAAATTGGTTCATATGACGAGTCCAGAAGGTATGGGAATGGCTTTCCCAAGAAGAAGGAACACGGTACTAACACTATTTCGCAAGAGAAACATAGGAGATATTTGTGAAACAATCAGTGTCACCAGCGTGTGGCGTCAGTTACTCCAGTTATTAATCCTGCTCCGATTGTTCAAATAGCACCAAGTTATCAACCATATTTTCAACAACGTACCAATCAACAGAATCAACATAATCAACAGCAGCAACAGAATCTTATCCAGAGACCTGCACAACTTGATCCAATTATAATGTCCTACACGGAATTATTTCCTGCTTTGATACAAAAGAACTTGGTACAAACAAGAACTCCACCAGTTATTCTGAAAGAGCTTCCATGGTGGTATAAACCTTATCATCATTGTGCACTCCATCAAGGAGCACCCGATCATGATATTGAAAATTGTTTCGCTTTGAAAGCCGAGGTGAGAAGATTAATGAAAAGTGGTATTTTGTCTTTTGAAGACTTTGGTCCCACTTTGTAAGCCAGTCTGTTGCCTAAACATCGTGGTGCAACTGTAAATATGGTCGAAGGATGTCCTGGAAAGTACCGTGTTTTTTATGTTAATCTGATAAGAAGATCCTTAGTAGATATGCACGCAACATTGTACGAGTTAAGCTGTTATGAGTACGACCATGCTTCTTGCCACATCTGTTTAAGAAACCCTCGAGGTGTGTTATGGTAAAAAGAGACTTACAAGTGATGTTGGATCAAAATCTTATTCAGATTACGAGGGATAGGGATGAAGATAAGCATGAGGTAAACGTCATAGTTCCTCGTTTTAATATCCTAGAACCAGTTGTGATTGCATATAATGGTCAGAAGTATGTTGTTTCTCCGTTGGTCATTCGTTTGGCGGGTCCTATGCACTATGAGTATGATAAAGTTTTTCCTTACAAGTACAATGCTACCATGTTGGAAGATTATAAAGAAGTCCATATTCCTTCCTTTTCTTCTGTTGTAAACATTGTCGATGTAACTGGTGTGACTTGACATGGTCGAGTATTTGTCGTTGTAGCTCCTAAAAGAACTCGAGATGTTGTGGTAGGGAACCCAACTCAAGCGAAAACTCCTATTATGCAGCTTGGCCAGTCTAGTGGTGTGGATCAGAATTTTGATCAGGATGAAGTGTTAAAATTGATTAAGAGAAGTGATTTTAATGTGGTGGATCAATTATTGCACACCCAGTCCAAGATATCTGTTTTATCTTTGCTGATGAATTCATAAGCTCACCGAGAGGCTTTGCAGAAGGTCCTGGAGCAAGCCTTTATGGATCACGATGTAGCGATTGGTCAGTTTGATGGTATTGTGGCCAATATTACCGCATATAATAATATGAGCTTCAGTAATGAAGAGTTTCCCGAGCAAGGGAGGAATCATAAGTTGGCTTTGCACATCTCTATGAACTGTCAAGAAGATGTTATGTCCAATGTGCTGGTAGACGATGGCTCTTCTCTGAATGTTATGCCCAAGTCCATAATGTCCAAGCTCTCATATTAAGGTGCTCCGATGAGATTTAGTGGGGTTGTTGTGAAAGCCTTCGATGGCTCGAGGAAGACTGTAATTGGGAAAGTTGATCTCCCAATGAAGATAAGTCTATGTTTATTTCATATCACTTTTTTAGTGATGGATATTCATCCCGACTACAATTGTCTCTTAGTTCGTCCATGGATTCATGAAGTTGGGGCAGTGACATCAACTCTCCATCAAAGGTTAAAGTTTGTGAAAAATGGGAAGTTAGTGGTCGTGGGTGGCAAGCAGACCATGTTGGTGAGTCTTCTCTATTCATTTTCATACATTGATGTTGAAGAAGTTGTGGGAACTTCATTTCAAGCTCTTTCTGTTGATGATAATGTTGTTAGGAAGAATGAAGCATCCATGACTTCTTTGAAAGATGCACAGCAAGTTGTGGAGAATGGTCAATCTTCTAGATGGGGATAAGTTGTCGAACTCGCTGAGAACAAGAATAGAGATGGTTTGGGATTTTCACCTAGTTCAACTTGAATATATTTGAAGCGAATTCACTAAGTTTTTCACAATGTTAGCTTCATTCATTCCAAAGATCAGTCTGCCACCATAATCCTGAAAGATGATGAAAAGCAAGGAGTGCCGAGCTTTGTGACACATGGTTTGATATATCAGAGTTGGACAACTATTGATGTTCCTTCTGTTGTTCACTTGTCAAAGTAATATGTTTTTTTGTTTTTTCAAACATCCTTTCACTATGCCCAAAGTGAAAGTGAATCTATATGGGCTTTGTTTCAAATTTTGTCATCATTAATAAATTGTTATTTCGTTTATCCATATTATGTTTTCTCTTTTTGGTTTTTCTGAAAAATGGTAGCATAAAAAACCAAGATAATAATCATTTTTATATTTACATCACAGTGTGCGTCTATTTGTTCATATTCTAAAATCAAGCCTAAAATCATTGTGCAGATTGATCGTTAAACCCATTGAGAACAACGACCCTATGCCCTCTCCCAACTTTGAATTCCCTGTGTTTGAAATGGAAGAGGAGGATGTTGAAGAGATTCCTTATGAGATTTCTTGTTTGCTTGAGCACGAGGAAAAGACCATTCAGCCTCATAAATAACCATTGGAAGTGGTTAGTCTGGGGTCTGAAGATAACAAGAAAGAAGTCAAGATTGGGGCACTGCTTTGTCCAGATGTTAAAAAGAGGATGGTTGAGCTTCTTAGAAAATATGTGGATGTATTTTCTTAGTCTTATCAAGACATGCTAGGTCTAGATACTGATATTGTGGAGCATAAATTACCATTGAAGCTAGAATGTCCGACGGTTAAACAGAAGTTGAGAAGAACTCGTCCCGATATGACTGTCAAGATCAAAGAAGAGGTTTAGAAGATGATTGATGTTGGTTTCCTTGTTACATCTGAGTATCCTCAATGGTTGGCCAACATTGTACATGTTCCAAAGAAGGATGGAAAAGTTCGGATGTGTGTTGATTATAAAGATTTGAACAAAGCTAGCCCGAAGGATGATTTTCCTCTGCTACACATTGACATGTTGGTAGATAATACAACTAAGTTCAATGTCTTCTCCTTTATGGATGGTTTCTCCAGTTATAATCAGATCAAGATGGAACCCGAGGACATGGAAAAGCCAACATTTATTACACCCTGGGGAACATTCTTCTAGAGTGATGCCTTTTGGTTTAAAGAATGCTGGTGCAACATGCCAAAGAGACATAACTACCCTTTTCTATGACATGATGCACAAAGATATAGAAGCCTATGTTAATGATATGATTGCTAAGTCAAAGACTAAAGAAAATCATGTTGAGTATTTGTTGAAGTTGTTTCAGCGGTTGAGAAAGTTTAAACTTCGTTTGAATCCTAATAAGTGTACTTTTGGTGTCCGTTCAGGAAAGTTGTTCGGTTTCATTGTCATCCAGAAAGGTGTTGAAATAGATCCTGATAAAGTCAAAGTTATTCGAGAGATGCCTACACCAAAGATAGAAAAATAAGTCAGAGGATTCCTCGGGCGTCTAAAGTACATATCCATATTTAGATCTCATGTGACTGCCACGTATGGGCCAATCTTCAAGCTTCTACATAAATATTAAGGATGTGTTTCAACAGAAGACTACCAGAAACCTTTTGACAACATCAAGAAATATCTGCTTGAACCTCCTATCTTATATCCTATCTTATTATGTATTTAGCTGTGTTAGAAGAGTCCATGGGTTGTGTGCTTGGGCAATAAGATGAAACTAGTATAAAGGAGCATGCCATTTACTATCCGAGTAAGAAGTTTACAGACTGTGAATCTCGGTATTCCATGCTCGAGAAGACTTGTTGTGCTCTAGCCTGGGCTACCAAACGTCTACGGCAGTATATGATTAATCATACCACTTGGTTGATATCCAAAATGGATCCAATAAAGTATATTTTTAAAAATCCTGCTTTGATTGGAAGGATTTCTCGTTGGCAGATGCTATTGTTTGAATATGATATTGAATACCGTACTCATAAGGAGGTTAAAGGAAGTATTCTTGAAGATCATTTGGCTCACCAACCGATCGATGATTATGAATCCATTAGGCTTGACTTCCCTGATGAAGATGTTATGTACTTAAAATTTAAGGATTATGATGAACTATTTCATAGAGAAGGACCAGAGTCTGGTTCCCGGTGGGATTTAGTGTTTGATGTAGCTGTTAATGCTTATGGTAACGGAATTGGGGCAATCATTATTACTCCTCAGGGTTCTAATATCCCTTTCACTGCAAGATTGATGTTTGATTGTATGAATAATATGGCAGAATATGAATCTTCTATCACGGGTCATGAAGAAGCCAATGATTTAGGGATTAAGATCTTTGATGTATATGGAGATTCAACCTTGGTGGTGTCATACCCTAAAATTTACCCCGAGTTTTTTCGCCTGCATCAGTATAGCATAATCATTCTATTTTGTCGTATATTTCATCAGTTAAACATATTCATCAGGGTTTAGACGAAAGGTCATAAGTTTAGGTATTTCATTTGGTATTTATGACATTCATTCAGTCATCTGTTGATTGAGAAGTCGAACTACTTGATTTCTCGATCTTAGTGCATCATTTATTTTCGTTGCATCGTGTTTTCAGAGGTTCAACGGGTGGAAATCAAGAGTATTGTCGTTATCTGGATCTTTGTAGGGTTTTGTTTTTGTTTGAGAATTAGAAGAAAATGGTCCAAGAGATATTCGTTTGCGTCTGATTGTCTGTTCGCATTCATTCAGTCAGTGAATCAGTGCATTCACCAGACATTTGCATTTTATATTTGCCACAACTTGCATTTTGTTTCACATAGTACTTAAAATATCAATCCAAATAATTTTCGGATCTACAGACATACCGGTCGAATCATTTCTCAACAGTATGTCAAAATAGCAGACAAAAAATTTCAAAATCGAGCTTCCAGACGTCAGATTTCTTAATCTAGGATTTGCGTAGTTTAACATGGCGTGCTCATTTTATTTTTTTCGAATCCTTTTTCAATCATATTTTGGTTAGCCAAAGCTTTTTAACCAATCATTTTTTAATTCGAAATTTGATCAAAACATATCTGTTTTCCAAAAATTTATTTTCTGTTGATCATTACGGTGCATTTTTTTGGAGCACTTTTGCATCTGAATTTAATTCATTTTAATCTCTTTTATTTTTATTCTTTAGTCAAAACTTTCAGGAAAAATAAAGAGAATTAAATAAACTTTCATTTGATTTTATTATTTTTATTAAAATATATTTCAATTTTTATTTCAATTTTCATTTTTTAAAACTCACTTTGGTTTATTTAAAGTGTCAAAGAGTAATTGTGGAATTTAATAAAACTAAAACCCTAAACTTCTGCATATAAGCTAACAAAGGAGGACTGCTTAAAGCAAGAGGAGAACGCAGTCGCTGCTCACCTAATCAGAGGACCTCTCTTTCCGTTTTTCGAATTGAAAGAGATCAAGAGGTGTTTTGCTTCAAATAGCAAAAAGAAATTGTTACACTCTTCTTTCAGTATGGTCTTTTCTATATTTATTCACTATCTCACTATATCATAAGATTCACTCTCTTATGGATCATAAGACCCCGACCTCACATAAATCTCTTAGATTCAAAAATAAAAAAGAAAGCAATAGAAAAAAAAGAGAAAAATGGAAAAGGATATATATATATATATATATATATATATATATATATATATATATATATATATAATATATATATATATATATATATATATATATATATATATATATATATAATATATATATATATATATATATATATATATATATAGACACACACACACGGTGTCTTAATACGTTTTTAAAATAAAAATTTATTTTAGCTCTATTTCAATTCTTTAGAAATGCAGATTTATTGTCGATAGCATATATGTTTTGTGTTAGTTTTCTTGTTTTCCTATTATTTTGAGTTGATGTAAAAATTGCAATAGTGTTGTAATAATAATAATATGCTAGTTTGTTGTTTGGTTTATTATTGTGTTACGATTTTAGAGGTTAAATCCAATTTAGTTTCTGAAAATTGCTTGGACGCATGAAGTTTATTGACCAACCTCATATAGGGTGATTCTTACATGAATCGCTTTACGATTGCTTAATATTTCGTTAAATTTCTTTTAGTTTAATTTCTAATTTTTACTTTGAGTCCCTTGGTTTTCTCTCGGGCCTTATCACAACAAGATTCTTTTATTTCTTCAATTGTCTTTCAAAACGTGTATGATTTAGTTATTGTGTTGTATCCCTATTCGACAAACTTTACCCTCATTCCCGTAAATATGTAATAAATTTATCGCTTTCATTTATTTTACTGTATCAGTTCATTGTTAATTCTCAAGATTAAAATCGACCCCTTTTCAGAAAAAGAACAAAAATAAATACTCGATCCAACATCGAACAATTTAAAAAAAAAAATAGAACCAGTTCCATATGCACTTGTCCGTCATTTTCAAAACCCTCAAATCATTCCACTCTGTTTCAATTTAAACGCAAATATTAAAAACCTCAATCCAACATCGAGTGTTTTTTTCCCTAATCAAATCCAAAGTACTTAATCATATTTGGACACCGTTTCAAAAAGGATGAAAAGGGAGATAGTTCCGAGCTTTCGACTCTTTTCCTCAATTACTTGGATACGAGTAGCCTTACTCGGTCATTCGAGCAATTTTCATTTATTAAAAAAAAATTAGCCCTCGCCATATCCAAATTATCTTCCTAATCAAACTTTAAGTCAAAAATCATTCTCGTAACAAATTTGGACAAAAAGGGAGGTGGTATGGAGCTTTACATTCTCTTCCCAGAGTACTTGGATACTAGTAGTCTTACTCGGCCATTCAAGTATTTACCGTCCATCCAAAACACATTAAGCTTATTTAAATCCTTTTTCAATTAAGGATAAAAAGGGAGAGAATCTAGATCCTTCTATTCCTCTTCTCGAGTACTTGAATACGAGTATCCTTACTCGGCCATTCGAGTAATTGTCATCCAACAAAACACTTAATCAATCAAACTTTTTTCCACCCTTGTGTGACGTCTGAAAACATTTTCAGAAACGAGTATGTTTTATCCATATTGATGTGAAACAAACACAGACTTCCGACTCTAAGAGCGAGCAACAAGTAAAGGTTTAGTCACTCGATACATTTAAATCATCACTCTTTTTAAAAGCAACCCACCCAGGACTTCTCTTTGAGTAGAACTACGTATGCCTTGAGTTCTTCATAGCACCTGAAGATACGTAGCAGCAGGATTGTGAAATCTTGTCAAGCACATTAATATTAAAAATCCTAAGTATTTCCTTTCTTTCTTTTTCTCGCTTGATAAGTAGAAGATAAAAATTAAAATTAGCTAACACTCTATCACAAATTTAACTAGGTGGTTCCAGTTGAGTACAATGGACGTGGGGGGTGCTAATACCTTCCCCTTGCGTAACCGACTCCCGAAGCCGAATTTGGTTGCGATAACCATTTTCTTTTTGTTGTTTTTTGTGGGTTTGATCGATATTTTCCCTTTCCTTCTTTGGAATAAATAAATTTCGATGATGACTATATTTGAACATCTTTTTCGTGAGCATGCGAGCGCCTCGTGAAGGATTACGTTTTTTGAGATACGACAGTTGGCGACTCTACTGGGGACTTGGATCTATGCTTGAGAGAGTCAGTCGTAGATTAGTTTTATTTTTGTTGAGTGTTAACTTTGTTGATTTATTTTCTTCTATCTTCTTTTGTTATTATCTCATTGTGTTGTTGATATATGTTATCTGTTATGGTCTTTTGGTATCATTGGAGCTCCTTGATTATTGGCAATTTGTGAGATATGCTCTTTACCCGAGTTTGAGAAAATATTATGATTAAGATGGTGGTCGTGTATTATTAGTCCACTACGAGCCTTCCTCGTTGGGACAATTCAAAGACCCCGCCTAGAGTAGATTCTCTTGGAGATGTTATTGTCTGACGAGCCTACGTCATGGCTATAATGTTCTCAAGTTGGATCGATGACTCTAGGGACCTTTTTAGAACATGTTTCATTTTTGGTGGTTGTGTAGTATTGGACCAAGAGAAGCCTTCCTCGTTGGGACAAACAAAGACCCCACTTAGAGTAGATTCTCTTGAAGATGTTATTGTTCGATGAGCCTTCGTCACGACGGTAATGTTTTTAAGCTGGACTAGTGACTCTAGGAAACTTTTTTATCCAAAACTCTTAGAGCTAACCTGATAAGTGGATTTCATGGGTACATAAAACTTAGAACTACCATGATGCAGGAAGCATATCTAAGTTAGGTTGCTTTGTTGTTATCAATGTTACCTCATATTGTTACATGCACATGATATTTTATTGCATGCATATATGGCATGTCGTTGCATTTTTGCATATCAAACACCAAATTATGCATTCACATATCATATGCGTCCAATATTTATCATGCATGTCATTTACCGAACAAAAACTCATCCATCCTTTGTCCATAACGAACAACTGATTTCCTGACACCCACATCAGACTCGAAGTGGTTCTCGAAAAATCGTGGACCCATGGGGATCAAAGCCAATTTTGGTTAAGAGAAGATATTGGCTTGATAGAAAACAAACTAGACCAACTCTAAAGAGGGCCAACCCAACAATGGATCAAACACAAGATTTCATCCTCAACTGGAAATCATTTGGCTATTACAGTTTTTCATTTGTAATTTCATTTTCATTTTTGAATATTTATTTGCTTTTAAGTATTGTTATTTTATTTCAATGATAATATTAATGAAGTGATCATGCATTTTCTGATTCAATCATGTCATATTCACTCTTTTTTTTTTCATTTATATCAAAAAAAAATATTTCTCCCCTTCACATTTCTTTATCAAACTATTTTTTTAGCAAAGATTTAAGGGAGGTTGATGAAAACAAAAATATCCAAAATTGTTGACAAGTATGCTTTCAAACAAAATTTATTGATGATTTAAGGCATTGTTTCAAACTCCTAAACACCTAAGATATAAGGAAGTTAACCCCTCGTCACCCCTTTTAGCCTAGAAGTTGGTGTTTCTTTCTAAACAAAAAAACCCTTTATTATGAACCCCGGGCAGGGTAGTATTCAGTTAACTATGCTATGCATTCAAATTTTAAGAGAATGATTCTGAACTCCTGAAAGGTGTAACCACATATTTTCTTAACACGCATCAAGGAGTTTCAAAATAGTCATGAAGAATCCAAAGGAATTGTGGTTGTTCTTCAAATAACCAATGACTTGGTAGTCACAAGCATTTCCAAAAAGAAAAAAAAGAAAAAACCCTCTAAGTCGAACACCAAGAAGTTGACTTAGGGAAAAAACGGGGGCATCCCAGTGGATTGAGAGTTCAAAAGAACCAGTCCAGGAAAAAGTTAGGGAAAAGAAAGAAATAGAAAATAAAAATAGGTGACCATCATATCAAAAACCAAAGGGTCACCAAAATTACTAATAGAATCAAGTTCAGTAATCACCACATGAAGATAGGTGACTGCCACCTCAAATGAATGACTATCATTGGTTCTCAAGCCATCAGATTTACACCTTCAAACTCTCTTGGAATTTGGATGTGTTTGTCAAATTAACTGAATGTAGGATTAAAGATCATCGAGGAGATTGGGTTGGGTTAAAATCAAAACTTTGAGCCTATATCCTTTTATTTTGAAAACAATGAACCAAGCCACATTACAAGGTTTATTTTGAAAATACCTAATTGAAGCAAGGTTCATTTTGAAAGCATACTCAACAAGGTTGTGTTGACCTAGCTCCTAGATATTTTCTAATCACCCCTATTGATATCATATTCTATTGTCTTCCGTATGCCAAATAAAACTAGTGATTCATTCACTGTATATGACCTTCATTTCAATAATGTTTGGTTTCAAAATTTGCATGAAGCATTACGTTAAAATTACCACTTTTTGAGTCAATAATTTTATTTTTAAATCGACATCGAGCATCAAGGAAAGTCTCCAAAGAGCAGTTAGTTGGTGTAAGTCATTTCAGGATTCAATGAATATGGGGAAATCACTTTGAGACACACCAAGTCTCTCCAAGGCTCATACTAGGGCAAGCCACTTCCAGATACAGTGAAGCTCGCCACTCCAAAATTTGGTCAATCAAGGGCATAACGCTGCAGAATTCAAAATACTAGGGCAAGTCATCTTATAGTCATATTTTTGAAAATAGTTATCAGATCCCTTTTCAAGGAGAAGTTTTCTTTCAAAGGCCAAATAGACTAAGGTACAATAGGTTGATAAAGGTTGAAGCATCTCAAACGATCACCAGAATCTAAACAAGTCAAAGGTCACTAATCTTCTAGAGATGAGGGTCCCCATTGAAGCCTGTCATGCAACAGAGTAGAAATCAAAGTTTTGCAAACCATCTTCATGGTGTAAAAAATGTTCAAGGCCAATGGTGTCGGGGAATCAGAGCTTGATACCCATAAAATGCATTAACTAATCTATTCATGCATTCACATTCATTTTGCATATCATATACAAGATAGATCATGCATAAAATTCAGTCGGATTCAGATCCCTCTCAAGGAAGTTCAGCATAATCCTCAATAGAATGAATATTCAAGAGGTGTTCTCAAGAGTAGAATAGTTCTTTTCTTCAGTGAGTACTTTCAGAAGTCGGTCATTGTTAGTGTTGATTCTCAAGACGAGTTTCTTCCCCAATAAGGTGATTTGATATTCTCCCAATTGAACTATGATGTCAACAAAAAATCTTCTTGGTTTCCCCAATAGATATCTCCCCACCGAATTTCCTCCGGAATTTATTCCAGCAAAACTTCATGAACTCCCCAAGCGAGTTTCATACCAGCAGGATTCCTTAAGAAAGGTATCCCTAGCAACATTATCTTCAGCGATTCTCTTCGAAGTATTTTTCTAAGATAGACATCTTTTCACAAGCTAGAAATATCCCAATGAGTCTAATGGATAAGAGCTCCCTAACAGACAAGCTCTACTGATTGATTCTCAGTAAATCCCTAACACATCTCCTAATTTTGCTCCCCAAACTGAGTTTACCCTAAAAAGTCTTGTTAGAACTCTTCCTTTGTAGATCTTCCCTAGTAAACTCTTTACTAAGGGATTCGTTTTTAATTGTTTCCATAACCGGCTATCAATGTATGTCAACCCCTAAGTTGTTGTTTTCTTTATTTTTTCTCGACCCCCGAGTTGATATTGTTTTAAATGTTTCACCAACCCCCCAAGTTGACTTATGTCTCATTTTATTCTCGGCCCCTGAGTTGATATGTTGTACCTCTCCAGTGAGTCTCCTATGTGTTTATTTCCTAGAGAGTATCTTGTGTTCCCCAACAGGTTACTTCATTCAATCCCCGACATGGTTGGTATTCCGTACTGATCTACTTTCTGAAGAAACATTGGATTGGATCATTCAGTCTGGTAGTTGAGAGTAATGCTAAGGCTTTTGGATAACATTAACCTTTCATCCCCAGCAAGTCTCCGGGACCATCTTATTCCCCAGAGGAGTTTTCTATCAGCCAAGAGCAGTTGAACATGCATTTATTCCCCAAATAAAATCTTTTGTTTATTCCCCAAAAGTAGTTTCAGGCAAGAGTAGCTGAATACTATTTTATTTTACCTTGTTTTGCTTCAACCAAGAATAACTGAATGTAATGGTCTCAATCAAGAGCAGTTGAACACCATTTTATTTTATGCAGTTTGCATCAACCAAGAGCAGTTGAATGCATTAGTTTCAGCCAAGAGAAGTCGAATACTATTTATTTTTTTCAGTTTTGCTTCAACCAAGAGCAGTTGAATGCATTAGTTTCAGTCAAGAGCAGTTGAGCACTATTTAATTTTACACTTTTTCTTCAACCGAAAGCAGTTGAATGCAGTAGTTTCAGCCAAGAACAACTGGATACTATTTTATTTTACTTTGTTTTGCTTCAACCAGGAGCAGTTGAATGCAGCCGTTTCAACCAAGAGTTGCTGAATATGATATCTTTAGCCAAAAGCAGCTGAATATGATCATTAGTTTCCCCAGAAGTGTCTGCCTTCAATGAAGAACGTCTAAAGAACAGTTAAACAATTACTTTGTAACAAATAAATCCCTGAGATCTATCGTCAGTCAAAAGCAGTTGAACATGATTCTTTGAAACCTAGTCATTTTCATAGCATCTAAGAAATCAAGAGTGTTTCTTAGTTCAATTGCATTCATGATTGAGAAATCAAGAGTATTTTTTCATTCATCTGCATTCTCATGGTTAAGAAATCAACAGTATTTCTTAACTCATACGCAGTTCAATTACATTCATGATTAATAAATCAAGAGTATTTTTTAATTCATCTGCATTCTCATGATTAAGAAATAAAGAGTATTTCTTAACTCATACATAGTTCAATTACATTCATGATTAAGAAATCAAGAGTATTTTTTAATTCATTTGTAGTCTCATGATTAAGAAATCAAGAGTATTTCTGAACTATACATAGTTCAATTATATTCATAATTAAGAAATCAAGAGTATTTCTTAATTCATATGCATTCTCATGATTAAGAAATCAAGAGTGTTTCTTAACTCATACATAGTTAATTTATATTCATGATTAAGAAATCAAGAGTATTTGTTAATTCATTTGCATTCTCATGATTAAGAAATCAAGAGTATTTCTTAACTCATACATTTTTTATTTACATTCATGATTAAGAAATCAAGAGCATTTCTTAATTCATTTGTATTCTCATGATTAAGAAATCAAGAGTATTTCTTAACTCATACATTTTTCGTTTACATCCATGATTAAGAAATCAAGAGTATTTCTTAATTCATACAATTTCATCTTTAAGCAGTCAAGAGTACTTCTTAACCTGCATAGCATGTAAGGAATCAAGAGTATTTCTTAGTACATTTACATTCATGATCAAGAAATCAAGAGTATTTCTTAACTCATACACATTTCATTTACATTCATGATTAAGGAATCAAGAGCATTTCTTAATTCATCTACATTCTCATGATTAAGAAATCAAGAGTATTTCTTAACTCATACACATTTCATTTGCATTCATGATTAAGAAATCAAGAGTATTTCCTAACTCATACATATTTCATTTACATTCATGATTAAAAAATCAAGAGTATTTCTTAACTCATCTACATTCTCATGATTAAGAAATCAACAGTATTTCTTAACTCACACCATTTCATACTTAAGAAGTTAAGAGTACTTCTTAACCTGCATAGCACCTAAGAAATCAAGAGTATTTCTTATTTCACTTGAATCCATGATTAAGAAATCAAGAGGATTTCTTAATTCATACATGTTCCATTTACATTCATGATTAAGGAATCAAGAGTATTTCTTAACTCATTTGCATATCATACGGGAAATCATGAGAACTTCTTAGTACATTTGCATTCATGATTAAGAAATCGAGAGCATTTCTTAATTCATTTATATCCAAGATTAAGAAATCATGGGTATTTCTTAATTCATACTCATTTGCATTCTCATGATTAAGAAATCAAGAGTATTTATTAACTCTAAGCATTCATCTTTAAGAAGTCAATAGTACTTCTTAACATGCATATCTTTAAGAAATCAAGATCGTTTCTTAATTCATTTACATTTCATTCAATCATATGATGATTAAGATATCAAGAGTATTTCTGAATTCATTCATCTCTAAGGAGTCGAGAGTACTTCTTAGCATGCATATCATTTAAATTCTCATGATTAAGAAATCAAGAGTATTTCTTAACTCATATACATTTTCGATCAATTATATGATGGTTAGGAGATCAAGAGTATCTCTTAAATCTTTCATCTCCAAGGAGTCGAGAGTACTTTTTAGCATTCATATGACCCGAAGATTACGAAATCAAGAGTATTTCCGAAATCTCATTGCATTCCTTAGCATTACCATCGATTAATTAAGAAATCAAGAGTATTTTTTAATCCATGTTGCATTCATCCATAACTACAAACATACCATTCTTTTTCATAAAAGGGAAAAATTTGGGTCTGTTTGGTATTTAAACTATCTTTCACCATGATGACTTGAAGACAAGAGTTCTTCATATCCTCCCGTTAAACATGTTTAAATAGGGGCTCCTGTCATACCCTAAATTTTGCCCCGAGTTTTTTCGGTTGCATCAGCATAGTATAATCATTCTATTTTGTCGTGTATTTCATCAATTAAACGTATTAATTAGGGTTTAGACGAGAGGTCAGAATTTCAGGTATTTCATTTGGTCTTGATGACATTCATTCAGTCATATGTTGATTGAGAAGTCGGACTACTTGATTTCTTGATCTTACAACATCATTTATTTTTGTTCCATCGTGTTTTCAGAGGTTCAGCGGGTGATAATCAAGAGTATTATCGTCATCTGGATCTTTGTAGGGTTTTGTTTTTGTTTGAGAATCAGAAGAAAATGGTCCAAAAGAGATTCATTTGCGTCTGATTGTCTGTTCGCATTTATTTAGACAGTGAATCAGTGCATTCGCCAGACATTTGCATTTTATACTTGTCACAACGTGCATTTTGGTTCGCATGGTGCTTAAAATATCAATCAAAATAATTTTTTGGATCTACAGACAGACCGGTCGAATCATTTCTTAACTGTATGTCAAATTAGAGGACGGAAAATTTCAAGATCGAACTTGTAGATGTCAGGTTTCTTAATCTACGATTCACGTCGTTTAACATGGCGTGCTCGTTTTATTTTTTTCGACTCCTTTTTCAATCGCATTTTGATTATCCAAAGCCTTTTAACCGGTCATTTTTTACTTCAAAATTTGATCAAAACCTGTCTATTTTCTAGAAGTTTATTTTGCGCTGATCATTGCGGTGCATTTATTTTATTTTAGCACTTTTGCATATGAATTTAATTCATTTTAATCTCTTTAATTTTTATTCTTTAGTCAAAACTTTTAGAAAAAATAAATAGAATTAAATAAACTTTCATTTAATTTTATTATTTTTATTAAAATATATTTCAATTTTCATTTTTTTAATCTCACTTTAGTTTATTTTAGGTGTCAAAGGGTAATTGTGAAATTTAATAAAACTAAAAAACCTAAACTTCTGTATATAAGCTAACAAAGGAGGATTGATTAAAACAAGAGGAGAACGCAGCTGCTGCTCACCTAATCAAAGGACCTCTCTTTCCGTTTTTCGAATTGAATCCACAAAGATATAACAAAGAGATCAAGAGGTGTTTTGCTTCAAATAGCAAAAATAGATTGTTACTCTCTTCTTTCAGTAAGATATTTTCTATATTTATTCACTATCTCACTAAATCATAAGATTCACTCTCTTAATGTATCATAAGACTCCAACCTCACATAAATCCCTTAGATTCAAAAATAAAAAATAAAATAATAGAATAAAAAAGAGAAAAATAAAAAGGAGTAACATAAACATTGTTCCTGTTCATCCACCGTTTTAGTTATATATATATATATATATATATATATATATATATATATATATATATATATATATATATATATATATATATATATATATATAGAGAGAGAGAGAGAATTTAAAAGATATATATTTATCTAAAAACTTAAAGCATTATATTATATACATATATCCCAAAATGAAACTCTAGTTGTATCACTAAAACTAAAAGTATATATTATATAAATATATATTTTTGTGTTTATATTGAATTTTATGCATATACATATATACAGTGTCTTAATTCCTTTTTAAAATAAAAATTTATTTTAGATCTATTTTGATTCTGCAGAAATGTATATTCATTGTGGATAGCGTGTATGTTTTGTGTTAGCTTTCTTATTTTCCTATTACTTTGAGTTGATATAAAAATTGCACTGTTACTGTAATAATAATAATATACTAGTTTGTTGTTTGATTTATTACTGCGTTACGATTTTTGGAGTTTAAATCCAATTTATCTTCGGAAAATTGCTTGGACGCATAGAGTTTATTGATTGACCTTATATAGAGTGATTCTAACGTGAATCGCTTTACGATTGCTTAGTATATCACTAAATTTCTTTTAGTTTAATTTCTGATTTTTACTTCGAGTCTCTTGGTTTTCTCTTGGGCCTTCTCACAACGAGATTCTTTTATTTCTTTAACTGTCTTTCAAAACTTGTATGATAATTTAATTATTTTGATGTATCCCCATTCCACAAACTGTATCCTCATTCCCGTAAATATGTAATAAATTTATTGCTTTCATTTATTTTATTGTATTAGTTGATTGTTAATTCTCAAGATTAAAATCAACCCCTTTTCAGAAAAAGAAAAAAAACAAATACTCGATCCAACATTGAACAATTAAAAGAAAATTTTAGAACCATTTCCATATTCACTTCTCCTTCATTTTCAAAAACCTCAAATCATTCCACTATGTTTCAATTCAAACGCAAATATTAAAAACCTCGATCCAACATCAAGTGTTTTTTTTCCTAATCAAATCCAAAGTACTTAATCATATTTGGACACTGTTTCAAAAAGGATGAAAAGGAAGATGGTTTTGAGCCTTAGATTCATCTCCTTAATTACTTGGATATGAGTAGCCTTATTCGACCATTCGAGCAATTGTCATTTGTTAAAAAAAACTTTTAGCCCCCGCCACATCCAAACTATTTTTATAATCAAACTTTAAGTCAAAACTCATTTTCATAACAAACTTGGATGAAAAAGGAGGTGGTCTGGAGCCTTCCATTCCCTTCTCTGAGTACTTGGATACTAGTAGCCTTACTCGGCCATTCAAGTATTTGTCGTCCATCCAAAACACATTAAGCTTATTTAAATCCTTTTGCAATTAAGGATGAAAAGGGAAATGGTCTAGAGCTTTCTATTCCTCTTCTCGAGTACTTGGATACGAGTAGCCTTACTTGGTCATTCGAGTAATTGTCGTCTAACAAAACAATCAACCAATCAAACTTTTTTCTGCCCTTGTGCAACCTCTAATTTTTTTTCCAGAAACGAGTATGCTTTATCCATATTGATTTGAAACAAACAAAGACTTCCGCCTCCAAGAGCAAGTAACAAGTAAAGGTTTAGTCACTCGATATGTTTAAAGCATCACTCTCTTTCCTTTCTTTCTTTCTTTTTCTCGCTCGATAAATAGAAGATAATAATTAACATTAGCTAACACTCTATCGCAAATTCAACTAGGTGGTTCTCGTTGAGTAGAAAAGACGTGAGATGTGTTAATACCTTCCCCTTGCGTAACTGACTCCCGAACCCGAATTTGGTTGCGACGACCATTTTCTTTTTGTTGTTTTTCGTGGGTTTTATCAACATTTTCCCTTTACTTCATTAGAATAAATAAAGCTCGATGGCGGCTCTGCTCGAACATCTTTTTCGCGAGCGTGCGAGCAACTCGTGAAGGATCGTGTTTTTCGAGATGCGACAAGTGGTTAGTCAGATTAAAGGAGAATGGGAGACTCGTCACCCTGATTTGATTCCTTACAAATATTACTCAAGGAGGTTGCTGACTTTCTTCAATAAAGTATAGTTTCATCATATACCTCGTGAAGAGAATCAAATGGCAGATGCTTTGGCTACTTTGTCTTCTATTTATAAGGTAAATCGTTTCAATTACATGCCCAATATCAGAGTTATGCACCTCGATAGGCCTGCTCACATATTTGCAGCAAAAGAAGTTATAGATGAAAAACCTTGGTATCATGATATTAAGCATTCCATCCAAAGTCAGGAGTACCCGCTTGGGGCATCCAACAAAGACAAAAAGACTTTCAGAAGACGAGCTGGCAATTTCTTTCTGAATGAAGATTTGACATACAAGAGAAATTTTGACATGGTCTTGCTCATATGCATGGATAGACACTAAGTAGGCATGTTAATGCAAGAAGAGAATTTAATTACTCTTACTCATAGTATCTTTACAGTGATAATTAGGAGGAATGAGATAACATAACATCCATCATGATTTCTCATTCGAACTGAGAATCCACCTTTGATTCTTCAATATCTCTCTTGGGAAGTTTCCCTCCCAATTCTCTCTTGTTATTACATAATAAATTTAACTTCAAAACTATGAAATGATGGAATTTTGGTATGAATGAGCAAGTTGATTCCTCTATTTATAAAGTTATGTTCTACTGTTCTTGTCCAACGAGGCCTTTAGATTCGTTTTTCTTCATCAATAAATATCTTCCCTTACTTCACCTTGAAGTTAGATAGTCAAGAGGTCTCTAAACCGCCTTGCCTTGCCCATTGTGTTTGTAACCTCGCTTGGTGAGTTGCCTTGATTATACATGAAGTAACTTGGCCTATAAGTAATATATATATATATATATATATATATATATATAATATATATATATATATATATATATATATATATATATATATATATATATATATATATATATATATATATATATATATATATATATATATATATATATATATATATATATATATATATATATATATATATATATATATATATATATGCATGTTCTTGCCTAGCGAGCTTATATCGTTGCTTGGTGATGATGAGTCGGAAAGGTTGTCATGTTTCTGGCATGTGTTGGCCTTGTCTTTGGTTGGGCGAGCCTCTGCTTTTCCCGCGAGATCTTTGCTACTCATCATGTGCATTTTGTGATTTTTTTGGATAATTTTACATGTACTCATGAATAACATAGTAAAAATGTTCAAACATGTGTTTATCTCATTTTTATGATAGATTGGGATTTTTTAATGCAACTTTTTATGTTTTAAGTTAATAAGTGCTTATGTTAAATGAGTGATTTTTCCACCTATCACACACGGAGATTAGCTTATAATAGTTGAAAGATGGGAAGCATTTCCTGTGTCTAGTTACTACAGGTAATGGTGGTGATAGGTGTGAAGCCCCGCCCTTGTGAAATTGTTGTATGGATCTGATAAATTGAAGAGGCTGGAATACTCCCTAATTTGTCCTAGTTAGAAAAATATCTTGTTGTGACCAATTGAACGGAGATACTACCAAGACTTGACCATCCATTCTTTGAGGATAAGGAAGTGGATCTTTGGTGGCTTCAGCTGCGAAGACAGTGGCTTTCCGTTAAACGGTGGAACAAGTGGCTTTGGATGTCACCATTGTTAATGAATTTGAAGGAGATCTGTTTGAAAGGAGGTTGAAATTGAGGGAGAAATATCGAGAAACAAAGATCTATAATTATGAGGAAAGAGATATGGATTTCTTGATTGAATGAGCTTTGATTAAGGAGATCGATAAATGGATATATAAACGTAAAGATTCACGGGAATCAAATTTTGATTCCTATAAACGACACCACTATTCCATTATAGAACCAAAATTTCTAGGTGATGGATGAGCAAGCCTTGTTGTGTTGGACTTGAGCTTCTGATGTGATGGAGAAGGGGCTGGTCTATAAGGTTAGCGCTCCAACATTCAAGTATGTTTAAGAATGAAATGTGAAGTGATAATGATAAATGATTTGAATACCTGAGAAATGGCGCGTCCTTCCTCTTATGTAGAGGAAGTGGTTGTCAATTGAATGTGTTGAGCGAGGTGTGAATTGCGGTCATCCACCAAATGGATTTAGACAAACAATAAGGTTCTCAGAGGTGGAACAACTTATTTTCAAGGAAGGAGAGGTGCACATATTCCACGTGTTTGATTGTTCTCGTTGTAACATTTAGACTTGCGGATAGCCCAAGACAAAAGCTAAAATTGAGTTTTTAACAACTTTCAAAGTTATGATATTATGATCATATGTGTGTTGTGAGAAAAAGACAGAAAATGGTTTATATATGTGCTCGAGATAAAACATAAAAATGAGTAAAAACATCCTTTTAATTCGAGTCAAGAGAGGTGAATATGATTCGAATCAAATGAATAAATGATTTGAATCAGGAACTTAAAACCTTGAATTTGACCATTTGATTTGAACAAGTGATTTAACTTGAAGAATTTGGTTATTCGAATCTTGCTGACAAAACCACAATCCTGATTTTGAAATGAATTATTGAATCAAATCAACCTTTAGCTTGATTCGAATCAAGCTTCCTTCTGATTCGATTCAGAGAAGCTTGTAATTTGAATCACCCTGGCAATGGCAAATCTTGTTTTTCACATTCTTTTTTTTATTCGAATCATGCATAATATTAATTCAAATCACACTTCAAAAAATTTCTATTTTGACAAAAATGAAGTGTTTAATTAAATCTAAAGCTATTATGATTAAAACCATTCACTCATGTGTTTCTTGACCCAAATAATCGACTAATTTGACTTGAATCATTTTACATCGACTTTTATCAAAGGATACTATTTAAAGCATGCAAAATACGATTTAATGCATTACATTCAATTCTAAAATGTGTGCGCATTCTAACTTAGACGAGACTTAGCTAATCAATCAATAAATGATAATAACTAGAAAAACAGCAAAACCAAAACATTAGAAGGAGAGCAACTTTATAACTAATTTGTGTAACTAATTTAACTATCTTCACAATATCAACTATAATAGTATAGTGAATATACATATATATTTAATCATCAGGAAAAAGAATGTGAGATGCTCAAACGAGTAGTTCGGTGACTGTCGGAACATCAACTGAGTTTTATACAAAAGATCCATAGTAATAATCATGTTTTTTTTCTAAAAAACTAATTACCAAAATTTACGAAAAAAGGAGCCGGTAAAAACAAAAGTAGAATAAAACCAAAAGAAAAATTCTTTAACTTTTAATAGATTACAGACAAACTTAACATTGAAAAAACATGACAATGGTAAGAACCCCACAAACAAATCCAAAGAAATAAACGATGCTCATGATTTCAAAATAATGCTAATAATAACA
The DNA here is from genome assembly GCF_024323335.1 of Lathyrus oleraceus. Classification (NCBI taxonomy): domain Eukaryota; kingdom Viridiplantae; phylum Streptophyta; class Magnoliopsida; order Fabales; family Fabaceae; genus Lathyrus; species Lathyrus oleraceus. The sequence continues at coordinate 174,756,654 of NC_066580.1, read as the reverse complement.
AATTGATACACACATGGAGAGTAAGTATGGGCCTCCACAACAAAGTGGTTGTCCCTTCATACTTTTTGTCCTCTCCATATTTTCTAGTTGCCGTGAAAAAAGCAGAAGAAGACATAAAACTAAATATACAATAAAGAATATTCTACTATATATAGCTTTTATGCAGATGCATGTATATGAATCTCTTGCAAACTCATAATACAGGTTCTGTCTGGACTCTGACTGAAAGTTGATTCACAGCAGCTGCAATTTCATCCACTGTGTTCAGTTCACACCCTTCCTCTACCTATTTCAATCAAACATATATATTAGTAAAATGATTAACAGTCTCTTAAGTACAATTAAATTGCTAGTTTTTTCTTTCTGGTTTAGTTTTTATCTTCAGTTGCTGGTTTTGTATACCTATTGGTAGGGTTGGTTGGTTTGTGGATCCTATCAGACAGTTTTGGCTTCCACTTGTAACTTTGTCTAGTATTATGGAGTGCACTACTTGTGTTGGTAATGTTTTATTAATATCAATTGGAAGTTTTATAAAAAATAAATACAGCAAACAAAAGCTTTAATTATATTTTATGGATATAATTAAAGTCTCAAGTTGGTTAAAGATGAAACTCACAAATGATTTTTATAGAGCATCACCCTTCACTTTACAAGTCAGGTTTGTAAGAATGAATTAGATCAAACTCTAATTTTATTATGGTATCACGAGCTGGTCGATTCGAGCCACCCACCATTTATATATGTGCGTCAAGCCCAAAAAGTGTTGGGCGCAAGGGGTGGGATTGGTTAAAGATAGTTCTCTCAAAGGGTTTATATAGAGTGACATCTCTCACCTTATAAATCGACTTGTTTAGAGATGAATTAGACAAACTCTAATTCTATCAGAATCGTCTTAAACTTGTGAGAGTGAAGATCCTTTTAGCCATAACTTAATCATAAAAAAGTATGAGGTCTGTATTGTAGGTCGTCTTTCATCTCCTTAAAGAAGACTATAATGTTAAATCATCTAATAAATAAGAAGAATAATATATTATTAGACGCATTAAATAATATAACAATAATATTAACATATATATTTATGCAAAATTTATATCAACTAAAAAAAATCGATATTAATTGGTTGAACATCATCAATAGAATACGAATCCTCATATTCAGGGTTGTGTGTGAGGTTCGAGTAATTATTATCTTAAATATATAAAAAAAATAGAAAAAAAGGCAAGTTAATTTACCTTGACACTAACCGAGACAAGAACCAAATAATTGAGAGTAGAAACATTTAGGTGGAGAATATTGAGGCCAATGTTTTGAATCCCAGCAACCATCTTCATAACCTGTCCATGTTGTTTCTTCAACAGTATCTTTATATTGGCATGGCTATCAACCAGAGTCACTTCAATGTCTGCCATGGCACGTGACTGATTAGGGTTAGCAGGGTAGCACGTGCTGGTCTGAGGTGCACATGTGGAGTATTGAGGGAACATGAAGAAATCAGCAAAGGGTGATGATGATGATGATGATGATGATGATGATGAGCTATTATTGAATACATTTTCATGTGCTTTTGCTTTCTTTTGTCCTTTCATGGATTGGATAATGTGCTCTAGCTCCTTTAAGAAGTTGATTGCTCCTCCTACAATTGATGCTTGATCACCCTGTGATTTTGATACCATTTCTAAAGAGTTTTAGTATCAACAATTTGGATGCAAAAACGGCCGCAACAAAACAGTATCGAAACCGTAAAACTTCATATAAGCAAAACATAAAACAATTTTAAGTGTAAATACAAAATTACAAAACTGACCCTTTTTGCATAAGAACGAGGCATCAAGGATCTGAGCACAGCAAGATATTCGTTCATCTGTTTCCTTCTATTACGCTCGACTGCAATATGAGTCATCCTCTGGCTCTCGATTTCCTCCTCGTTTTTCGCAATCGCAGTGCGACGTCGTTTGCGCCTGCGACTAATTGGTGCAGTGGCGGCACCTTCGACGACGAAACTAGAAGGAAGAACGGAAGTTTCGGGGGAAGAACTCGAATCCCGTTGGTTTTTACCATTTTGCACCAAGGAAGGAGAAGAAGAATCAAAATTCCGATTGATATTATGATGTAAATTCTTCTCGATGATTCCATAAAGATCTTGTTCTTCTTCTTCTACTGTTGCTGTTGTTTGAAAACTGTAGTTGGTGCTCCAAGATTCTTCAACTAATGAATATAGGTAATCTTTGCAAGCGTAGGTGAATGTTTTTTGTGGAAAAACCACAGCTTCTAAGGTCATTATTTGACCTTTTAGCTCACAAAAGAAGAGAATGAAAAGATAAACTTTTGAAAGAGAGAGAGAGAGAGGCTAATTAATGATTAGTAGCTAAATAACATGAGTTTTGGTTAATGATTAGATGCTAGAAACTGTATATTTTGGGAAAGAAAGAAAGAAAACTGTATTTTCCTAAAAAGAGAAAGCAAAGTAACCGTTTTATACTCAATCATGAATAAATATCTCAAAGGGGTTATTTCCCCATATTTATATTAGTAGTAATTGCATTGACAATTTGCATATATTTGTACTCGTTTGTAAAGGCAATCAAAAAGTTATGTTATGGATTAACGGTTGGTGTTGATTAATTGGTGGTTAAGTATTACTCAAGTTACTATCAACCATAAATTACTCGAGGATGAATAAACTTTTAGTCATAATCAAATTACTTTAATTCTAGAGTTGATTTAATGGTAAAGACTTGAATTCAAGAGAGTGTGTTTTTCTCGAGGTTTTTCTATATTAATTTATTTATAATTATTGTCTTGTCACCACAAGAGGAAATGCATATATTCACATGGGTCTCGTTTACCGGCTCATATTCATTATTATATAATATGATAACATAGACATAAGTATGCTTGAACATGAGTTTGTGAGAGACATGAGCAATGTGACTAAAGAAAGAGATAAAAAGCGTAGAGAAATTCGAGGTGGGCATGACAAGATGAGTGTGTGTTAAAAAGAGGGACATTGGTAAGATTTTGTGGTAGAGTAATTAGTCTTTGTTTGAGTTTGGGAGCAGAAAAAGGAAGGACTTTTATAATATTTTTTTAAAATTATAAAGAAATTTGTAACATTCTTTTTTGAAGAAAAGATTTTTTTAAATGATAAAAATAATGTTTATTATTAATATATTTTTTATTTTTGAAATAATATAACAAAAATTATATTTGAATAATTTATCTATGTATTCTGAAATCCTCCCCCAATATAAATTTAGACTTCCCTTAAATTAGAAGATTTTTAATGTTATGAATAAAAACAAATCCTCCAAAACCCTCTTAATCATAATCCTTCTATTCTTTTCATTCACTCTTTCTTATTTTTCAAAGCATCCATCTTCCCTCCCCTCCAAACTCCCAAACAAAACCTAAGAAAAATTATTGTTGAGTATTTATTTTATTTTTATGTTCCAGCTCCTTTTAAAATATCTATGCACTTCGACTAACGTTGTAGCGGTAAATTCATGACCATCAAGCTATGGATAAACTAGACGTAATAAAACCAGAGTCGCCACCGCGCTTTTATTGTTTATAAGGGAAAAGGAAAAAATACGAACAAAACCCAAAAGATAAGAAGTTTTCAAATCAAAACTAATAAAATGGCAGAGATTACAAGTAAGGGGGTTGGTTACACAGAGGAAAGGTGTTAGTGTCCTAGGTACTCCTAGGGAGCCCTTTTTTGTGTGTATATGTATTTTTGTACAAATGATGTTTGTAAATAAAACAAACTGTGGGGATGAGAAAAGAATTCATTAATTATAATTTTGTGTTTGACAAGACCTTCGGACTTGTGCCTACGTACCAACATAAAAATGAGGGATCAAAACCTCGTAGTTTGTGGTATCAATTTCAAAGTGAGTGCATTGCTTTTAACAAAAATTTAAGTTTAACAAAGGAACCAAAGGCCTAAAATGGTTTGGATGAGTGTTAGTTCTTTTTAGCTTTTTGAAATTTTAAGTCAAGTATAGTTAAGTTCATTTACAAGTTTGATTAAGAAAAAGTTTGAAAATGCAATGGCATAAGGCCAAAGTTTTTAATTTGCAATATGATCAAAGTTTAGAAAAAAACAAACACAAGCAAAGAAGATTTTTAAAAGAGGGAGAGATTTTTGAAATTAAAGAAGTGGCGAGGAGATGAAGAGACTAATCTTAAGCATAAATTTAAAAGTTAAGAGTTGAAAGGATCTGACCAATGGGTTGCAATCCAATAGACAAGAATGTCATATAGAAACCCAAAATTCCCTTAGACTTTAGAATCAAGCAACAATCAATATACAAATAGCAAGTTGAAGAGCAAGACATCAAATAAAGATATCCACATCTAAGCTTAGTAACCTCATGATCTTCTTCAAGATTTCCCATGTATCAGATGACTTCAAAGATGACATTAGGCACAAGTTCAAAATAACAGCTTCACAATGATCATGTTGCAGATGAACTCAAATAGATCTTCCATTTCTGTATCAGCTGAAAGTTCACTTCACAAGCATTTGGTTTCATGAAAGCTGGCATTGGCCAAGTCCTTTGCATAGGGAGTATTGCCTAAATTCTAAGTCCAATAGTCTCGGATCAAACCAACAGTCTACACAAAATGTTTTTTTAGGGTTTTTGTTCTTATCATGTACATTAAGGTCAAAAGACCACACAAACAAACAAGTATATACAAACACAAAATAACATAAAATATGGTCCAAGTGGACAAAGGGAAAATGACATAAAAGTAAATAACTTGAATGATATGAATAATGGCAAATGGATAAAGCTTAAAAATTAAAGTGCATAAAAGTAAATGACTTGAAATTAAATGTTAGTTGTTAGTTGATTAGAAGTTAGTATTGCTTTTGCTTTGTTTTTGTTTAAGTCATTCTTTGGAGAGCACTCAACCCACTTATCACAAGCATGAATCCTTGAACCAAGACATCTTCCAAAGGAAGGAAAAAAGGCCAAGTTTCCACACAATACCATGAAAGAGGGGAGACTTACAATCTCACTAACTAGAATGCTATGCCTTTTGTGTCAAAATTTAGCGCTATGTTAAGCAATCGTAATTGGACTTATGTAGAAATCACAACTATTTGAGGTCGGGCAATAGAATTTTGGTGTTAATGCATGTTAGAGATATAATATAATGGACTATACTCATGAAACATACCACACAAAAAAAGAATATGCAAAGTGGGGGACCTAATCTCATCCATACTATGTTGATTTTGCAATCAACTAGCCTTAGGATTGTTAGACTATGGCACGGATCTAGAAGGGGGGGGGGGTTGAATAGATCCCAATTAAAATTTGAGTCGGCGCTACCAATTAAAAAAATTGGTTTTGAAAGTTTGTTTTAAGTGCGGAAGCGGCCGAGGAAAATATAGTCTAAAACGAACTGTTATTGGAAAACCAGATATGCGTCAAGCCTATGGATTAGTGATAATGTAGAATACGAATCACTACACTAGTCACACTATCAATGATTTGTTTCACTTGCTAGGATTCCTAGTTCCAATGATTCAAAGAGAAAACCAAACTAGATACACAACTAAGATAATTTTGGTTTAGGCAAATTATCAAACACTTGGTGTGCAAAAACACTCCAAGTGATATTTATGTTGAGTAAGTGATTCCAATTAGTCTAGTACAATGTTTTATTGTACTTTGGATTCAGAAACGGAGTTTTAACTTCTTACTCAATTAATATCAAGGTTTGATAAAAGTGCTTATACAAAAATCACTTATTTTTAAGCTAAACACAAATATGCTGAAAAATAGAGAAGACAAAGATTTGATGAGGCAGTTCCCCCGTCGTCCTCGCTTCGGGGTACGTCTGCCCTCAATTCTAAAACTAGAATTGAGATTGCTTTAATAGATATCACCTGTTGAGTTTAACCGTTTATACAAGGATTGCAAAGCAAATATACAACAGAACTCTCAAGACGTTGAATGTTGCTTCCACTCCTTGTTCCATGATTCAAGGTGAATCAAGTCCTTCGATTGTTGTTGATAGACCTCCGATTCCAACCCCTTTGTTAAATAACCCTCAGTTCTTCAAACCCTCAGCCCGGCTGATCTCAACTACAACAAATTGAACCCGAAATCTTCCCTTTAATATCACTGAATCCGCTACTAGATTGATGAAGACTTCCTCTTCTCAATCACCTTCGCTCAGCTGAAAAATTGATGAAGAATTCGTCCAAAAACCCCCAAAATCAAACCAGTCTTGGAGGACAAAACCCTAAAGGTTTTATTCAAGAAAAAACCTATCGCAAGCTTCAACCCGAACCGGATTCCCCAATCTCGGCTTCGAACGTTATCACATTTAACCAATCACAAAGCACTTCAAAAATGGTTGTGTGTAGTTGATGTGTTGTGAGATGTTGAAGATGAAGATGAAGAATCTTGGACACCTATTTCACTTTTTCTTGTTCTTTGAACACTTGAATCAAATTATCAAAATGTTAGTTGAAACAAGTAACTAAACTTCTATTTATAGTAACAAACCAACCAACCCATTTAACAGCTTTTCAAACAGAGTGGGAAATACGTAAAAACTGAATTTGCGCACGAACGGTCGACCATAGCAGGTCTATGCGTCGACTCATAGCCTGCAGTTTTGGACAATCTGAAAAGCACAACAGTGTGCGTCGACCATAGGTCAGCGTGCGCTGACCCGTGGTTCATGCGCTGACCCCTGCGGTCGACTCAAGCCTTTTATGCGCTGACCCGTGGGAAATGCACTATGTTATGCGCCGACCCTGTGGTCGACTCAAACCCTACAAATCTGCAAAAATTCATATTTTTGTGGTTTTCATGTATTTTGTCATGACCACATTTTATCCACATATGTTGTATGAAATATAACAGTTTGGATGAGCGTAGAAAAGGATATGATAGGTGATATGTTGCATTTGTTTTGTAGAGGTGGATTCGACAATGCCGATTCATCCATGGTGGTCATTTGTCATCATCGAAACCTATGATCGTATGTTGTATGACAATTTGCCCTTACATACTCCCCCTTTTTTATGATGACAACCTGTGTGAAACCAAAGAGAAACAACATGCAATATTTACACACACTCCCCCTTTCTTTTGTAGTCTAAGGCTGGCTGCAAAACAAACTGTTAGTTGTTGTGAATATCTTGGCTTGGCTTTGGTTTGGTACATGCTCTTCTCCCCCTTTGACAACATCAAAAAGAGAAAGAGAACTATTATTCAACATAAGATGATATTCAATAGGAGATAACGAATCATATAATAATACCACACCAAATATTACTACTGAACAAATTGAAAATGAGATAACATTAAACTAGATTAACAAACAAGCATAACAGATAATAAGTTCAGTCAAACAACAAAAGTACAGATGCACATGCAGTTCTATGCCCTAATGGCCTCGTCCTCGATGGTAACCAATATCCGGGTTTCTGTCAGGATCTGCCAAAGAAGTCATTTGGTCAGCAACACTACTTAGATACTTGAGACCCACATCGACGGACCGCTCCTATCGTTCAAATGTTCCGGTGAATGTTGCATACCATTCATTCATGCTGGTAGAGAGGTTATCGAGCCTGTCATTTTATGCTTGAAGCTGGCTGCATATATGAGCATAGCGCTCATCCTGAGTTTGTATGAATGATTGTTGAGCCAGCTGCATATTGTCGCAACCTGAAAAATCATAGTGTGCGAAAAAACAACCGGCGAAAGAAAAGAATGACAGAAGAGTCGCCACCGTGCGTTATTTATCCCAAAGGAGGGAAAGGAAACGCTCGAAGTAAACCTGAAGAGAGAAAAGGAAAAGACAAGGTCTCGCAACCAAATCTTGGGTTCGGGAGTCGATTATGCGAAGGGAAGGTATTAGCACCCCTACGCATCCGTAGTACTCTACGGGATCCACTCTTGTTGTTCTTGTCTAAAGGGTGTGTGATTATCTAATGTACTATTTACTAAAAGAAAGGGTCAAAGAAAATGACTCGCACGGATGTCGCATCCACTGCATACGTATCTCATCTGAATATGAGAATCAGAGTCTTCGTAGCTCGGGTACCTATGGGTGAAGGATAAGTGCGCTCGCTAAGACATCGCGTCTTATGCCTACGTATCTCATCGGGAATGAGAATCAGAGCAAAACGTAGTTCAAACTAACTACGGGAACAAAAGTCTCGATTGCAACTAGGGCAAGAGAAAGGGAAGGTCTCGATCGCAACGAGGGCGAGAGAAAGGATCGCAACGAGGGCGAAAGCAAACAAGGATTAGTTGTTAGTTGTTAGTCAAACTCGGCAAGACATCGCATCTTGTGCCTACGTATCTCATCTGAACATGAGAATCAGAGTTGCCGTAGTTTGGCTACATAGGGATTGCCATCTGAACATGGGCTTACAAAGGAGGACACCAGTTGTGTCAAAGGAGAGTGGGCAATGTGTTCACGTCCTAGCAGTAGGTGTCGCAGCTCGCTGAATCGAGTCTTAGGCAGTTACCTCTTTGCAATAGAACGGACTACATGTCACAAGATCGGAGACGCTCGGAAAGGTCTAGAAGTGGGGAAGCTCTGCCCTAGAGTTGTCATGTAATATGTACTTAGGTGTTCAGGATTTACAAATGGGAATATCTACCTAATGTTATCATACAAAAGAATATGGGAATCCTACCTATGTTATCATACAAAAGAATATGGGAATCCTACCTATGTTATCATACAAAAGGATATGGGAATCTTACCTATGTTATCATACAAAAGGATATGGGAATCCTACCTACGTTATCATACAAAGGGTTCTATCTAAGGGGTGCTACCTAATCGGAACAAGAGTTGACGAGTGGAGCAAGGAGAAGTGTTAGGGATAAGGGTAGATGGCGATGCATGAAGCAATCGACTTACAAGGTTGATGGCGATGCATAAAGCAATCGACTTACAAAAGGGTGGATGAATACGTGCTGGTTCTGTTAGGTTTTGAAAAATGATTACTCGACGTTGGATCGAGGTTTTGATCTTGCTTTGAAATGGTTATCGAATGTTCATTTTAATTCTTGTATTTACAGATGAATAAAGAATGAAAGAATAAATATTATACATTTCATGGGAGAGGGATACATTTGTTATGAATGGGGGTTGTCAAAAAAATCATGAAATAATTAAATCGGGCCCAAACAACAAAATGATGCGAAATATGAGTGTAAGTGCAAGAGAACTGGCTCATTGTAAGAAAGCCCAAGAGTAAGCTATGTGAGGTTGATGGCGATGCTTAAAAAGCAATCGACTTACAAGGGTGTGGAAAAATGGGCTCGATATTAAATCGAGAAAAATATGATTTTTATAGTTTAAAAAATGGTTTTGAATGAATGATGAAATTTAAAAGACAACAAATCTATGTTATGATAATGAAACTATGAAAATAATAAAGCATAAACATAATAAAAAAATGTTAAAAGAAATAAAATACTAAAAGAAAATAAAATGCTAAAAGAAAAATAAAATACTAAAAAAAATGCTACAGATGAGTATTGAACCCACCCAACTTAAGACTATGATACTACCCTTCTCCACCAGACCACTCATGGTTATTTATTATTTGGATGCTACTTTGGATAAATAAACTAAAATAGATTAAAAATCAGAATTAAAATAACAAAATAAAAAAAAACTAATAATAAGGAATCTGTTGGACTACCAAAAGGGAGAAAACAAGGAAAGATACCCTAGCCGCCTGGCTGTTGGGTTCTTCAAAGGGAATATAAATTGAAAAAGAGGAAAAAAATTATTAACTAAACTTAGGAATTTTAAATGAAAACTTTAATGGTTTCAAGAAGACTTATTCTATTTAAAATAAATCAAAAAAAGAAAAAATGGGATATCGTAACAGAATCGTTCTCTCTTCATCTCACTTTTCTCAAAACTAAACCTCTCAACCTCGTCATCCTCTCTCCCGAAAACCCAAACTCCACAAATCTCTCCATCGATCTCGCGCATCATCACTTACCCATCGCTCAACCTCGCTCACCTCTCACAACCTCGTCATTCTTAACCCTCATCACCCTCGATGAATCTCTCTCAAAATCTCGAACTCAATCAAATAATAAAGCAATGACTGAACAAAAACTAACCTTCGGTGGTGACAACGGCAACGATGAAGCTCACAGGTTTGTCTTTGATTTGGTGATTAGGGTTTGTGGTATCTTTTCCGCTGTTCCCTTTTTCTCAAAAAATTTCCGTCCTCGTACTGATTCACCATTTTCCTATTTATGCTCTCAGCTTAGGGTTTCGAATTGGTGCCTTTGTGTTCAAAAGCGTATCTCTGTAAAATCCTCTTTGATGTTCTTAGTTTGGATGGGCTTGTTTAATGCTAAAACCGAAAACGGTATTCTGAACTCACTCTTTCTTCTTCATTTTTGTCTCTATTCGAAATTGGGATGTTTTCTGGAATTTAACTGCCTTGCTGAGTGTTTACGTGTTTTTTACTGCAGTGAATTTCTATTGCCACTATGAGATTTGTGTTGCAATAGCCATTGCTTCTTCGGTGTTACCGGTTCGTCTGAATTTCGATAAGCAATGCCTCTTTGTTCAAAAATCTGAGAAAACATGTCGCACAAAGTGTCTAAATTGGTTGTTGTGGCTCACTTGTGATCTTGATACTGTTACAAATTAGGTCTGCTACCTGATGTTGCTTACTGGTTTTTGCAGGTTTGATTCTAGCTGCTACAGCCTTCATGAGCATTTCTCCTCATTGTGAGTTCAAAAGCCAAACGCATGTGTATTTTTATGCCCAACTGGTTAATGTGGATGTCAAGTGGTCGAGGTCTGAAAGACAACCTACTCATTTCTACTCATCCATTCATTCCCCTTAAATTACACAGTTTTGAATCTTTTCAATGCCACCAATGTCTTCAACTGCTGTGGTTAAAGCCGGATTAAATGCCTTGAGAAATACTATTGGAGAGAAGAACTTCCCTAAAGAAGTGATTTACCACACCATCAAACAAACGAAGCCTTTGACAGTCCCTGGTTTTGATGGCATGCCAGCTTTCTTCTACCAAAATAACTGGGAAGCTAGTGCTTTGATCTGTACCGAAATCAGTTTCAAAAAGCAATGAAGATCCCTAAATAGTACTATTGAGGAATCACAAAAAACCAGTGGGATTTGAGATCCAGATGCAGTGGTTGAAATTGTCATGGTTAGGATCAACTGAACTCAAATGTGTTAGTTAGTTAGGTCAGTTAGCCTGACTGTTAGTTGATTAGGTTGTTAGGTCAAGTCAGTTAGGAAATTGGAGAAATTATGTTATGATGAACTAAACTTAACACCCTATTAATTAGTTAGGTTAATAGTTAGTTATGATATGTTTTGGTTTGTTAGAATAGTTGATGGATTATGCAGACTTCTGACAGGAATATGAACAACCCTTGAATGTTATTGCTTTGTGTTTGGAAATCTAGAAAGGTTGCAGATTTGTGCTGATGTTTTCTTATGGAAGAACAAGAAGATATCTGCTGGTGCACTCGGTGTAGCAACTGCTATTTGGGTGTTTTTTGAGTTGCTTGAGTATCACTTTCTTACAGTTCGATTTTGGTTCTTGCACTGTTGTTCTTGTGGTCCAATGCTCATACATTTATTCACAAGACTCCACCTCACATCCCATTAGTTCATCTTCCTGAGGAACCATTTCTGCAGTTTGCATCTGCATTGAGAATTGAAATTAACCGAGGATTTTCTGCCTTAAGGTTCAATTGGAAAAAACAACATTGGCGAGAAGTAAGAACAGCATCAACCAACACAAGAATTCAATGTTGGATCTCCTTGTTGCATTTTGTTGTTGTTATTTTTCTTTGGCAGGGTGTTGGTTTTCTATCAAAGAAGATTGAAAGGCTCCATGATGTACTATAGTTTTCTTTGGAGTTGACTAGGAATTGTAAATTGTGGGTTTTATGTATTTTTTGATTGGAAACCTTGTGTATGGATGCAATCAGGCTAAATGAAAATTTGAATGGTGTGATTGAATATTATTGTTGAAATGGTTTATGTAATAGGATCCCACATGTAATGGTTTACAATGACATGAAATAGATTGAAATGGATTAACAAATGGTTTGAAGTTGGTTTCCAAATTGTTTTGTCTTATGACTTGAATGTTTGACTTTTGAAAAATAACTTGACTGATAATGTACATGACACAAGGCCATGGAATGAGACCATAAGGTTAGGGTTTTGACATAGTATCCATGAACCAATAGCATGACTAGCAAGTGGCTTGAAACACAAGAAGCTTGGTTGTTCAGATGACCCAGACCATAGATGTATCCACAATCACATGAACAACACCATGACTTTGGACCAAGACCAATCCTCATATAAGACCAAAGTAAGGTTAGGCCAAGCATGCTAAATAAAATATAAAATAAAAAATTCAGGACCAAAATCGGGGTATGACACATATCTCGCATCATATCTAAGAGTTCAGAAGAATTGTCTTGCTACGGAGGAGACGGTTGAGATTCTTCAGCACCATATTGATACGGCTGATAGAATTGCGTTGTCTTGACCAGCCCATATGTTGCCATTTACCCCAGCCACCACGGTTGGGGGCATCTTCTTCAGCCGAATGGGTATTCTGAACCCAAGCAGTGTTTGTGTAGTCGTGTGTGTCTGCTTGTGGAGGACTATCATGCTGCTCAAATGCTTGTCCTGCTCCTTCTTCTTCGTTTTCCTCTTGGTCTTCTTCTTCACTTTCATCATATTCTTCAACAGTCGTAGGAATATACCCTCTGCGAACAAATTTGTATATTCTCCGCTCATCACACCAAAAATATCCCATCATAGACAAAGTTTTGGGGCTGAATTCTTTATCTGAAGAAATAGAGGTATACGGAAAGGACGGATAATCAACGTCGGCTGCAGTAAGAACCTCTTGAATAAAAGATCCATAGGCAAGAGCCGTTCCTCGTCCGGAGTCTCGTAAATTGAACATCCTACTAGCAATGTAGTAGGGCCAGTTTATTTTGCGCTGATTCTTCAGGATATATATGAGATGAACCTCAACCTATTTAACTCGGGAAAGGCCACCCTTCTTAGGCCTCAGGATGCGTGACACAATCCACTGGAGAATGCGCTCACCTGTTTTCAGCTTACCGGCAGTGACAGTTTGTGGGAACGCATCACTGTTCACAATGTGGTCTGGGTAGGGTCGTTTCAGCATAGCGTTCAAAGCGCTCTTAAACTCATATCCTTCTATTGTGTGAGAATCAGTCACCTCAGCAAGAGGATTTTCATCAGCAACCAATGTCATATCAAAATATTTATTCCAAACATTAGACTTAAACGATACCTTTCTTGTGCCGATCCTGGAGTGAAAATTTTGCCCACGAAATTTGTCATGAAGGCAAGTGTAGAACACACGGACCAGGTCTTCGCTATATTTGGCATTGCATTCCAGGAATTTAACAATACCGTGATACTGTAGCAGAGACATGATTTCTACGAGATGCATGCGTTCTGTTGTGAGTTTGTAGAAGGCATGTTGCCTCACAACTCCTCTTTTACCAATGTCTTTGTTGAAGGTGTCGACAAGAGCCGGTGGAACTAATGATACAGCGGTAATGGGTAAAGAGGTAGAGGATGATTCCCTTGATCTCTTACCGGTAGGTCTGCGGGATGAGGAAGCCATTGGTAATGATTTTGAAGCTTTTTGTGAGGGTAGAGAGTGAAGCTTGGTGAAGGTTTTTTTTTTTTTTGAGAATGATTTGCAAGAAGGAGGTTTACCCTTTTTATAGATGAAGATTTAGGGTTTTGGGAAGAGGAGAGGCCAAGAGACAATAAGCACTAGGTAGATGCAACTCACAATGTAGTGGGTTGAATGCACACTTAATGAGAATTTGAAATGTAAATGCATGGGAAGTTTGAACGTTTTCTGCAGAGAAAAACTGAGTTTTCGTGCGATGCGTCGACCATACCCTCTGCATGCGTCGGCGCATACTATTTGAATTTTGAAAAAGAGAAAATTTTTGAGGTGTGCATCGACCATTGCCCTGTTATGGTCGACTCATATAGGCAAATTTTGCAGTTTTTCACTGTTATGCACATATGCTCACATGTTTAATGCATAAATAGAATGCCACACAATATTAAACATCCAAACAGATATGGTATAAGAAACAAGTCATATATATATATATATATATATATATATATATATATATATATATATATATATATATATATATATATATATATATATATATATATATATATATATATATATATATATATATATATATATATATATATACAATATTATCATGTAATACAACTATTTAGCCATGAAGTTTGGGAGAGAGAGAAGGGTAAAGGAACAATATCACCTCGATGCCGGAATAACTTGATGAACAATATAATTGTGCTTGCAACAACATTAACTTGTTAGAAGTACAAGATTATAGTGTTAAATGAAATAAGATAAAGCAAGCAATTTATAACGCCCGTTCAGAAATGTCGAGAATACCAAGTTCTCAGCGAATATGAAAGAAAGGCTCAGTAGCTAGCGGCTTTGTGAAAATGTCCGCTAGTTGATTTTCAGTATTAACATGTTCGAATACAACATCACCTTTCTCTACATGATCCCGAAGAAAGTGGTGTCGAATTTCGATATGTTTGGTGCGAGAATGCAACACAGGATTTTTGGAAAGATTAATGGCACTTGTATTGTCACAGAAAATGGGAATACGTTCGAGTTTGAGATTAAAATCCAATAATTGTTGCTTAACCCATAGGATTTGAGCACAACAACTACCGGCGGCAACGTATTCCGCTTCGGCGGTTGACAAAGCAACTGAAACTTGTTTCTTGCTATGCCAACTGACCAAGGAATTTGAAAATAAGTGACAAGTGCCACTAGTGCTTTTCCTATCCGATTTGCAACCGGCAAAATCGGAATCGGAGAAACCTACCAATGAGCAATCATTACCTTTGGAATACCATAGTCCATACTTCGGAGTACCGGATAGGTATCGAAGTATTCGTTTGACAGCTTTTAGATGGGATTCCTTGGGACATGATTGATATCTTGCGCACATACACACGCTAAACATAATGTCGGGACGAGAAGCAGTAAGATAGAGAAGTGATCCAATCATACCTTTATACCATTTTACCTCTACGTCCTTACCGTTTTCATCTTTATTCAAGTTTGTACATGTTGGCATGGGGGTGTCAATGGCCTTGGCTTTTGCCATGTCAAATCTCTTGATAAGGTTCAAACAGTACTTTGTTTGACTCACGAATGTTCCTTCTTTGAGTTGTTTAATTTGCAAACCGAGAAAGTACGTGAGCTCCCCCATCATACTCATCTCGAATTCACCCTGCATAAGATCCGAAAACTCTCTCACGAGATTCATGTTAGTAGACCCAAATATAATATCGTCAACATAAATTTGTACTAATATCAAGTGCTTTCCTTGACGTTTAATGAAGAGAGTTGTGTCAACCTTTCCTCTTGAGTAACCTTGATCAAGTAAAAATTTACTTAGTCGCTCATACCAAGCTCTAGGAGCTTGTTTGAGACCATATAAAGCCCTTTTTAGTTTGTAAACATGATCGAGATACTCATGAGATTCAAAACCCGGAGGTTGTGCGACGTAGACCTCTTCATTTATGTAACCGTTAAGGAACGCACTCTTAACATCCATTTGGAATAGTTTAAAGTCTTTCGCACAAGCGAAGGCAAGGAGAAGGCGTATAGCCTCGAGTCGGGCAACCGGCGCATAAGTTTCCTCATAGTCGATGCCTTCCTCTTGGTTATACCCTTGCGCGACTAAACGCGCCTTGTTACGGGTTTTACCCCGTTTTCGTCCAACTTGTTCCTAAACACCCATCGGGTGCCGATTACTCGATGATCTCGCGGAGGAGGGACAAGGTCCCAAACCTCATTTCTAGTGAACTGCTTTAGTTCCTTCTGCATTGACAAAAACCAGTGTTCATCGAGTAGGGCTTCTTTAGGGTTTTTAGGTTCCATTTGTGAAACGAAAGCGAAGTGATAACAGAAATTACTTAGCTTCGATCGAGTTGTAACACCCTTTGAGATATCTCCGAGAATGTTGTCAATTGGATGGTCTTTGGGGGACTTCCAAGCTTGAGGGAGATCATCGTTTGAAGGCGGATGAGCTACCTCGGTTTCCTCATGGTGTACATCTTTATCCTCCTCAACTTTGACTTTGTCGGGTTGATCAATCCCCGACTCGCCACCCTTGAGTATGGCTTCCGTAGATGTACCTGCACCATGAACAACACTACCCTTTCCGACGTTTCTCAGATAGGATTCGTCAAAAGTGACATGTACAGACTCTTCCACAACAAGTAATCGTTTATTATATATTCTATATGCTTTACTCTATTGAGAGTATCCGAGGAAGATACCTTCGTCGGCCTTGGAATCGAATTTGCCCAAGTTTTCCTTTCCATTATTTAATACAAAACATTTGCAACCGAAAACATGTAAGTGAGAAACATTTGGCTTTCTCCCTTTTAAAAGCTCATACGGTGTTTTATTTAGAATGGGGCGAATGAGCACCCTATTCAAAACATAACACGCCGTACTAATGGCGTCGGCCCAAAAATATTTCGGTAAACCACTTTCGTTAATCATTGTTCTTCCCAATTCTTCCAAAATTCGATTTTTACGCTCCACAACCCCATTTTGTTGAGGAGTACGTGGAGCAGAGAAGTTATGATCGATACCATGGTTACCGCAATATTCTTCAAATGAGTGGTTTTCGAACTCACCCCCATGGTCGCTTCTAATTGAAACAATGTTTGTATTTAATTTATTTTGGGAAAGCTTAGCAAATCTTTCAAAGGCGGCGAACGTATCGCTCTTGCTTACTAAAAAGATAGTCCAACAAAATCTAGAAAAATTGTCCACTATTACGAAACCGTAATAATTTCCTCCTAGACTTTTAATCCTAGACGGCCCAAATAAGTCCATATGAAGAAGTTCGAGAGGTCTCGTTGTTGAAACGATATTTTTGGATTTAAATGAGATCCTCGTTTGCTTCCCTTTTTGACAAGCATCACAAAGGTGATCCTTGGTAAACTTTATTTTGGGGAGACCCAGGACTAGATCTTTTGAGACTACTTTGTTTAGTAAGTCAAAGTTAACATGTGCTAAACGCCTATGTCATAACCATGAATCTTCACTCATTGTTACAAGGCATTTGTCACTTGTTAACGATACGTCGTTCAAGTCTAACATATAGACATTATTCACTCGCAGGCCATTAAACATACTCTTCTTATCATCATTATGTACAATTTTGCAACAATCTTTTGAAAAAGATACATTGTATCCTTTGTCACATAATTGACTGATGCTAAGTAGATTGTGTTTAAGACCTTCGACAAGCAATACATCAGAAATAATAGTGGAAGAAGGGTTACCTACACTACCTTTACCTAGTATTTCTCCACGGTTGTTGTCACCATAGGTTACATATCCTTTCTTCTTAGCCACGAAGTCAATGAAGAGTGATATGTCTCCTGACATGTGCCTTGAGCATCCACTGTCGAGAACCCATCTTCTCTCGGTGGTCTCGAGGCATTGTACCTATGGAAATGTAATTAACACGAGAAGGTACCCAATGGCTTATTGGGTCCTGAATGGTGAGTAACGAAATGGTTGCATTTGGGCAGCCATTGATAAATGCCTTTAGGAACTAAGAATCTCCTAAACTTGCGTTTAGCAATGGAGTGGCCTTTCTTGCAACAATAAAAACAAGAGAAATTAACATTTTGATTGACTTTGCTATCTTCATCCGTTATAACATATTTATATTTTTGATATGGATTAACCATACTTTTTCGAAAGTTTGATTTATCGATTGCAAAGGTAATCTTGGGCTCAAGAGCCTTGTCAAGTTTGGCCTTTAGGTTTCTTACTTCACCTTGCCAAATATAACAAGTATCACACCCAAAGTTTATTATCCTATTTCTAAGGTCCTCACAACCTGCTTTTGTGCTTTCTACTATAGAAGCTTTGAGTGCCTCAAGTTTCCTTTTGGATTCTCGAATTTTTTGTTCCAAATGGGTAAAAATTTGGTTATTTGAGGCAAGCCTTTTAAAGGACTCTTTAGCTTCACAGTGTAAAGTATCAAATGCAGCTTGTAATTCATGATGAGACATACTAGAGGATTTTTCATATTTAGCATGTCGTACCTATTTCTTTTTGTTCTTTTGATGAGCAGAGAGGCATAGGTTTGCAGCTTCATCTTCATCACTAGAACTTTCATCATCGGAGGAGTCGTTTTCGCTTTCCCAAGCTATGTATGCTCTCCTTGGCTTTGATGATTTCTTGTGTGATTTGTATGATTCCTTTTCCTTTGTCTTCTTGTTCATCGGATAGTCCGGTTTGTAATGACCGGGCTTCCCATAAGTGTAGCACGACCCTCTAGTCTTTTTGCCTTTTGAGTCATCATCTTTAGAGTACCTTGATTGTTTCCGGAAGTTTACCAAGTTCTTCTCGGAATGTTGGATGCCGTTCTTTCTCACGTAACGATTGTAACGTTTAACGAACAACCCCATATCTTCGCTCTTGTCCTCTTCTTCTTCGTCGCTCGAGGAATAATCACTTTGCTCTTTTGCTTGAGACTTCGAGGAGGAAGTCTTAAGAGCTATTGATTTCTTTTCACTCACCTTTGTTTTGTCCTTCTTTTCTTTCTTTTCGTGTTGTTCTAGGCTCAAGAGTACTTGTTCGTGCTCTTGTAGTTTGCCAAATAATGTTGTCAAGTCTAATACGGTGAGATCATTTGCTTCTTTGATGGCGGTCACTTTCGGCTGCCATTCCCTGTTAAGACATCTCAAGATCTTATTAGTAGCAACATCATTGGAAACTGGCCTACCTAATGAATGTAATCGATTGATGAGATGAGTAAATCTCTTTTGCATGTCAGCAATGGTTTCCCCTTTGTAGCACCTCAAATTTGCACCTATCATTGTACATACCATCTCATATTAGGTCATAGCATATCATGATACATTGCATAGCATTGCATTGTCCCCAGTTGCCTCAAGAGCAAGCAAGTCAGAAATTAGGTCAAGCTGATCAAGAGATCAGTCAACCAATCAAGCAAAGTGTGTTTCTCAAGGAATCAAAGCCCTAGGGTTTACCCAACAAGTTCACATGTCTTGGAGGTTCATTTGAAGTGTTCAAGTCAAGGGTTGGATGCTCAGAAGCCATCAGTTCATGCATAGACAGGCAGAAACCCTAGACAATCAACAATCAGTCAAAGCAATGGATGGTGGCCATTCTTGCAGAATGTGGGCACCATGATCAATAATCAAGAGTTCATATGTCTTGGGACATCATTTGAAGTCAAGTTCTCAAGGAATTAGGGTTTGGAATTCATTAGAAGAGGTTCAGTCATCCAAAACCCTAGAAAAGTCAAACTTGGTCAACTGTGGGTTTAATCAGTGTTTTGATGGATGGAATTGATTTGAAGAAGCTCATTCATGCTCATACAAGCCTCATTTATCATGTCAAACCTCATCATGGAAGAAAATCAAGTCAAACAGAAAATTTTCCAGAAATAGAAAGTGGACCTGTAATTTCAACTGCCAAAAATGGAAACTTCTTGATCCTCAACTTACATCATGATACAAGCTCCAAATGAATTTTTGCCCAACATGAAAGTTGAAGATCTTGTTCTCCCATTTTCAAAAAGTCCAAGAACTCTCAAATACCATGTGTGGTTGTCAAGATATGATCAATTCATTTTCATCAATTTGTGAACTTCAAAGAGGCATATCTCTCAAACCATAAGGCCAAATTTGGTGGGGTTTTTTCCTACGAACCACATTTTTCATCCTCTTTCCAAAAATATAAATTTCACCCTCCAAAACCTTGCCAATCAAAATGGAATTTTTTGACCTATTCCATTAAAAATCAAAGTTTGACCAAACTTTGACTTTTTGATTCTTTGATTTTTTCTCCATTTGGCCAATTGGGAAATGTTTCATATGTCATTTGTAACTTGTCTAGAGCCTAAACTCATGTTCATACTATCATCTTACCATCATTTTGGGCAAAGATACAAACTTGGCATTTTTTGCAAATTGGAATCAAAAGAGTAAAACAAGTACAGCATTCAAAAGTAGACCACAAACAGCAATTGGCAAGGTCTGTGTACAGCCTGTTGGCAAGCCCAAATCGTGGCAAACATACACCCTCCATGTTCACTTACACAAAGTTAGCAAAATTGCAATTGGTCATTTTTGAGCTAAGCAAGATTAGCATGCCTTAAACCAAAGCTAAACAGATGATATAAAGTCTTTTTTCTGCCATTTGCAACCCTAGAATGATAGCAGCCACGACAGAAATTCCTCATCTCTTCCTTCTTGCATTTTTGCTCAAGCACCATTTTCCACCCAAAACCATCAAAGCACACAAGTATCCTTTGGTTATTTCTTCACCTAGACAACATACTAAGCTCAGTTTCTTCATCAAATCACTGCTGTAACCTCTTCATCGTGCCCTGTTTTCAAAGCATTCTCCCATGGCAGCTTGGAGCTAGGGTCAAACCAAGCAAGGTTGAGCATAATTTCTTCAAGAGTACACCACTTGGGACCAATCATCCAAACAAGCACTGTTTCTTCCATTGCTTCAAAAACAAGTAAAATCTCGACTCCCTCTTTTCTCAAAACCATGCGATGATTAGGGTAGATTCTTGTATGCTGAACATGTTGCAACGTATATCATGCTAAAAGGTTGGATATACTGAGAGAAAACTGAATTTCATTTTCTGAGTTCATGATAACTTTTGTTCGATTTGCCTAGATGGAGTTGTTTTAATGAAATGTGGTGCTGTATTTTTGTTGTTTAATGTTGGCTGATGCTATTGGCATACTTGATTTTGGCTTCTGAGCACTTTGGATTTTTGAGTTCATGAACATGAAATGGGCACTGTTGTATTTAAACCCTAGAATCCTGCCTATGAAATCCCCATGATTATGCTTGGTTTGTTGTTGAGTGATGTTGCATAAGGATGTTGTTGTATGGCCATGCTTGATTTTTGATGATTCTGTTTATGGTTGTTTATTCATGATTAATGGCTGAACATGAAAATGATAAAACATTGCTGTATCCCTTAAACTCTAGCTTGTTTCCAGTTTGTTTTCCCAGAATCATGCCTGCTGTTGTTATTTGTATCTGCATAATCATATTGTTACTGTTATGCTGTTGGCCATGCTATAGTTTGATGTTGAGTTTCGATGAAAATGTTCATGCCTGCTGTTTCTTAAAGCCAGTAAACCTGCCCAGAATATCTCCTTGAACTGTGTCTGTTTTTCTGTTTAATGCCATTTGAGGATGATGTTTAGTTGCCAGGCTGATTGGGCCTCTTGGTTGGAATTGATTTTCTCATGATGTTGGTCATATGAACATGAACTGCTGTACCAATGCCATGTTATTGTTTGATTTTGCTTGAAGCTGATTTTATGATGATGAACTTGATGCATATGCCCTGCTGTTCGAAACTCTATGAACATGTCCAGGAATTCCCATGGTTAGGCTTGTTCTGTTGTTAGCTGATGATGATGATGTTTGTTGTTTCATAGTCGAGCTCATTTAAGTGATCATGGCATGCTTGTTTGTTTGGTTGATATTTGAATATTGTTGATGAGCTTGGTTGTTTGAACATTGCTGTTGTTAAACCCTAGGGTTTTTAGAAACCCAGAATTGTGAAGCTGGATTGGCCGTGTACTGTTCCATTGAGGAACTACCAATCACAACATTTCATTTGGTCTGCATGAAACGCAGAGTTTTGTTAAATGAGGCGCCTAATTACCACTTTGCCACTGCGTTGACCATGTTTGACTCGTTTGCCATGTTAATTGTTCATGTTGCTTCCAATTAATCAATCATCTTCAATAATTCATTTCTTTCTCAATTTTCATCCAAAAATCATGAGATTTTTTCCATAATGTTCATGTTTGAGTCTAGTATTTAATGATAATTTTTAATTAATTTTTCATTGGCTGGATTTTAAATGATAATTGATTTCCTAACATGTATGCCAAATTGATACATTGTGCCATTCCTTTTGTGAAATACTCATGTTGTATCCAATGCCTTTGAAACTTTTTGTGGTGAAACTAGACTCATTGACCTTCATTTCCATATAAAGTTTGTGCATTTATCATGTGTGGATTGAGAGTTATGATTTTCTGAAGTTATGTGTCACATTTGATGTCATACCATGATCATGCATTTTCTCTAATTTTGTTCACATGCTTACTTGCATCCAATTGACCCCATTTTTTGCATGAATCATCTATCATATGTCTAATTCATGTATGAATTTTCTTGGAATTTATTGTGCAATTTTCCATTTGATTGTGAATTTTATTCCCTGCCTAGTCCATGGTTGACTTTTTGTGCTACACATTGCCAAATCATTTGGGAAATTCTCATACCATATTGTATGACCATGAAATTTCATATGTGATAACTAGACATCTTGAGCTTTGCATTGGTGTTAATCTCATTCATTTCTCATCTGTTTTCAATTTGATATGAGTTTTTGAAGTTGACCCATGTTTGTTGACTTTCATTGTGCTTACTTGAAATTATGTCGACTTCATGATTTTCATTGACTGCCTTCCTCTCATCCAAATGCCATGAAATTTGATATGCTTGCCATGCTAGATGTTAGGATTGAATGTGATTTATTTGGTGATTTTTGAGATTGTTTGGGTTGACTTTTGAATGAAGTCTTGCTGTTGACTTTCTTGTGCTTTCATTTGCCTTACTTTGACTTCAAATGTTCATGAAATGATAATAATGCATGATTTGAACGTGGGCCCAATTGGGGTAGCTTCTTAAATGTTTGACCTTGACTTTGGTTGACTTTTCCTTGCTGTGTTGACTTTTTCTTTCATCCTTGACCCTAGGCTAGTCCTAGTGGTCTTTTGTGCTTACTATTGAGTTCCTGTTTCAGGTTAAGCACCATTGCCATTGAGATCATACAAATGTGATTGGATTTGTTTACATATGAACTAAACTTTGTTTTGTAGATGGTTTGACTCATGTGTTTGAGTCTTGCTTTTGCACAGTTGACCTTCTGTGGTTGACTGTTTATCCATTCCTTTTGGTTTTAACTGTTGAATTGCATACTGATTTGTTTGATTTTTCTCAGGTACCCTTTAGTTGCTTTTTGCTTGCTTTGCTATTTAGCAATTGCTTTTGAGGTATAATTACTTTCTCTTCATGTAGTCTGGAGACCCGGTCTGTTATTTGACCGGGCAAACTGTCTGAAGTCCTCCTTAAGAGGCAATGCCTGTGTGTGTTTAAGATTGTCCCTGTACCTATTAAAAGTCCTTCAAAAAGGCAATTGGTGGAAGGTAGGGATATGCAATCTATCCCCCACTACTCTTGTTGTGTCATCCCTCTGCTCACACTGCTGTGTGTTGATGCATTGGGATACAAACCCAAGATCTTGTACAAAGTGTACAGTGTCAGAGTCTTCGAGTATAGAAGGGTTCCCACTTTCTGGACCCATGCTCATTTGTCTATTAGCTCTCCCTGGCCAGGGATAAGAGCTGTGAGGTCTCATCCTCACTTCATCCTTTCATCTGCTTCACCTTAGCCCCTCAATGGCAAGGTTAAGAGCACACTTCACCCCATTCCAGAGGTTTGTTTGTTGAGGTTGATATGACCCCTCGACTAAAACCTAACCCTTGTGTGAGCCTCTTGTATGCATATAGAGTGTGCTTCTTGTGATTGTGATTGCCTGTTTGCTTTGCCTCTTAGGTTTAGCTTTAGACTTGCTCTTGTGCAAGATAGGTTTAGTTTAGACTAATCCGTGCTTGTTTTCGCCCTCGTTGCGATCCTTTCTCTCGCCCTCGTTGCGATCGAGCCTTTCCCTTTCTCTCGCCCTCGTTGCAATCGAGATCTTTTTCCCTGCCGGCCGAACTACGGCAACTCTGATTCTCATGTTCAGATGAGATACGTAGGCACGAGACGCGATGTCTTGCCGAGTTTGACTAACCACTAACACTAATTCTCTTCTCTCACCCCTGTTGTGATTGAGATATCCCCTTTCTCTTGCCCTAGTTGCAATCGAGACCCTTGCTTCTTGTGCAAGTCTTGTTTAAGATAGGTTGGCCCTTGTGCCATTTAGCTAGAAACCTTAACTTAGGGTTGACTTTGCATGACAACATCTAGGCTCGAGTCGTAGTCTCCCTAGAGTTGTGTCTCCCTCTGTTATCTGGTTAGGCTAGATCCTTTGTCCCTACGTAGGGGAACTACATCGCCCTGATCTTCACACCAGATGAAGTATGTAGGCAGGAGATTGAGCTGATCTCTCCGGGCGCCTTTTCTTTCTTTTTGTGTGTTGTCTGACCTTTGCTAGGCTCGAGTCCGCGACTCCTTAGCATTTGCTGTCTGTCTGTTTGTGTGTGTTTGACAGTTATAGGCTGAGTCCCCGACTCCCTATTAACTTGTTGTGTTGTTCTGGTTGGAGTCCGACATAAGTCCAGCGATTGGCAGTTGGTTTCCTGTGTGTGTTTGTTGGTTCGGATGCTGATATAAGTCCAGTGATTGGCATTCAGGCTCCACGTTTGCCTTTGTGTTGTCTGGTTTTGTTTGTGCGTGTCAGCCGAGCTACGAATGCTCTGATTCTTCTCTCGTCCGAGAAGATACGTATGCATAGGATGCGACATCCTAGCGAGCATGTTTCGTTTCCCCAGTCCGAACTACTTCGACTCTGATGTCTATGCCTGATAGACTAAGTAGGCCCAGGATGCGACATCCTGCCGAGTCAGTTTCAGTCAGTCTCTTTTGTCTCTTTCAGCCAGTGTGTGTGTGTTTGAGCAGTGTTTAGCAACCATATTCCTTCCTTTTGTGCGTGGATCCCGTAGAGTACTACGGATGCGTAGGGTGCCTAATACCTTCCCTTCGCATAACCGACTCCCGAACCCATCCTCTTTGGTCGCGAGACCATGTTCTTTCCTAGGTTTACTTCGAGCGTTTCCTTTCCCTCTTTTGGGATAAATAACGCACGGTGGCGGCTCTGTTGTTTCTTTCTTTTCCCGCCGGTTTTTCGCGTGATGCGACAGCTGGCGACTCTGCTGGGGAAATAGAGAAGTTGACCTATGCTGGTCCATCTTCCCTGAGCGAGTCTCTCCTAGCGCTCTCTAGGATTAGGGCTTTGGTTGCTGTTTGCTGTTGTATTTATTGCATTCATTTGTATATATGTACATTTACTGTTTGCATTTATTGTGTACATTAATGTTTGCATTCATTCGTTTTCATCTACTGTGCTGGCTGTGTTTCTCTGTGGGGTGGGAGTTACTTGAGGTAAAAGGCCCAATACCCAGGCTATGAGTGAAATCTAGGAAACCTAGGAATAGAGTGATTCATGGGAAGCGGGTGGTGTACGCCACTTAGCGGAACATTGATATCACGAGCAGTTCAGACCCTGGTGGGATATTATCGGTGCATACATCGGGTGTGCACAGGATGATATTCTGCGAAAGGTTATTTATCCTGCGTTTCTCTTGACCTTACCCTGGCCTAGACTACACCCGTGAGTGGGGAAGGGTTCATTTTAACAGGTACAGTTGGTGACTCCCGGTACTGATGGAGACTATGATTTCTGGACGTCGGAGGTTTGACCCTGGTTTTGATCAGAGGGTTCCGTTTATTTCGGATCCCTGGGCTGAATTTGAGGGTACTCGCTCAGATGGTGACTCAGTTCTCCAGACTTGGGTTCAGATGCCAGCTCCTCAGATGACTTTGGGGTTTCAGATGGTTCCTCAGATGCCAGTTCCTGCCAGCCTTGGCTCCACCATTTGCATCATAGCATGTTTATTTTCCAAAAAAATAATAATGCATGAAAAAACCGAAAAAGTTAACTCGCATACGCATATCCTTTATCGGGATCATCCATGATAAAATAGCATCCGCATCCGCATCATGCATATCATGCACATATCATCCTTGCATTGCAGACATGTTTGGGAGAGACTTCTCATTGTGGTTCCTGACTGAGACAGGATTGCTGATCGTCGTCCGCACCGCTACTCAACCAGATTGAATCAACAGAAGATTATGGATCAGGTTCAGACGGAGTTGGCTGAGATGAGGGCAAACATGGCCCAGTTTATGACGATGATGCAAGGAGTTGTTCAGGGGCAAGAGGAGCTGCGTGCCTTAGCCCAGAGACTGGAAGCCGTGATTCCACCAGTCCACCGTGCTTCACCAGTGGGTGTACCCGTTCATGAGAATGCTGCTGTCACTATTCTCATCGATGATTATGCCATGGGTGATGAATTGAGGAGGGTCAGAATCAGCGAACAGCTTCTTGCTGCAGAGACTGTTAATGTCAGAGCAACCCGCGCTCCGGTTCGCCATCCTGGTGCTTCAAGTTCTTCCAGTTCTAAGAAGCCATCCTCTGGGGCACCCAAAAGGGGAGAGATTGAAACAAATGTTGTGCACCGTCGGAGGAGTGCAAACAGAGGACAGTATCGTCAGGCTGCTGCTGTGACTATTCCAGCAACTCAACAGCAACAAAGAAGGCCAGCTCAGCAATATCAGCATCAACAACATCGTCCTCAGCAGCAGGCTTCCCAGCATCACAATGGTAATCAAGCCAATACAAGTAATGAGAGGAAGAAGATCATTTTTGATCCAATCCCCACGTCTTACGCCGAACTGTATCCCTCTCTGTTAGAGCGGAACTTGATTACTCCCAGAGACCCGCCGCCCATACCCGTCAACCCTCGGTGGTGGTATAGGCCTGAACAGCATTGTGTGTATCATTCGGGTGCTCCTGGTCATGACGTGGATAGTTGTTTCCAGCTGAAGAGGAAGGTTCTAGACCTTGTGAGGTCAGGTATTCTGATCTTGGAGGACTTAGGTCCCAATGCTAATCAAGTTTGAAGATAACAAGTCCTGGGCTGGCGCCGACTTTTCTTCAGAAGACAGAAACTGCTGATGCAGAGATATTGACAGTTGTCATCCCCGGTGGGATCTATCACAATTGGGTCACTGTGGGCTTTCCTACCGTTGTTCATTAAGTCAGAGTAACAACCACTTTGTTTAAAAACCCTTCTCCCATGCCAAAAGGAGAAGTGATGACATTGTTGGCAACATTTTGTGCAATGATATTTTCATTCAAATAAATTCATGTTAAACATTTGTTTTTCCATTTGTTTTCCCTTTTCGCTTTTTGCATGAAATTGGTGATCACAAAAAACCTTTAAAAAAAAACAAGAATAAAAGCATCTTTTCATCTGCATAACGATTGTCTTGTTTGTTTTTCAAAGAGCTTTTCATATCAAAATCTTTATGCAGGTTGTTTCTTAAACCCATTGAACATAATGATCGGACGTCATCTCCCAATTTTGAATTCCCTGTATTCGAAGCGGACGAAGATGATGTTGAAGGGATTCCTGACGAGATTTCCCGACTTCTTGAGCAAGAAAAGAAGATCACTCAGCTGCATCTCGAGAATCAGCAGAACAGCCAACTGGGGCATTAATCAAAAAAAAAAAAAAAAAAAAAAAAAAAAAAAAAAAGAGAAGAAGAAAAAAGAAGAAAGAAAGAGAGGGTGCAAAATCAAAAGAAATCAAAAGAAATCACAAGAAAGAAAAAGAAAGAAAAAAACAAAAGAAAGATAGCACCCTCAAAGTCCCAAGTTGACTGATGCTGAATTCGATCGAAAAAGAGATCAACTGCCATGATCAGTTATGTCAGCAGAGAGTGATGAAAAAGCATTCGATAAGAAGGTCAAGCCTCGTATGTTCCGAGGGACCTTGTGCTCAAGAAAGTCTTGTCTTTCGTGCCCGATTCCAGGGGCAAGTGGACTTTACAAGCTAAGAACGTCCATACGTTTTCAAGAAAGCCTCTTCAGGCAGTGTTCTGACACTTACAACAATGGATGGAAGTTCACTCGTCCTGGGAACTCCGATGCAGTCAAGAAATACTTCGCCTAAACAAGAAAAAAGCAAAAGCTCGCTAAGTCGAACACCCCAAAGGGCGACTTAGGCAAAAAGGAGCGTCTCGGTGGATTGAAAACCCGAAAGGGCGATCCAGGCAAAAGTTAGAGACATTGAAAAAAAAAGAGAATTTGCATCCCGCTAGATTGAACACCTCACACTGGGGCAATCTAGGCAAAAATTAGGGATTGGGCAAGTAACTGCATCTTGACAAGACTGTGCTGTACATCTGTCATCCGTCAGGAATTCTCGATTCGTCGTCGACTGAAGCTTTGAATACATCGAAAATTCAGAATGGTAGAGGAAAGGTCATTATGTTCAATGTAGCCCTCTCCAATATACATCACCGATTTCAAACTTGTACAGATCTATGGAGTCTCGCCCTTTGCAGACTACCATTCCATTACATCTATTTGAGCTTTTATTCAATTATTTGCATTCTTATTTGTTTCAACTCAACAAATGTTTTGCATGTTTTTAATTGATAAAGTATCATTGTTTTCAAAATAAACAAATTTTTCAAAAAAATTGTTCTTAAACAAAGTGAACATTCACAATGATGGAAGAATACTTAGGAGACCCACAGTGCTCTCCCGGGGGTGGTATGATTACCAACAGGTAAGACAATTGTTCGTATCTCGAGCATGACTGTATCTTTGTCCTGCAGAACCTCGTATGGTCTCTCCTCAGTGAAGTTGCCCGATGCAGTGTCGTTTGAAGTTATTCATCTTCATGTTCCCGGCAGTACAGATTCTTCCTCCAAGTCCCTGTTAGCTCTATTATGGGGCATCCCCAGTAAAGTGCTGTTTGAGCCCTACCGTGGGGCATCCCCAGCAAGTTTGCTGTTTCGGACATTATTGTGGGGCAGCTCCCCTAGCAGAGTGTTTACTGAAGACTTCAACTTTCGCCTCTCCAGCAGGGCAGTCTTCCTCTCCACCAGCCTGGGTGTTTTTCTTTGAAGATTCAGTATTCGGTGGATTGACATCCCAGTAATCCGGCATTCTCTCAGATAGATCCCTCAGCGGAGTTGTTGGCAGGATGAGCCTTATCAGTGCCTATGTATCCTCATCAGAGATCTGGTTGCTTCTTGGTATCCCTGATTTCCAGCACAAAAGTTGTTGCGGCGCATCCGCCTGTATGTTGAACTCTGTTCTCCGGTTGTGACCGACGATCCCTCCGGAAGCCTCTGGTGGTCTTTCTCCCCTGCAGGACGATGATTATTCCCTATTATCCCAGTCCCCAGTGGATTTTCTTTGCTCTCTGGTGGCTCTGGTTTTCCCTCCGGACGGTTGATTCCCGGACCTGTGTGTTGAGCATGTCTGTTTGTCAGCGTTCGTCATACATTCATCACGCATAATGCATACATGCATAATCATAGCATCCGGATACTCATGTTGCAGCTGTTGCCATGTATCTGTTGATTGTTGCCTCCTGCTATTTGGTAATACAGATCTCTCCAGTAGATTTTCCTTAAGCAGATATGGGTGTGTCTGATCTCTCCATGTAGAGCCAACCCTTAAGCAGAAAGTGTCTATCCTTTCTTTCCATTTCCCCACTGAGATACGTCCTCGTGGATGACGGTTGTTTCCGTTCCCTCCCTACACGGGATGGGTTTTTCCCTATTGAGTTCTTTCCTCATTAGGATGAGTCTTGTTTCAGTCTGCCTTTTTGGATCAATCCTAAATTGGCTTTCTGTTGTCTCCTGTGCTTCCCTGGGGCATAAATGAATAGTCGCTCACTAACCGGCACTCATTCATCTTATCCTCAGCGGAAATTCGTGGCTTCTACCTACGAACCGGTAGCTGTAAGTCCTTTCTTTACGGTCTTCTACCCATTACCCGGTAGTTGTAAATCCTTTTCTCACTCTGTCTCTCAGCAGACCGTTTTTGGCCTCTGCCTACAAACCGGTAGTTGTAAGTCCTATCTTTGTGGTTTTCTACCCACTAGCTGGTAGTTGTAAAATCCCACTTTCATCCCCTTGTTGGAGTTAACCCTTTGTGCTCATCCCGATGATGACTGGTTACTTTTCCATTGGCCTCTACCTACAAACCGGTAGTTGTAAGTCCTATCTTTGTGGTTTTCTACCCACTAGCTGGTAGTTGTAAAATCCCACTTTCATCCCCTTGTTGGAGTTAACCCTGTGTGCTCATCCTATTGATGACTGGTTACTTTTCCATTGGCCTCTACCTACAAACCGGTAGCTGTAAGTCCTATCTTTGTGGTTTTCTACCCACTAGCTGGTAGTTGTAAAATCCCACTTTCATCCCCTTGTTGGAATTAACCCTTTGTGCTCATCCCGATGATGACTGGTTACTTTTTCCGTGGTTTTCTGCCTACAAACCGGTAGATGTAATCCCCTCTTTGTGGTATTAATGGTCTTGTCCCCCTTTGGATACTTGCCTTGATCAAGCAGTATTGTCCCCATTGGGTTTTCACCTTCTTTTCGGATACTTGCTCCGAGTTAGCAACTTTATCCTCTTTGGATTGGTCATCTTTGCATACCTAGTCCTGGTACCGATGCCTTTCTTTTCGGTCGATTATTCATTTAACAACCTACAACCCGGTTATGGATAATCTTCCATGCGAGGTTATTATCTACGTTCTGACGGCTATAGATAATATATCTCATGCGCTCTTTGGTCAATCTTTCGATTGTTATCACCAGCAGAGTAAGATTCGTATCCCCACGGAATCGGATGTTCATCCTTTAACAAGTTTGCCTTCGCTCTCTTCAGGATGTTTTCGGTCGTTTATCCATCTAACAACCTACAACCCGGTTATGGATAATCTTCCATGCGAGGTTATTATCTACGTTCTGACGGCTATAGATAATATATCTCATGCGCTCTTTGGTCAATCTTTCGATTGTTATCACCAGCAGAGTAAGATTCGTATTCCCCACGGAATCGGATGTTCATCCTTTAACAAGTTTGCCTTCGCTCTCTTCAGGATGTTTTCGGTCGTTTATCCATCTAACAACCTACAACCCGGTTATGGATAATCTTCCATGCGAGGTTATTATCTACGTTCTGACGGCTATAGATAATATATCTCATGCGCTCTTTGGTCAATCTTTCGATTGTTATCACCAGCAGAGTAAGATTCGTATTCCCCACGGAATCGGATGTTCATCCTTTAACAAGTTTTCCTTCGCTCTCTTCAGGATGTTTTCGGTCGTTTATCCATCTAACAACCTACAACCCGGTTATGGATAATCTTCCATGCGAGGTTATTATCTACGTTCTGACGGCTATAGATAATATATCTCATGCGCTCTTTGGTCAATCTTTCGATTGTTATCACTAGCAGAGTAAGATTCGTATTCCCCACGGAATCGGATGTTCATCCTTTAACAAGTTTGCCTTCGCTCTCTTCAGGATGTTTTCGGTCGTTTATCCATCTAACAACCTGCAACCCGGTTATGGATAATCTTCCATGCGAGGTTATTATCTACGTTCTGACGGCTATAGATAATATATCTCATGCGCTCTTTGGTCAATCTTTCGATTGTTATCACCAGCAGAGTAAGATTCGTATTCCCCACGGAATCGGATGTTCATCCTTTAACAAGTTTGCCTTCGCTCTCTTCAGGATGTTTTCGGTCGATTATTCATTTAACAACCTACAACCCGGTTATGGATAATCTTCCATGCGAGGTTATTATCTACGTTCTGACGGCTATAGATAATATATCTCATGCGCTCTTTGGTCAATCTTTCGATTGTTATCACCAGCAGAGTAAGATTCGTATTCCCCACGGAATCGGATGTTCATCCTTTAACAAGTTTACCTTCGCTCTCTTCAGGATGTTTTCGGTCGATTATTCATTTAACAACCTACAACCCGGTTATGGATAATCTTCCATGCGAGGTTATTATCTACGTTCTGACGGCTATAGATAATATGTCTCATGCGCTCTTTGGTCAATCTTTCGATTGTTATCACCAGCAGAGTAAGATTCGTATTCCCCACGGAATCGGATGTTCATCCTTTAACAAGTTTGCCTTCGCTCTCTTCAGGATGTTTTCGGTCGATTATTCATTTAACAACCTACAACCCGGTTATGGATAATCTTCCATGCGAGGTTATTATCTACGTTCTGACGGCTATAGATAATATGTCTCATGCGCTCTTGGGTCGAAGTCGTCCTCCCCAGCCGAGTAAGATTCGTATTTCTGGTGAAATCGAATGTCCATCCTTTAACAAGACTGCTTTTCTAGCCCTCTTCAGGATGTTGAGTGTGTTGGAACACCAATCAATTCACGCTTTGGCACTCAGGCCAATTTTCCGGTATTCATACCGAGGTGGCGATCAGGCCAATCTCCGACGCTTCAGATTGACATCAAATCTCTCACACACCGATGCTCAGTATTCAAACTGACTTGCGGCGCTCAAGCCATGGTTATCCCTGTGTTACCATTTATTTTGGTATCCAGGTCGACGTTTTCTGTTTCGGTGTTCAGGCCGATTTCTTTTCCGTTCCAGACGGACTGTTCTTTCAAGACTGTTTCTTTGCCGATCCTGACAGGCATTCTTGTATTATATCCAGTCGGTGCAAATTTCTACGGTTCTTTTGTATTCAATCCCTGTTTACCCTGAAAGTCTGACAGCCATTGCTATCATCCGTTCGGGTTCCCAGCTGATTGAATAGGGGCAGCTGTAGCACCTCAAATTTGCACCTATCATTGTACATACCATCTCATATTAGGTCATAGCATATCATGATACATTGCATAGCATTGCATTGTCCCCAGTTGCCTCAAGAGCAAGCAAGTCAGAAATTAGGTCAAGCTGATCAAGAGATCAGTCAACCAATCAAGCAAAGTGTGTTTCTCAAGGAATCAAAGCCCTAGGGTTTACCCAACAAGTTCACATGTCTTGGAGGTTCATTTGAAGTGTTCAAGTCAAGGGTTGGATGCTCAGAAGCCATCAGTTCATGCATAGACAGGCAGAAACCCTAGACAATCAACAATCAGTCAAAGCAATGGATGGTGGCCATTCTTGCAGAATGTGGGCACCATGATCAATAATCAAGAGTTCATATGTCTTGGGACATCATTTGAAGTCAAGTTCTCAAGGAATTAGGGTTTGGAATTCATCAGAAGAGGTTCAGTCATCCAAAACCCTAGAAAAGTCAAACTTGGTCAACTGTGGGTTTAATCAGTGTTTTGATGGATGGAATTGATTTGAAGAAGCTCATTCATGCTCATACAAGCCTCATTTATCATGTCAAACCTCATCATGGAAGAAAATCAAGTCAAACAGAAAATTTTCCAGAAATAGAAAGTGGACCTGTAATTTCAACTGCCAAAAATGGAAACTTCTTGATCCTCAACTTACATCATGATACAAGCTCCAAATGAATTTTTGCCCAACATGAAAGTTGAAGATCGTGTTCTCCCATTTTCAAAAAGTCCAAGAACTCTCAAATCCCATGTGTGGTTGTCAAGATATGATCAATTCATTTTCATCAATTTGTGAACTTCAAAGAGGCATATCTCTCAAACCATAAGGCCAAATTTGGTGGGGTTTTTTCCTACGAACCACATTTTTCATCCTCTTTCCAAAAATATAAATTTCACCCTCCAAAACCTTGCCAATCAAAATGGCATTTTTTGACCTATTCCATTAAAAATCAAAGTTTGACCAAACTTTGACTTTTTGATTCTTTGATTTTTCTCCATTTGGCCAATTGGGAAATGTTTCATATGTCATTTGTAACTTGTCTAGAGCCTAAACTCATGTTCATACTATCATCTTACCATCATTTTGGGCAAAGATACAAACTTGGCATTTTTTGCAAATTGGAATCAAAAGAGTAAAACAAGTACAGCATTCAAAAGTAGACCACAAACAGCAATTGGCAAGGTCTGTGTACAGCCTGTTGGCAAGCCCAAATCGTGGCAAACATACACCCTCCATGTTCACTTACACAAAGTTAGCAAAATTGCAATTGGTCATTTTTGAGCTAAGCAAGATTAGCATGCCTTAAACCAAAGCTAAACAGATGATATAAAGTCTTTTTTCTGCCATTTGCAACCCTAGAATGATAGCAGCCACGACAGAAATTCCTCATCTCTTCCTTCTTGCATTTTTGCTCAAGCACCATTTTCCACCCAAAACCATCAAAGCACACAAGTATCCTTTGGTTATTTCTTCACCTAGACAACATACTAAGCTCAGTTTCTTCATCAAATCACTGCTGTAACCTCTTCATCGTGCCCTGTTTTCAAAGCATTCTCCCATGGCAGCTTGGAGCTAGGGTCAAACCAAGCAAGGTTGAGCATAATTTCTTCAAGAGTACACCACTTGGGACCAAAACCTTCATCTGTTCGAGCTCCAATCATCCAAACAAGCACTGTTTCTTCCATTGCTTCAAAAACAAGTAAAATCTCGACTCCCTCTTTTCTCAAAACCATGCGATGATTAGGGTAGATTCTTGTATGCTGAACATGTTGCAACGTATATCATGCTAAAAGGTTGGATATACTGAGAGAAAACTGAATTTCATTTTCTGAGTTCATGATAACTTTTGTTCGATTTGCCTAGATGGAGTTGTTTTAATGAAATGTGGTGCTGTATTTTTGTTGTTTAATGTTGGCTGATGCTATTGGCATACTTGATTTTGGCTTCTGAGCACTTTGGATTTTTGAGTTCATGAACATGAAATGGGCACTGTTGTATTTAAACCCTAGAATCCTGCCTATGAAATCCCCATGATTATGCTTGGTTTGTTGTTGAGTGATGTTGCATAAGGATGTTGTTGTATGGCCATGCTTGATTTTTGATGATTCTGTTTATGGTTGTTTATTCATGATTAATGGCTGAACATGAAAATGATAAAACATTGCTGTATCCCTTAAACTCTAGCTTGTTTCCAGTTTGTTTTCCCAGAATCATGCCTGCTGTTGTTATTTGTATCTGCATAATCATATTGTTACTGTTATGCTGTTGGCCATGCTATAGTTTGATGTTGAGTTTCGATGAAAATGTTCATGCCTGCTGTTTCTTAAAGCCAGTAAACCTGCCCAGAATATCTCCTTGAACTGTGTCTGTTTTTCTGTTTAATGCCATTTGAGGATGATGTTTAGTTGCCAGGCTGATTGGGCCTCTTGGTTGGAATTGATTTTCTCATGATGTTGGTCATATGAACATGAACTGCTGTACCAATGCCATGTTATTGTTTGATTTTGCTTGAAGCTGATTTTATGATGATGAACTTGATGCATATGCCCTGCTGTTCGAAACTCTATGAACATGTCCAGGAATTCCCATGGTTAGGCTTGTTCTGTTGTTAGCTGATGATGATGATGTTTGTTGTTTCATAGTCGAGCTCATTTAAGTGATCATGGCATGCTTGTTTGTTTGGTTGATATTTGAATATTGTTGATGAGCTTGGTTGTTTGAACATTGCTGTTGTTAAACCCTAGGGTTTTTAGAAACCCAGAATTGTGAAGCTGGATTGGCCGTGTACTGTTCCATTGAGGAACTACCAATCACAACATTTCATTTGGTCTGCATGAAACGCAGAGTTTTGTTAAATGAGGCGCCTAATTACCACTTTGCCACTGCGTTGACCATGTTTGACTCGTTTGCCATGTTAATTGTTCATGTTGCTTCCAATTAATCAATCATCTTCAATAATTCATTTCTTTCTCAATTTTCATCCAAAAATCATGAGATTTTTTCCATAATGTTCATGTTTGAGTCTAGTATTTAATGATAATTTTTAATTAATTTTTCATTGGCTGGATTTTAAATGATAATTGATTTCCTAACATGTATGCCAAATTGATACATTGTGCCATTCCTTTTGTGAAATACTCATGTTGTATCCAATGCCTTTGAAACTTTTTGTGGTGAAACTAGACTCATTGACCTTCATTTCCATATAAAGTTTGTGCATTTATCATGTGTGGATTGAGAGTTATGATTTTCTGAAGTTATGTGTCACATTTGATGTCATACCATGATCATGCATTTTCTCTAATTTTGTTCACATGCTTACTTGCATCCAATTGACCCCATTTTTTGCATGAATCATCTATCATATGTCTAATTCATGTATGAATTTTCTTGGAATTTATTGTGCAATTTTCCATTTGATTGTGAATTTTATTCCCTGCCTAGTCCATGGTTGACTTTTTGTGCTACACATTGCCAAATCATTTGGGAAATTCTCATACCATATTGTATGACCATGAAATTTCATATGTGATAACTAGACATCTTGAGCTTTGCATTGGTGTTAATCTCATTCATTTCTCATCTGTTTTCAATTTGATATGAGTTTTTGAAGTTGACCCATGTTTGTTGACTTTCATTGTGCTTACTTGAAATTATGTCGACTTCATGATTTTCATTGACTGCCTTCCTCTCATCCAAATGCCATGAAATTTGATATGCTTGCCATGCTAGATGTTAGGATTGAATGTGATTTATTTGGTGATTTTTGAGATTGTTTGGGTTGACTTTTGAATGAAGTCTTGCTGTTGACTTTCTTGTGCTTTCATTTGCCTTACTTTGACTTCAAATGTTCATGAAATGATAATAATGCATGATTTGAACGTGGGCCCAATTGGGGTAGCTTCTTAAATGTTTGACCTTGACTTTGGTTGACTTTTCCTTGCTGTGTTGACTTTTTCTTTCATCCTTGACCCTAGGCTAGTCCTAGTGGTCTTTTGTGCTTACTATTGAGTTCCTGTTTCAGGTTAAGCACCATTGCCATTGAGATCATACAAATGTGATTGGATTTGTTTACATATGAACTAAACTTTGTTTTGTAGATGGTTTGACTCATGTGTTTGAGTCTTGCTTTTGCACAGTTGACCTTCTGTGGTTGACTGTTTATCCATTCCTTTTGGTTTTAACTGTTGAATTGCATACTGATTTGTTTGATTTTTCTCAGGTACCCTTTAGTTGCTTTTTGCTTGCTTTGCTATTTAGCAATTGCTTTTGAGGTATAATTACTTTCTCTTCATGTAGTCTGGAGACCCGGTCTGTTATTTGACCGGGCAAACTGTCTGAAGTCCTCCTTAAGAGGCAATGCCTGTGTGTGTTTAAGATTGTCCCTGTACCTATTAAAAGTCCTTCAAAAAGGCAATTGGTGGAAGGTAGGGATATGCAATCTATCCCCCACTACTCTTGTTGTGTCATCCCTCTGCTCACACTGCTGTGTGTTGATGCATTGGGATACAAACCCAAGATCTTGTACAAAGTGTACAGTGTCAGAGTCTTCGAGTATAGAAGGGTTCCCACTTTCTGGACCCATGCTCATTTGTCTATTAGCTCTCCCTGGCCAGGGATAAGAGCTGTGAGGTCTCATCCTCACTTCATCCTTTCATCTGCTTCACCTTAGCCCCTCAATGGCAAGGTTAAGAGCACACTTCACCCCATTCCAGAGGTTTGTTTGTTGAGGTTGATATGACCCCTCGACTAAAACCTAACCCTTGTGTGAGCCTCTTGTATGCATATAGAGTGTGCTTCTTGTGATTGTGATTGCCTGTTTGCTTTGCCTCTTAGGTTTAGCTTTAGACTTGCTCTTGTGCAAGATAGGTTTAGTTTAGACTAATCCGTGCTTGTTTTCGCCCTCGTTGCGATCCTTTCTCTCGCCCTCGTTGCGATCGAGCCTTTCCCTTTCTCTCGCCCTCGTTGCAATCGAGATCTTTTTCCCTGCCGGCCGAACTACGGCAACTCTGATTCTCATGTTCAGATGAGATACGTAGGCACGAGACGCGATGTCTTGCCGAGTTTGACTAACCACTAACACTAATTCTCTTCTCTCACCCCTGTTGTGATTGAGATATCCCCTTTCTCTTGCCCTAGTTGCAATCGAGACCCTTGCTTCCTGTGCAAGTCTTGTTTAAGATAGGTTGGCCCTTGTGCCATTTAGCTAGAAACCTTAACTTAGGGTTGACTTTGCATGACAACATCTAGGCTCGAGTCGTAGTCTCCCTAGAGTTGTGTCTCCCTCTGTTATCTGGTTAGGCTAGATCCTTTGTCCCTACGTAGGGGAACTACATCGCCCTGATCTTCACACCAGATGAAGTATGTAGGCAGGAGATTGAGCTGATCTCTCCGGGCGCCTTTTCTTTCTTTTTGTGTGTGTTGTCTGACCTTTGCTAGGCTCGAGTCCGCGACTCCTTAGCATTTGCTGTCTGTCTGTTTGTGTGTGTTTGACAGTTATAGGCTGAGTCCCCGACTCCCTATTAACTTGTTGTGTTGTTCTGGTTGGAGTCCGACATAAGTCCAGCGATTGGCAGTTGGTTTCCTGTGTGTGTTTGTTGGTTCGGATGCTGATATAAGTCCAGTGATTGGCATTCAGGCTCCACGTTTGCCTTTGTGTTGTCTGGTTTTGTTTGTGCGTGTCAGCCGAGCTACGAATGCTCTGATTCTTCTCTCGTCCGAGAAGATACGTATGCATAGGATGCGACATCCTAGCGAGCATGTTTCGTTTCCCCAGTCCGAACTACTTCGACTCTGATGTCTATGCCTGATAGACTAAGTAGGCCCAGGATGCGACATCCTGCCGAGTCAGTTTCAGTCAGTCTCTTTTGTCTCTTTCAGCCAGTGTGTGTGTGTTTGAGCAGTGTTTAGCAACCATATTCCTTCCTTTTGTGCGTGGATCCCGTAGAGTACTACGGATGCGTAGGGTGCCTAATACCTTCCCTTCGCATAACCGACTCCCGAACCCATCCTCTTTGGTCGCGAGACCATGTTCTTTCCTAGGTTTACTTCGAGCGTTTCCTTTCCCTCTTTTGGGATAAATAACGCACGGTGGCGGCTCTGTTGTTTCTTTCTTTTCCCGCCGGTTTTTCGCGTGATGCGACACCCTTGCTCCATGAAAAAGAGATCAAACTCTTGTGTTAGTGTGTTGATTCTTGCCAACTTAACATCGTTCGTCCCCTCATGGGCGATTTGTAGTGAATCCCACATGGCCTTAGCAGTAGGACAATGGGATACACGATAGTATTCATCTACACCTAATGAGGAGATTAGGATATTTTTGGCTTTCCAATCATAATTGTATTTCTTTTCATCATCATTAGTCCATTGTGCTTCGGGCTTTGGCACTAATTCATCATTCTCATTGGTCATGGTTATTTCAATTGGACCATTGAGAATAACGTTCCATATTTTTCTATCTATGGAATTTACGTGCACCCGCATACAGTCTTTCCAATAACTATAATTTTCACCATTGAAAACGGGAGCTCTATTATAAGCCCCTTTAGGTTCGTTAGCCATTTTCTATCAAGGTTATATTTTGAAGCACGGAGTGAACCGGAGCTCCTGATACCACTTGTTAGACTATGGCACGGATCTAGAAGGGGGGGGGGTTGAATAGATCCCAATTAAAATTTGAGTCGACGCTACCAATTAAAAAAATTGGTTTTGAAAATTGGTTTTAAGTGCGGAAGCGGCCGAGGAAAATATAGTCTAAAACGAATTGTTATTGGAAAACCGGATATGCGTCAAACCTATGGATTAGTGATAATGTAAAATACGAATCACTACACTAGTCACACTATCAATGATTTGTTTCACTTGCTTAGGATTCCTAGTTCCAATGATTCAAAGAGAAAACCAAACTAGATACACAACTAAGATAATTTTGGTTTAGGCAAATTATCAAACACTTGGTGTGCAAAAACACTCCAAGTGATATTTATGTTGAGTAAGTGATTCCAATTAGTCTAGTACAATGTTTTATTGCACTTTGGATTCAAAAACGGAGTTTTAACTTCTTACTCAATTAATATCAAGGTTTGATAAAAGTGCTTATACAAAAATCACTTATTTTTAAGCTAAACACAAATATGCTGAAAAATAGAGAAGACAAAGATTTGATGAGGCAGTTCCCCCGCCGTCCTCGCTTCGGGGTACGTCTGCCCTCAATTCTAAAACTAGAATTGAGATTGCTTTAATAGATATCACCTGTTGAGTTTAACCGTTTATATAAGGATTGCAAAGCAAATATACAACAGAACTCTCAAGACGTTGAATGTTGCTTCCACTCCTTGTTCCTTGATTCAAGGTGAATCAAGTCCTTCGATTGTTGTTGATAGACCTCCGATTCCAGCCCCTTTGTTGAATAACCCTCAGTTCTTCAAACCCTCAGCCCGGCTGATCTCAACTACAACAAATCGAACCCGAAATCTTCCCTTTAATATCACTGAATCCGCTACTAGATTGATGAAGACTTCCTCTTCTCAATCACCTTCGCTCAGCTGAAAAATTGATGAAGAATTCGTCCAAAAACCCCCAAAATCAAACCAGTCTTGGAGGACAAAACCCTAAAGGTTTTATTCAAGAAAAAACCTATCGCAAGCTTCAACCCGAACCGGATTCCCCAATCTCGGCTTCGAACGTTATCACCTTTAACCAATCACAAAGCATTTCAAAAATGGTTGTGTGTAGTTGATGTGTTGTGAGATGTTGAAGATGAAGATGAAGAATCTTGGACACCTATTTCACTTTTTCTTGTTCTTTGAACACTTGAATCAAATTATCAAAATGTTAGTTGAAACAAGTAACTAAACTTCTATTTATAGTAACAAACCAACCAACCCATTTAACAGCTTTTCAAACAGAGTGGGAAATACGTAAAAACTGAATTTGCGCACGAACGGTCGACCATAGCAGGTCTATGCGTCGACTCATAGCCTGCAGTTTTGGACAGTCTGAAAAGCACAACAGTGTGCGTCGACCATAGGTCGGCGTGCGCTGACCCGTGGTTCATGCGCTGACCCCTGCGGTCGACTCAAGCCTTTTGTGCGCTGACCCGTGGGAAATGCACTATGTTATGCGCTGACCCGTGGGAAATGCACTATGTTATGCGCCGACCCTGTGGTCGACTCAAACCCTGCAAATCTGCAAAAATTCATATTTTTGTGGTTTTCATGCATTTTGTCATGACCACATTTTATCCACATATGTTGTATGAAATATAACAGTTTGGATGAGCGTAGAAAAAGATATGATAGGTGATATGTTGCATTTGTTTTGTAGAGGTGGAATCGACAATGCCGATTCATCCATGGTGGTCATTTGTCATCATCGAAACCTATGATCGTATGCTGTATGACAGTTTGCCCTTACAAGGATGTAGAGATATTATAGGTTCATGACATGAATGAATAAAGAAGGGGAATGAGATGAAGAGGGAGGGGAAATGGATCAAACACAAATTGGTCAAAGGAGGAATTTTACCAAATTAAGATCATCCATTCATTTTGGGAGATGGAATGTACATTCCATCAATCCCCTAAATCCAATGATCTTTACCTAGCAAAATCAAATCAACCTTAACCAAGGCCCAACAACACAAGTCAAACTCACAAAGTCAATTAAAATGGCTCTACATAATTTATTTGGCATTTAATCAATTAAAAATAATAAAAATATGCATTAAATTAAATTATGGTTGGTCAATTTCCTAAAACCTCTTCAAAACACCAAAGAAATGGCCATGTGATTTATCATAGGTCAAACAAGGTCAAAGGACCTTGGAGAAAAAATTCAGAATTTTTAGAAACTTAAAAGTATTTTTAAACAATTAAAAATATTTAAAAAATCAATTAAATCATAAAAAGTATTAATAATGATCCAAAAACTAATTTTAATTCAGAAAATGAAAGAGGAATTTATTTAAATTTTTTTGGTGAAACTCTCATATTCTTTGGATCAATATTAAATTTAATATGAGTTAATGAAAATAAGACAAATAAAATGAAAATTTAATTAATCAGAAAAACGTGGACCACTTGATCTCCCTCATTAATTGAGGTGGTAGATCAAGTGGTCTAAAACGCGCGTTCCACCGATCACACGAGTCAGGGCGCCATACCAATGGTATTCCAAAGCAACGCTCAAGATTAAAACGCAAAGGCTTGATCATGTGGCTCAGAACGTGTCCAGCTCACCGCCAGAGCAAACCACCGATCATCTTCTCAGGTGACCTTGGTCGGACTGGTTCTCTCATCACCATCACAAAAATGAAAAGGAAGGACATGATCGTAAAGAAAAAATGGCACTGATCACGAACTTGACCTCAATTCAACCTAACTCCAAGTATATTGAGAGATACATGGAGTTGAAATTTGAGGTACATGAATTGAGTTGCTTCGATTTGACCTCAAAGCAACTCAATCTTCTTGCCTACATTGGTAGGACTTCAGACAACCAAAGATCCAAGAGAATTTATGAGAATTGAGAGAGAATCAAAGAGAAGAAAAAATCTGGAAAATACCTTCAATGTTGTGCAGAACTTGATCTCTCTTGCTTCAATTCGTGCTTGATCTTGCTTAGGAAGCTTGCAGAAGTGGCTTAGGATTGGTACAAAGCTTTGGATCCTGGAGTTTTTGAATCTCCAAACAGTAAGATTCAAACTCAATTTTCAAATGAAAATTCTTAGGTTTTCCTTTCAAATGTGAGGGTTTCAAGTGTGGGAGGCAAAGATGGCGCGCAAGGGTCTTCAAATCTAATGCAAGGGCCTCTTATTTATAGCTCAAGCAAGTGTTATTTGCACCTTTCAAAATGTTTCCAATTCTGGTAATTTAATGATGCATGCTTGCATGGGCGTGTACATGCCCATGAAGTTACTTAATTAAGTCCACAATTACATGAAATTGAGTCTGAATGTGAATTGGAGTGCAAGGCAAAAGTGTGTAGCTGCTTGAAGATTGATCCTTACCAAATGATGCAGCCATGTTCAGACCATACGCAGACCCCTCAAACCTTGTCCAAAATGAAAGAATTTGGACTCTTTGGAAAGGTTAGATCAATAGGAACAACTTTCCTGTTGAACACTTTTCCCATTTGAAGCTTGCATCATGATGAATTTTGAGGTGGAAGTTTGGAAATTTTAACATGTCAAAAAAATTTCTAAGTGTCAAGCCATATGTTCAATTATTCCACCTTGGCTAACTTTTTATGTGAGCTTAAAATGAGAAAAGTGTCTTCATCAAAGTTGTAGATATTTCAAAAATATTCAAAATGGTCACAAATTTGACCTTATTTAGATTTGGGATGAATGAGTTATGCTTTTTTGAAGTTGAGGAAAATCACTTGTTCAATGGTATTGGTCCAAAATGACATATAATGTATCCTCATATCACATGCTCATAAAAGTTGAATTAGATATTCCTCCAAACATAAAAGTTGAAGTAGACACCTTGAATTTGATTGTGCAACTTGGAAATCTTTCATATCATAAAATTTGAGC
Source organism: Lathyrus oleraceus (assembly GCF_024323335.1). Taxonomy (NCBI): domain Eukaryota; kingdom Viridiplantae; phylum Streptophyta; class Magnoliopsida; order Fabales; family Fabaceae; genus Lathyrus; species Lathyrus oleraceus. Next base: position 174,713,422 of record NC_066580.1, on the reverse strand, counting down.
AAGTTATTGCCTTGGGAAGTTAACTTCCAAATTAGGGTTCAGACAAAATGACCTATAATCTTTCAACATAAAAGATGACTTTACAAGCCAAACTAGATCTAGACCTCAACATGAAAGTTGTTTGGAATGTCATTTAATGTAACGTTTCTCTTGGAATCATTTTCATATGATGAAAATTGTAGGAGATATGGTCTAGGGGACCCCAGTTTTCATCAGATGAATTCCTCTGGTCAACCACCATCAACCATCTTGCTAACTTGCAATTCTCTTAACTTTTTGGACTCATGGGAGATCATATATGCATAAGATGATGAAGTTTGAAGTATCCATTGAAATATTTGATCAATTATTGAAGAAGCTTGGTGAAGAAGTTACACAAGATACCCAGATGAACTAGGGTTTCCAAGGCAAACCAATCCCAAACTCTTGAAGAATTCTTGTTCAAAATAATATGTAGAAATCATGGGGACACATATATGATGCCTAGAGCCTTTGTGGATCATTCCTTGATTGAGCTCTTAGCAATGAGGGTCTTAAACCCTAGATGTGAACTTGATAGATCAAAGGTGATCAAGTGCCCTACCTACAAAAGAGTTAGACAAATGCAAAGACATATTTTTGATATTTTGGTTAGTAAAGATGATAATAAAAAGTATGATACGATCACATGGTGCTTGGTGATCTCTCCTAGTGCAAACCCAATGGATGAGGGGGGGAAGGAGGGTGTCAAGGTATGATCCCAATGCTAATGCATATGATGAGATAACATGAGGGATCTTAGGGTCAAAATTGGGGTCTTACAAACGTCATCAGATTTCTTGAAACCCATCTCACATTTCTATTGCAAACTACATCTTGACTGATGATACACCTCATGTGACCTGGATCTAGGCACCATAGCCTATAAGCTTTGACTCTTTTAGGGTATCCCATGAACATGCATCTCAGAGCTCTAGGTTCGACCTTGTCTTGCCTAACATGAGCATAGGCTATGCATCCAAATACTCTAAGTTTGTCGAGATCTGGTGGGTGTTCCGACCAAACTTCTTCAGGTGTTTTCATATCGAACACAATCAAAGGACATCTGCACATCATATATGTTGTTGTTAAAACAGCATCTTCCCAAAACAACTTCTTTAACTCAGCACTAGTCAACATGCATCTAACTATTTCTAAAATGGTTCAATTAAACCATTCAGCCAAACCATTTTGTTGGGGAGTACCTGCAGTAGTTATGTGCCTTGCAATACCAGAGGCTGCACAAAAACTGTTGAACGCCTCATTGCAAAATTCAAGGCCATTGTCAGTTTTCAACCTCTTAACCCTTCTGCGAGTATGATTTTCGACCAGAGTCTTCCAACTTTTGAAGTTTTCAAAAGTTTCATCCTTAGTCTTCTAGATGAATATCCATAACTTTCTAGAATAATCATCAACTATAGATAAAAAATATCTTGCTCCTAAATTTGATGGACACCTTGCAGGCCCCCAAATATCAGCAATAATATAATCAAGGGATCCATGTGTTCTTTGTTTTCCTTTATTGAACTTCACTCTACAAGATTTTCCAAATACACAGGGTTCACAAAACTTCAGTTTTTTCGACTTTGTCTCCACCAAGTAGATTTTGTTTCCCAATTCGACCATACCCCTTTCGTTGATATTGCCCAATCTCATGTGCCAAATTTTTGTCTTTGACAAAGATTTCGTGGATGCAACATCTGTAGAACCACTGATAACTTCAGCCTCAAGGGTATACAAGCCTTGTTTCTTCACGCCTCTTAAGGCTTCCTTCGACCCCTTCATGACTTTTAGAATACTTTTCTCTCCTTGAAAACCATATCCTTTCTTGCCGAATTCACCAAGAGAAATCAAAATTCTCTTCAAATCAGGTACATACCTAAATTCATTCAACAACCTTATTGACTCGTCATGGAGCTTGAATCTCTCAGATTGAACACCTGAAACCTTGCAAGCTTTATTCTTTCCAAGAAATACAGATCCACCATCTCAATCACATAGTTCATCGAACAAGTCTTTGTTTGGAGTTATGTGTCAAGTGCAACCCGAATCCATAATTTACTCTTTACTTGAGTCGTCGCTTGAAACCACAAGAAGATCATATGAGTCTAAATCATTTTGAACAATGGTTGCGTTGCCATTATCTTTACCTCCATGAACTTTCAGGCGATCAGGGCACACTTTTATTGTATGACCCTCATTTTTATAGTGATAACACTGAATACCAGATGCATCACCATTATAAGACTTTTGCTGACTTTTACTCTTCTTCTTGTCGAACTTGCCATCTCTCTTTGTGAATTTTGCCTTAAATGACAGGGTTTCACCAGTCAAAGATGGCTTGTGCTACTTTTGTTTGTTCAAATCCTTAGAATACAAGGCTGATTGAACTTCTTCAAAGATCATAGACTCTCTTTCATAAAAAAGAGTTTCTTTGAAGTGAGCATGTGATCTGGGCAAAACACACAACAATAGTGCTTGATCTTCATCATCGATTTTGACATCGATATTTTCAAGATCAAGAATCAGCTTGTTGAACATATCTTCAGGTAGAGGTGATTGACCAACGATTTGGTCATGTACAAACTTTTGAGTTTCACCCATAATCTTGATGTCGTCGTCTCCTTTGAAACCTGTCGAAGAACCTTATCACCAAGGCCCAATAAGACGACGCTATGAGTTTTCTCTACCAGTCATTTTTCAGTTTCCGTTAATGCAGCGTCCATGGCTTCGACTCCCTTCAACGCTTCTAAACAACCCTGCTGAACTAGTATGACTTTCATCTTCAAGCACCACAGACTGAAATGGTTATTCCAGTGAACTTTCCAATATCTATTTTGTTGAAACCATCTTCTCAACACTCAGCGCACCAATTTGTTGTGAAAATGATACCAGAATAACAAAGCATAATCGATTTCTTGATCGACAAAAAATCCACAAGGGTAGAAAAAAAAGGGAAGCAAGAAGAACACAATAAGTTGGTTATAAATTGATATTCTTTACTTTCACTTTGAAACAAGATTACAAGTGTTATAGAATAATAAATAATCTCTCACCCTAATTAGGATTTGCATTATACAATAATGAGAGACTAGTATACTATTTATAAGAAAACTAACACGCTAAACTAATGAGCTTTTACACACATGCCCATTACACACGCTAACTTAGAGAACAAGTTAACTTAAACAATTGGACATAACAAACATACCAAATTCGACATGTTAACAATTCTAACATACTTCGACTACAACATGTTTATAGACTTCGACGACATGCTAATGATTCTGTCGGATTGTCGAACCAAGAAACTATCATTCGATCATACAAAAGTTGGATCAAATATCTCACAGCTACAAAACCTATGAAAGAAAGGGATGGAAGTCTCAACAAAAATGTGGAAATAGAACCAAAGATACATGGATGAGTGGTCCGAAGGAGAGCACCATGGTCAATCAAGTTTCAGATGACAACGTTTGCCGCGTATAGTGAACAACAGAAGTATGTGCAACTATTTGAGTGAAGACAGTGCCCGTATTCATTTTTAGCGAATAATAATGTAGAGTAAAATTACCCTGTTGATCCCACGAATGAAGTAATTTAAGGCAAGATAATGGGCCCGTTTGTTTTGGATTTTTTAAAAAATGATTTTTATAGTGTTACATATTTTAGTGTAAAAAAAAATTACAAAGAAACTTTTCATAAAAGCTTCAAATGAAAATTTTATTTGAACAGTTATTCTTAAAATGTTATTTTAGGTATTTCATCATTTTATCGAAACTTTTTTTGGATATCAAATTTTTAAAAAATCACTTAATTTTGAAGCTATTTCAAATAGCTTTTCATAAAAATCATTTTTAAGATACAACTTTTTGAAAAAATTGTGATTTTGACTATGTTTTGATCTTCAATAATATATACTTATGTTATAAAATGAACAATTCAATCTTTTAATTTATAAAAAACAAATTTAAAAAAACTTATAATATTTTAAAAAACATTTTTGTAGAATCTATTTTCAAAAATACAAATAAAAAATCCATTTTTTTAAAGCTAAAACAAATTGACCCAATAGTTTCTAACCTCATATTTGAGGGATAAATCCATACTCATTGTTAATGAATAATAATATACAGTAGAATTACCCTGACACATGAGATAACAAAATATAAGAATTTAATAACGATGTTGAGTGTGGAATTTATTTCGAAAATGAATTTAATGAGCAATTTAGAATTTTAATTAAATTATTTTGAGTTTCAAGTTTACAGTTAAAGTTTGTTAAGAACTTTTAGTCTAATGCTTTAGAAATAAATCAACTAGTACGAATGTTATGTAACACTAAGAACTATTGTAAAAACGTATTGTTTGTTATATTATTTAAACTGGAGGAACATACTTCAAATATATAATATATTGTCTTAAAGATTTTGAATCCAGTGAGAGGATGTTCACTTTTTTTTCCTTTCAAATAAGGTCATGTATATTAAAAAGAAAATATGTAAACAAAATGCGGGCTGTGGGATTATATCAAAATTCTTTCGGTGAATATTGATTCTGAAAAATGACATGTTTAACCTATTTTTTATGAAATCAACTCTTAAATTTAGAGGAGAAATGTCATATAAAAAAAATTAGATTCATCAAACTTGGTATGTTGGTAAGAGTGTCTGGATAACTATTTCCTTTTTTAAAATATGAGAAACCAAGTACTGTTTAAAAAAATTAATATTTATACAATTGATCCATTTAATATGAATTTGTCAAGATATCTTAATCGGAAATTTAAAAACATGACTCATTGCATTATAAACGATCTCAAGTGTGAAATTAGATCAACTCTTTTTATTTGCGAATTCAATGACTCTCAGAGCCCGTGAGAATTCAACAAAGACTCAAAAAAAAATTATATATCCCCTAGAAATTTACCTTTTTAAATTCTAAAAAAGTTTCTAAAAAGACTCCGCACAACAAGATATGTTTAAGTTGTTAGAAAAGACATGCCACTAATGACGTGTTGAGATTAAATATCTATGTCAAAAATGTTGAAATTTTAATTTATGTGTGGTGTGATTTTAATATTTAACGGGCTAGACTTTGGTATGTTCAAAATAAACATCTATATGAAAATATTTAAAATTTAGATTTAATTCCAAAGTCATCTTTTAATGATGTTGATATTTTTCATTTTTATAGTCAAAACAAAATAACCAAAATCTCATTTAAATTAGTAGTTAGAGAATTTGAGTATTTAGATTTGATACATTGTATATATGTTAACTTGATGGACCATAGTTAGAAATTGATACTATTTTATCATTTTGATTGATTTGATTATACTTTTGTATATCCAATGAAAAATATGAGTGTAATGCTTCATGTGTTTGAGATGTTTGTAATAGAAATTGAAAAACAATTCATTGAAAAAAATTAAGAGTTTTGTAGTGATAAAGACACTTAGTATGATTATTACATGTTTAATGAATTGTATAAATTACATTAAATTGTACATGAAATAATTACATCATATTTACCTCAAATGAATGGAAAAGTTTAAAGAAAATAAATAATATTTAATTTGTTGTTGTTATGTGTAATTCTGATATTGCATATCATTGTTGAGGATATATATTAGTTATTTCTATATATAGTTATTTCTATGTATTGAATAAAGCTTTCAAATAAAAAAATATGTCTCTACTTATAAAACCGTGAAGAAAAGACAACTTAACTTTTCTTATTTTTGAATATGGGATTTTCAAGTTTATGTCATCATCCTGAAATCTATGAATGATTATTCATTAGTTTTCCAATAAACATCAAATGATATATGTTTATAAACTAAGTGATAAAGTAATCATAGAGTAAAATGATGTATACTTTTATAAAAATAAATTAACTTTCAAATCAAGGAATAATGGAGGCATCAGAACAAGTCACACATCCAAGATCAGGAGCAAGAAAAAGTTGAACCACAAAGAGGTAAGAGAGCAAAATTTTCTATATATTATGTACTCTACTATAGAGTCTAAACATGTATACTCTATGGATTTAGACTTATGGGAAGAAGTCATAAATGACAAGATGGAGTATACATAGTTTAACAAGATCTGACATTAATTATATTTTCTTCATGGCTACAAATCTAGGGATTTTTTTACCACCATGCCACTAAGCTGAAAGGAATTCTTAAATATGTCAACTCTCTAAATTTTTTTTTCAATATATCACTTTTTTTTATTCCTGTGGTAGGCATTTTTTATTAATTTTCAGGATCTTCCATTCAAGATGAGGAACGCTCTCTGAAGTTGGGGTGCGCCATCTGAGATGGAGTGTGCTTTTCTTTTTTGTTTTTTTATTTTTTGAATTAATTTAAAATCATTAAAATAGTTTATTAATATTAAAAATTAATTAAAATATTATATTTAATGAAAATTAAAATAAGTTTTTTTAATAAATTAAATATTTTGTTATATGATATTTTTCATAATTATTTAATATTAATTAATTATATTATTTTTTATTTAATATTTGTAATAAATATATAATACTAATTAAAAATTAATATTTAAAATAAAATAAAATAATAAATTGTTTTAAAAATAAATTTAATAATAAATAGTGACATATTATTAAAAATATATTTATTAATAATTATTTAATATTAATTAGTTATATTACTTTTTATTTAATATTTTTAATAAATATGTAATATTAATTAAAATTAATATTGAAAATAAAATTTAATAATAAATTATTATTTGATTTAATTAATAAATTGTTATCTCATATAATTAATAAATTGTATTAAAAATAAATTTATTAATAGATGGTTACATATTATTTTTAGTAAACTTTAAAAATAAAATAAAATAATTATAATTTCATATAATATTAATTAAAAACGATACTTAGAATGTTTACTTTCTTAATTTTTTTTAACTATAATTACAAATAACAAGAGATTAAAAAGAAATTAATTTCGACGTTGATTGGAATCGTCATCGACGAAATGACTACCAGTTCCACATCTTGCACGTACTTGAACCCGATGACCACGACCTAATGGTTGTGTTGAGGTAGGTATATGAGGGGCAGTAGTTGTGGACGGATGAACAGTGGTTTAAAGAATAGGTGGTTGCTCACGAAAATTTTTGAATGCCTCAAAATTCTCAAAATCCATATTAGGAGAAAAGTTATTTAATATTTGTTTGAATGAGGCGGGGTTTGGGTCTGAAGGTTCTATGGTTGCGATGTAATAGTCGCTCACATCGGTGGTTGTTGATTGTTGGTGCGTAGTTGAACAATCAAAGTTAGGTGGTCGGATCGGTGTGTAGTTATGTGAGGGGCGTAGGTATGGTTGTTGTTGGGTTTGAGAAGTGTAGTTTATAGGGTTTTGTGGTGTTTGGTATGGGTAATTAGTTGGTGTTTGTTGTGTTAGTTTGTGGAAGTTTGGTTGTTGGTATGAGGCGTGTTGTATTTGGGTTTGGTAGTTTGGTTGATGGTATTGGGTGTTTTGTGTTTGTTGTTGGTAGGGTTGTGTATATTGACTTTGTGGTTCATATTGGGAGAAAGTCGAAGTTTGTGTATAATATTGGTTGGGAGGGATTCTTGTTTGGGGGTTTGTTAATTGTGGTCGTGGTGTAGTCGACATATGTGATGTGTAATAGTGTTGACGGGGGTCAATAAGTAGTTGTTCAATTAACACGTATCGTAATGGATGATGTCGTAGCCAATTAATATATTCTTTAGTTGGCTTCCTTTCTCCCTGAAACGTTACCCCAGTCAAAGACAGTTGGTGTCTGTTTTCCCAAAGTTGTTGTTCGTTTCTATTCAACGTTGTGTAGCTATAATTCCATGACTCTTGCATAGTCATGGTATATTGTTCTTGTAGGCATTTAGGAGGATTGGGTATGTCTTGATAATACCCAAATTGCAATTTTACCCTATCCGATTGATGCATTTCAACGATCCAAAAGCACAAGATTGGTGTTGTTGCGCTCCAAATGAAATGATCATCATTCTCCAAGGGGGGTATCCAAGATATGGGCTCCATATAAACTATTATTGTATTAAAAAAATACGTAAGCTTATCATTTATTGTCTGAGTGGCATGTAATAAAAAAATAATTAAACCAAAATTACGTTTGTTGACGATATGTGATCGAACATGACATGGTACCCATCAAGGTAATGACGAGGATTTTTAGAGCAATTTTTCTTGTTGGTCGAAGCCCATCTAAAAATTAGAGCAACATTACATTGAAAAATTAACATATTATATAACACAGAAAACAGAAATGTAAAACAATAGATTTACATGGAAATATTAAGACTTACATTGATGTATATGGATGACTTGGAATTGCAGAACTAATTGGTGATATAAATGGGAATCGTGTAAATCCCATGTTTGTAGTAGAATAACACCCCCTCCCTCCATACCAACAACATCAACGTCAAATGCTTTACACATTTCCCTATATAGAAATGCTAACACAACTGATCCCCAACTATATTCACCACACTGACGCAAATCCTGAACAAATGGTATCCACATACTATGTACATATTTTTCCGATTTATCAGAGAATAAGGTTAGGGAGATGCACAATATATTATAAATTCTTGTGTATATAATTAGTTCATCATGGGAGGTATTTTTAGATATTTGAGTTTCTTCTAGTATTTGTTTTAACTAAGAGATACTGACACGTCTACCTTTAATGTGATTTTATGGTGGTTGACGGCCCAAAAATGTGGCCCATGCACTTGCACTAATCCCGGATGGTCCTACGACGGCTCTACCATTGACGCGTAGACCCAAAAGCATACTTACGTCTTCTAAAGTTATAGTGCACTCACCGGTTGGAAAGTCAAAAGTATGTGTTTCGGGTCTCCATCGTTCAAGTAGAGCATATATGAAACTTGTATCAATTACTATATCCTTCAGTTTTGCGACGTTTGCGAAACCGGAGGTATCCAAAAAAAGGTTGTATATTATGTGGGGCATCAATTAACTTATGGTTTCGGGTTCTAAAAGCTCTTTCGGGTTCCACATGATACATGCAACGAAAATAATAAACAAAATAACAAATACATAATGTATATTTATTTATTAAAAAAATAACAAAGCAAATGTTAAACAATAAACAAAAATAATAAGTGTCACTTACTAATGCTTGAATGTTATCATTAGTTCCCCTATGTTTATCACTCATCCAAAAAAAGGAGTTTGAGACATATTGAGATTTGGTAAAAATGATAGAAGTTTGAGTTGTGGTAAAAATGAAATGATGATAAGTTGCAAAATAGAGAAGTGTGAGTTGTGGTAAAAATGAATTGATGGTGGAGTATTTATAGATATATTTTCATGACGTGCTCTAGTTAGGATTTTTACATAATGATACAATTTCATCTGTTGTTCTACGAAAACTAACATACAACTCTAATGGCCCTAAGTTAATGAAATTTAAATAATTGTCAAACATTTTACGTACATATTCGTCATTACAAATTCGAATATCTTTATACAGCAGCATGCCATTTGAATTGATGTATGGTTTTCGATAGCGCAGAGCAACGATTTCTCTCTCAAATTCTGAAACATGACGTATCTGAGTTTGGATGTCGTCAAAACCAAAATTTTCCATTATTCTGATTGATATTGGATCAAAAATACTATTGCAAAAATCAATTTTTTCAGATGATATTGGCTTAATAATGTATACTAGACCAATTAAGAGAGTCATGTAAATAGCTTATGCGTTTTGAATTGCTCAAGTCTGGCTTTTATACTATGTTTGATAAGACCAAACATGCAGTATATATACAACTTCCAAGATGGTAGACTAAAATAGTAGCTTTTCAGAATTTTGTTGGTGTACTCCGTGCAGGATGGTGCATCCTAACGTGTCCTCTTTTCCGGCGCATAGGTCCTTCAACCAAGATGGCAGACCTCTTCATACTCATGCTGCACACACGCGCCGTCCCAAATGGCGGACCCTCACACTAGGAATCTCAGGCGTATGGCCCCTACGTCTCAAACGACAGACCTCTTCTTACTTTTCAGAAGGTAGCTGAGGTCCTCCATCTCAAATGACGGACGTCTTCTGCATGGCTTCCACGTCCCATTCCAAACAGCCCTTGTATATAATTGAACCTTTAATTTTCAAATTAAATCATGCATACAATGGCTCAAAACAATATCACAGTTCAAATCCATTATAATGGAAGTATTTTTCCAGATGTTAATGTCGGAGTCATATTTCAAAACACAAACGTACAACAACTCAAAATACACCCCAGATCCAACTACACGCGTCTAAAAGAAAGACTCGAAAACAAGCTCCAACAACAAATATCTGATATTTATTATCGATATCCATGTTTTAACGACGGAATTAACAATGTGACTTATACAACAACGAAAATAGAAGACGACAATGACGTCGGGTTAATGTTCCAGTGCCATTCAACGTATAATTTGTCAGGTGTGATTGAATTATACGTATGCTTAGTAAACCACAATGAGGGTGCTCAAGTAACGTATCCGACGCAAACTTCTGAATCTGATCAATATCAAATGAGTCAAGAGACTATATTGTCGTTGACACCAGTTCCAGATGAGGATGTCGGGGATGATAGTGACTATGAAGAAGCACGGTACGTAGATACGCAAAATCTTTTCAGTGGAGAAAGTGATAACTCTGACAACGATATCCCCGTGATGCATCAAGATCAAGTGCAGGATCTGTACAATCCACCACTACACATGAGAATCCCACATACTCACATGACAAAGATGCATCAATTTTTGAAACCACTGAGCCACTTCGGATAAAGGGGGGTTGCTTGGCATGGAATTTAATCGCAAAGAGGGATGTGTATTCGCCATTCGCCAATTTCACATCAAAAATTGTCTTGATTATTCTATTTATAAGTCTGATTCTAAACGACTCATAATCAGGTGTGTTAACGAAGAATGCACCTTCAAATGCAGAGCATATGTGGGGAAGGGGAGTGGTACATGGGTGATCACTAAGGTTAGCGGTCTGCACACATGCATGTCTTCCACAATGTCTCAAGATCATAGAAAACTTGACTCTAATCTAATATGTGACTGTATCAAGTCTCTAATCAACAATGATGCCTCACTAAAAGTGAAACACATCATCGCTCATATTCGGGAGACATTCAACTACACAATCTCTTACAAAAAGGCATGGATTTCAAAGAATAAGGTTATCGCTGCTATTTATGGAAACTGGGAGACTTCATACAACGACCTACCGCAATGGTTGTTGGTCATGAAAAAATTTCTACCAGGTACTATAATAGAACTCGAGACCCTTCTTGTATTTTCAAACGAAAGGACTCAAATTAGTGGTGCTAGAGTTTTTCATCGTCTTTTTTGGGCTTTCCATCCATGCATCAAGGGTTTTGCATTCTGCAAACCGGTGGTTCAAGTAGATGGCACATGGTTATATGGAAAGTACAGGGGAACTTTGTTAATGGTTGTGGCACAAGAAGGAAATAGGAACATGTTTCCAATAGCTTTTGCATTGGTAGATGGTGAAACTAGAGAAGCATGGAATTTTTTCTTGAGAAATCTTAGAATGCATGTTACATCACAACCCAACCTATGTTTGATATCAGATCATCATGAGTCAATAAATAGTGCCTATAATAACCCGGATAATGACTGGAAACAACCTCCCTCTTCACACGTCTATTGAATCAGACATATAGTGCAAAATTTCATGAGGGAATTCAAAGACAAGGACCTTCAGGAAAAAAATTGTTAACATGGGTATTTTCCAAAACATATCTTTGTTAACATATCTAACAGTATCTTCTACATACTAATTTAGTTTTCATTTTCATTTTCAGGGTATGCATTAAACAAGGCAACATATGAATACTACAGGGGAGAGATACGTAAGGTTAACATAGCAGCGTTAGAATGGGTAGACAATATTCCAAGAGACAAATGAACGAGATCATTCGATGGAGGGAAACGTTGGGGTCATATGACTACCAACCTTGCAGAATCAATGAACTCAGTTTTAAAATCCACACACAACCTACCTATTACTGCTTTGGTAAAATCAACATATTATTGATTGGGCACACTGTTTGGGAAAAAAGGACATGACTGGACTAAAATGTTGGGTTCTGGCCAACTGTTCACTGAAAACTGCATGAAGGGAATTGAGGAGGAGGTAATCAAATCAAATAGCCACACGGTTATGCAATTTGATCGTAAGAGGATCTGCTTCCTGGTCCATGAAACTGCGCATCATAGTGACGGCATACCGACTACCCATTACAACGTCGACCTTCGGAATCTGACGTGTGAGTGTGAAAGATTCCAAACGTTTCATGTCCCTTACGCACATGTTATTGCAGCGTGTTCAAGCATAAAACAAGACTATTTTGTGCATATAGCTGACGTGTTCAAAGTTGTAAACGTATTTAAGGTCTACGAGGAGAGTTTCCTTGGGATCCCGACCGAAACAAGTTGGCCACAATATGAAGGTGACACGCTATGCCACAACGACGGCATACGGAGACACAAGAAAGGTCGCCCAAACAGTTGTCGGATTAGAACTGAAATGGACAACGTTGAAAAAGAAAAAAGGAGGTGTTGTATTTGTCGAGAAATATGACATATACGTAGAAAATGTCCAACCAGGCCTGGCCCTTCTACTTAGTTATGTTTGAAGTTTTAGTATATTCAATCGTCGTTATATTTCGTGTATTTCCTTTTTCAACAACAAGTTTTATTTAGAGCGTAACATTATCGTCTATAACACAAGGCAAGTTACAACATACTAACAACTTCAAATAAAGATTAAAAAGCTACAACTATTACAACACATTATAACAACTAATCACCCCAACACCTTTTATCATATTATAATTTTTAACGACAACAGCTAAAAAAAGTGGATCTTCAACACCTCGACTAACTTCTCCACTATGCGCAAAAAACATACAAGTTACATCCAAATCATTTTCTACACGATTCCAATAATGCATGTATGTACCATCTGGGCTAGCATCCGTAAGAGTTATGTAAGGACAATAATATTCAATTTTTCTAACACGTAGAATCGGACCACCCAGCTATCCAAAACTTGCGTTGATGGCAGAAACCAATTGTCTGAACTTCCATTGTGGATTCAAACAAACCCTCATCTGCTTATCTATTTCAAAGAAAATAATACAGCACACATACATGATTCACAACTAATATATTCATCTGTCATATGCTTCCTCTATTGATAGAAAACCTAATCAAAATAAAAAATAATATTATAATATTGATTACGCGGGAAAATTCTATATCGAAAAATTATTTGGGCGAAAAATTATATTCTACGTTTATGTACAAAATATATTATTAATTGTTTTATATAATATTTCATATTTATTAAAAATATTATGTAACAATTTATTTAATTTGTTAAAAAAAATTATTTTATTTTCAATATTAATTTTTAATTAATATTACATATTTATTACAAATATTAAATAAAAAGTAATATAATTAATTAATATTAAATAATTATTAATAAATATATTTTTAATAATATGTCATTATTTATTATTAAATTTATTTTTAAAACAATTTATTATTTATTTTTATTTTAAATATTAATTTTTAATTAGTATTATATATTTATTACAAATATTAAATAAAAAGTAATACAATTAATTAATATTAAATAATTATAAAAAATATTATATAACAAAGTATTTAATTTATTAAAAAAATATTTTAGTTTTCATTAAATATAATATTTTAATTAATTTTTAATATTAATAAACTATTTTAATGATTTTAAATTAATTCAAAAAATTAAAAAAAAATGCACACTTCATCCGAGATGGCGCACCCCAACTGAACCTCTGGGGGCGTCCGCCATCTTGGATGGAGGACCCTGAAAATTAATAAAAAATGCCCACTACAGAACAAAAAAAGTGGCATATTGGAAAAAAATTGGGCAAGTGGCATATTGGGAAATTCATTTCAGCATAGTGGCATGGAGGTCAAAAATCCATAAATCTATAGGTTGTAAATGGATTTTGATAAAGAAATTAAAAATCAATTGAATTGTTGAAAAATACATAGCTCTCCTTATAGCCAAAAGTTTTTAAACAAGAGAGAGAGAATATATATATATATATATATATATATATATATATATATATATTATATATATATATATATATATATATATATATATTGACACTCTCTCACTAGCAACACATATAACGTCCATTATGATGCTTATTTCACTATGTGCTATTTATAATTAGGAGGTATACAAAGATTTATATTAAAACACTTTTCGAAATAGTGACTTAGAAGAAGAAAAAAATATTGACTAACCTAATTTTTTTTTTTTGATTCATGATCAAGAAAACAAGGTATATAAGTTAGCTAAGTTTTTGTATGGTCTATAACAAACATTGTAGCAATGTCGTGAAAAATTTGAGAATTTGATCATCTCGAATGGGTTCAAAGTGAATTATAGTGATAAGTGCAATTATTGTAAGTCTAATATCATTGTCTATATGAGCTTATGTTTTTATGTAGACAACTTATTTATATTTGATTCAAATACTCATGTTGTAAATAAGGTGAAATATTTATTGCGTAATAATTTTATTATGTTAAAAAATAATAAAGAAATACAATTATTTTGAATGTAAACCTAATTGCACACCATTGGATTCAAGTGTTTAACTCTTCAAGAAAATTGATGGAAGTGTAAGACAATGTGAATATGCAAGCATAATTAATAGCCTCAAGTATGTCATTGATTGGTTTAGGCCCGACATTATCTATGTAGTAGGATTGTTATGATGGTTTACCACTAGACCTAGTATAGAGAATTTACAAGCTATTAAGACGGATACGGATACGAGATACTTAAAAGTAATATAAATTTTATATTACATTATCAAAGTTCTCGTTTTATCCTTCAAGGATACAATGATGTTGATTTCAATATCTTGTCTTATAATTTCAAGCCACTAGCAGTTATATATTTAGCATAGTTGGAGGAGTGTTTTCTTGGAAATCCAAAAAACAATTTTTTTGGCTCAACCGTCTTTCGAATAGGGAATGATAACACTTGAAACTGTTAGTGAAAATGGAAGTTGATTGAGATGTTTGCTAGCAAAGTACCCATTATGGAAAATTGCCAATTGTGTTGATCCAATAGAGTAGTACTACAATATTTTAAAAAATTGAGAACATTTACTACAATAGTAAGAAACGGAAAATATATTTTAGAAACAACTTTATTAATGAGTTTATCTCTAGAGGAGTTTTTAGAGTGGTACATATTCACACCGGTGAAAATTTAGCTGATATTTTTTCTAAAGAATTACTTAGAGAGAAAGTCCTAGGCACATCTAAAAGAATGAGACTAATTACTTTAGAATAATAAGTTATTCATGAAGGTAACCTAACCTAAAAGACTAGAGATCCCAAGAATTATTTTTAATGGATAGTAAGTTATGAAGTCATATGAGATGAGAATGTTATTATAAATGAAACAAACGTGATTTCTGAAGCGGTGAGAGGATGGAGTAATAGAAACTCTTAATGAGATATATAATTCATGTGGATTGGAGTACCTAGCTACAAATTACTATAGATAAACTCACCTATCTAAATGTTGAAGTTGGGTTATTTCCTATGGAATTTAAAAAAAAATCTAGAGTACTCACTATACTAGGATAGACATATAGAGTCATTAAGGCATAATATTTTAAAGAATATATACTATAAAAAAAGATTGTGTGCGAGATAGATTTCAAGACTATAGTCATTCTAGTTGAATCTTAATCTTATTCAATATTCAAAATTTCAAGTCACAAAACACCTTTCTTTTTTAACTTTCTTATAAATAGATGTGTTTGACATTACTTCTAACTTTTTTTAAGGTTTAAGTGGGGGGTATTGGAATAAATGAGCAATGTGTGTGGTTCTAAATTGAAAAATAATATTAATTCCCACATAAGCCTCCATATACCTTTTTGGAAGATACCTAAAAAGATCCTACACCTTTTCGTGTGCCTTTTCCTCTCCTTTATTATATTTTTGAATCAGTAATAAATTTGGTTCGATCAATAAGTACTACCTTTTGTTTGGAATAATTGGACTCCTTCAAAATTTATTATCTTTTCTTTAGAGTTACTTAAGGATAAGACTCTAACAAGGAACAATTGTTTTAAACATAAAACTATACTTGACCGATAAGGTCTTTCATGTGTCTGTTACCAAGGTTATAGAGAGTCTTCTTCCCACTTACTTGTTAATTGAGAGTTGTTGGTAAATCTATGGTATATGACTTTTAAGTGGTTAGTTTTAGAGTTTGTTTTACTTAAGGGAACTAGATTTGGTGTTTTAGATAATTAGGTTTCTTAAGACTAGGTCTAGAGTTAGTGGGATTTACTTTGATTTAAGGGCCTTAGAAATTCTAAAAACAATTATTTTATGAGGTTTGATAGTTACCATGGAGAAGTTGGTGGGCGAAGTTGTATTCTCTTCTTGTAAGTGATTTCTTGGTAATACTTTTGTCAATTCATAATCCATCCTTAAATGGTTGACAGATCTCATCTGATGTATGATTCTGTAGATGCTCGAGGGTTTGACTTCCTATATTAGGGTTGTTGTTTGGTGGTAAGCAAGTAAATGCCTCTTTGTATCCTATCGAATTGTTATAGCTTCTGAGTTTTTATCCTATTCTAGAGTTAGAGGATTTTTGTCTTTATTATACCTTAGATTTTGTTAGGTGGTTTTATTTTTCTTTTCCTTTATTTTATGCTTCATCTTTGGGGTTCTAGAGCACCCCTACTTCCTTATAATAGCATATATATATATATATATATATATATATATATATTATATATATATATTATATATATATATATATCGTGCATGTGGTGTTTAATTGTCACAACCGCTCACTTCATTCAGGCACTCTATATTCTTTGGAACACACTTCCAACACTTTGTCAGTGTTTATAAGATGGATGTAGTCTTGTTGGGGTGTGTTTTATAGGGTATATATTTCTTAAATGGAGGAAGCGACTGTGAGAAGTAAACATTACATACATGTTGTTGCTGCAATTTTATTGGTTGGGTCATACATGGACTTGGGGTTGGAATTGATATCACTATAATCTAAATTTCTCTCTTCTCCCTCTTCTGCTCGACACATTTTTTCTTATCTCTTTATGATATATTATCTTTAGAGTTTTTAGTTGGAGATTTGAGTGTTCTTGATACCATATTTTAAAGTAGTTTTTATATGACATTTTAAGTTCTCCCTCTCAGAGCAGTAATGGATATGTATGATTTGTTCTCCTGTATCCCCTTGAGGGATAATGTATTTATAAGGGTCCCTGATACCTAGGGTTTTTCCCTCTTGGATTAGGTCTTATTTGATCCCCATTTACTAGAAGGTTATTGACCGACTATATTTTAAGAGTCAACGAGGACTCTCTCTCTCACGTGGCCCCTATGTACGCGGCTCCTCCCAGGAGAATCCCTTAGGTTTTGTCTAGGCAGACCATCTGCTAAGCTAGAGCGTCATGGTTTAAGACTTTCCAAATATAACACTACACTTTACAATATATAATCTTCATAGTTTTTTGCTAGAGATTTAAGTGTTTTCAATGTCATATTTTTTTAATAGTCTTTATACCATATTTTAGGTATAATTCTATATTGGTACTGATAATATTGAGATGATACTATTTTCTATAATGAATGTACAAGAATGAAGATTGAATGAACTAAAGAGAGAGGGAAGTAGAATCCATTATTCAATCTTTTTTTATAAAGGTGGTGCGAACTGAATATATATAAGCTAAAATTCAAAAAGAAATTGAAGGGAAAGTTTGTTATCAAAACTTAACCGATCAATAACTAACTAACTAGATTAATAACTAATTAGCTTAATGAAATTTAAACTAAACAAGAGTTTAAAGTAACTAATCTTAACAGCCCGTCTCAAGCTAAGCTTAATGAATGTTGATCATGTCAAGCTTGGAAATAAATTGTTGAAAGTAGATATTGGTAGAGCTTTGGTTAAGAAATCTGCAAGTTGTTCATGATTGGAATTGGGAAGAAGACGAAGTATTGTTGAAGCTTTTCACGCACCAAATGACATTCGATCTCAAGATGTTTAGTGATCTCGTGGAAAATAGGATTGGAGGTAATATGCATCTCGCCTGACTATCAAAGTATAGAACTGGGAGTTTAAAATATGTGTTATTCAATTCTTTCATCAGAAAAGTTAGCCAAAGCATCTCACATGTAGCAAAAGATATTGCTATGTATTCATCCTCATAAGATGACCTAGAAATGGTTTGTTGTTTATTTTCACGCCATGATATTAAAGATGATCCTAGGAAGAAGTAATAACCTGAAGCTGATTTTCTTGAATCAAAACACCATGCCCAATCAGCATTAGAGAATCCAAGGATTTGTAATTATTATTTTCTAGAAAATAGAAGACCTATATGGGAGGATTGCTCTTTAAGTAATGAATTACTCTTCAAGTAGCTTGATAGTGAACCATGGTAGAGTTATGTATGAACTGACTAAGTTGTTGTGTTTCATAGCTTATGTACGACATGGTGGTATTGAGGTAGAGTAAACGCCCAATTAATCATCTATAAGCTCTAATGTCTTCAAAAGATTTACCATTATCAACATGAAGTTTAATGGAAGAGTCAAGTGGTGTGGCAGCTAATTTAGATCCAAGAAGACCAGATTCCTGCAACAAATCTAGACAATATTTTCATTGAGACATATAAATTCCTTCTTTTGAGCGAGCTACCTATAAACTAAGGAAATATTTCAGCAGACCCAAATCTTTGATGCTGAAACTTTTATCAAGTGAAGCATTGATTCAACCAAACACTTTTAAACAATTTCCAGCTAGTATAATGTCATCAACATAGACTAGGATGGATGTAAAACTATCATTAGCTTTAAGGGTAAACAAAGAATAATCAAAAACTTATTGTGTGTAGCCCTGTTGGATCAATAATGTAGTTAATTTTTCATACCGTTTTCGACTAGCCTGCTTTAAGCTATAGAGACTCTTCAATAGTTTACATACCTGTTTGGGCTTAGCACAAGGAACACCTTTAGGGATTGTCATATAAACATCTTGTAATTTTCCATGTAAGAATGCATTATTCACATCAAGCTAATGCATAAAGCAATTGTGAATAGCAGCAGTGGCAAGCAATGTTCTAACTGTTGTAAGCTTTGTTATAGGGGAAAAGGTGTAAAAAAAATCCAATCCCTTAATTTTATTGTGACCCTTGGCTACAAGCCTAGCTTTGTATCTCTCTATTTAACTTTGAAAATCCACTTGTTCCCAATTAATTTGACATGAGGTGACAAATCAAGTATGCTACAAGTTCCATTTTGGTTCAATGTTTCCGATTCATATCTCATAGCTTTGATCCAATGCGCAGATATACATGTTTCTTTAACTCTTTGGCTCAGTGGTTTGTGTGATGGCAATTGTGAAAACACGATAAGATGTAGACAAATATGATCAAGAATCAAAATTATAAATGGAATATAAAATATAGTTGTTACCTGCAGAGGTTTTGCCTGCTGAAGTGTGATATGAATTTTAAACATAATCTAGAGATAAGTAGGTACATATTTTGTTCTAACAGGTCTGGTTTGTGTCGTAGGCTCACACAAATCAGACCTGACCAAGAATGAACAAGAATAAAGATTGAATGAACTAAAAAGAGAGAAAAGTAGAAATCCATTATTCAATCTTTTGTTACAAAAGTAGAGAGAACCAAATATATTAACTAAAGTTCAAAATAAATTTGAAGGGAGAGTTTGTTATCAAAATTTAACTAACCAATAACTAACTTAATAACTAATTAGCTTAATGAACTTTAAACTAGCTAATCTTAAGATATAGTGCAAATTGTTTTATATATCTTGTAGACCTCATGATTGATATACAATATTCCTTACAAAATGACACTGTTATTCTTAATGGTTGATATGAACTTTGTCTTTTTTTCTTCCTAATTCATTTTTTCAAATACTTGAATTATTTTAATTTTTTCTTTTGTAATGTTAAATATTTTGAAATCATTCTTACATTTGTATCTAAATTTAATAAAGATCGTATAATGCCTGCATATATCATTGCCAAGTTTGTCAATAAGCATTGAGATCGTGATTATGCATGTTGGCCTATATGGACATATGTGAGATTTAAATAAGTTCAATTATTGATCAACTTAGAAACTTAAACGCGTTGTGTCTAATCCTGCACAGTAGTGTTTTTGTCTGGTTTGAGACATACACGACTGCACCTAATTAAGGAAAGCAAGAATAATCCAAATTAGTGTCTAATTAATAAGTCATTATATTTTCAGTTGCTTAATTGCATGTGCTTCCACCATAAAACACGCTACTAATCGAGGAATCCAGGTACAAGGAACTTATAATTAATACCAAAATTTATACAATGATGTGATAAGCAAAATGAATTAATTTGTCATGGATTGGATTTTTAATTAAGCTAAATGACATGTTGAAGCATAGGTTTGTTGACTAAGATCAAGAAAACTATGCATATCACAGTAAAGTAACCTGAGTATATATTTTTATATGCAGGTACTGCAAAAAAATATTATGAATCTATTTAATTATTATTTAGTCATGACAATTTTATTATGAGGTTGTATTTAATTTAATTTTGTTGTGAAAATTTTGAGATATTTTGTTGTAGTCTTTCTTTTACGTTTTTAAAAATAACCCTAATTATTATGATTCACGTAATTACGAAACAGTAATAAAAATATAATTAATTTAATTGATAATATAAAATGAATATAAAAAATAATTCAAATATGAGATGAAGGCATGAATAGATTTTTCTATTTAGAAAAGGTTGTTAATTATTTGAAAAAAATTGGAAGTAGGAGAATAATGAAGGGAATTGTACTACCAAATTAGAAAAGGAAGAGAAAATATTAGATTTGAATTCCTTATTGTTTTAGTTAGGTGAAATTGAAGAATTATTTTGAATGAAGATATTATTGCAAAAGTTATTAGATATTCGAGTTCCAAAGTTTTTTCGATTATGTGAATTTAAATTTAAAACAAAAAGAAAGAAAATGAGTGAATAGACATGTTTATATGAATTATCTCAATATTTAAATATCACATTTTTAAATAATAAATCTTATTGAAAGGTTAACAGTGAAAACATAACAAACCAATTTGTAAAAAATTTATACTTAATCAATCTAAAAAAATAATTGACACAAACTATTTTAGCCACTGCATAAAAATGGCACAAAAATAGAATACTTCCACAATACAATATCAAGACACTTGAGGACATTATCAAGATCAAGATGAAGATCACATTAATAAATTATATAATTTGACAAGTGATAAAAATAATATTTGTAATGGATATGATGTTGAATGATACAGAGGAAGCATATTTAGGTGTAGTTTGAGATGTAAGTTGTTTTACTGGGATATGGAATTGGTTGCGGTGTCCACATTGCTAAGGGGTAGCATTGTTTTGCAGTATAATACATTTAATATATAGGAATACTTGGAATAATATTTATGTTGAAAAGTTTGCAAAATAGATTCTATAAATGATAATTTCGTTGGAGTTGTGATGAAAATTTGGTCTAATAATGATATTAAATAAATTCTTCATTAAAGTTGTATAAGAAAATAATGTAGTTTGATTAATAAAGTGAGTTACATTTTATCATTAATTTCATCGTTCTTCTTCTTGGGCATTAATTCAATACAAAATAAAACACATTGTTTTCGATGTTAAAGATTAAAGTATTTAACCGATTAAAAACGATAAATGATAAAATAAATGAAGATGAACTCCAAGGTCATCTGTACACATCGTACATTAACACACAAACAAAACAACAAAGGGGTGAGAATACGCTCAAATATATTAGCGGTGCAAAAGATCAGGAAGGATAATCTAAACAACAACAACAAGAAGTAATGTATCCACCCAACAATCATCAGCTCACAAATACCAACTTGTATACAATGTGATGACACACTGGCTCTATATGCATGTGGTACCAACTCAACAATGATTTTTCATATGAATCGGGTCTTAACATCTGAACCTCAAGCCCCATCATCCGAGGTTGGGACAAATCACTAGTTCGAACCTCTGAAGTCATGACTCACCTCTTTAACAACAACGATAACATATTATGCATGACATACGATAATGCAACGACAACAACACAAGAATGATTACAGACTCACATTTGACTGTAAACAATCATGCAACAACAACAACACAACAATGATTACAATCCCGCATTTGACAGGGATATGTATCTAGCATCGATGCATACATAATAATTATTCGCTAACATAATACATCTTACAAGATGTAACATGTATACTCTAAAGGCTGCCTCATACATAGAGTGCTCCACCAGATTCTGATACATATTCCATAGCCAATAGAGTCAGAAGTGTGCACCCTTGTTAGCTTTGAACTCATCCAACACCAACCTTAGAGTAAATCCCATACACACCATACACACAATCTCGTAGTTAATGACATGAGCAATGAAGAAGTTACCTACAAGGGGGAGATGGAATAGGCTGGAGATATCATCCATGGTAATCAACATCTCAGTAAATGGAAGGTGAAAGGAGGATGTCTCCTTATGTCATCGCTCAACAAAAGCGGACAACAATGGAGCGTCGATCACGGTGAGGGAACAATCAACAAATGAAAGCATATTGACATCAACAACAACAACCCTAACCTCATCCAACATCTGCACATTAGAGAATTTCTTCAACTTCACCCCATGGATGAACACCTACAATGGGACGCGGTCCTGTAACAATTAAAGCATAAATCATCAGTTATTTACAATTAATCATTAATATATAAAAACAACTTAAAATAAAATATTTATACATCTCCTTACCATAAACTAAATGTCACATGATTGACATACTTAGTGAGCAACAAATGGTCATTAGCCCCTCTAGGGAACCCTCTATCTATGTATGCAAACAACTCCATATCAGCCTGAGCCACCACCTCAGCTATAACAAGAATTTTCGTATCAGCCCGAGGAGGAACCTTAATGTCATTTTGAGTTGCTCACTCTAAATCATCAACAACGACAACATTCGGCTCGAAATCAAAATCACTGGTATGTCTAACTTTACCTCCTCTACGCCGGAGAGTACGTGGTTCGCAAGATTGTTCAATCCTCTTATGATATTTTCTTAATTTTCGAAAAATATGATCCCAATAGGCATGTATGCATTTTTACCGACAATTTTAAAAATGTCGGAAAAACAAATAGGATAACACATTTTTCAGAAATGCTAATAAAAATGCAAGCGAAATTTTAGATTTTATTGGACATTTAAAAAATGTCTCGTAAAAAAATGGTTTGCATGAAAAATATGGTATAAATGTAAAATTGTTGGTATAAATATAAAAATTTAATGAAAAAATGCTTGTAAATATCTAATAGAAACTTAAAAAAAAAAAGCGACAGAAATCTAAGCATTTAAAAAACTTTGAAAAATACTAATTTGAATATAGAGAGTTTTTCATTTTTAAATATAAAAATATTAGGGTAAAAGTTTTTATAACGTGGAGGTGCCAGATATAACCATTCGGGTGTTGGGTAAAATTCTAGTTGAGATAGAATTTTAGCCCAAATAAACTAATAGTCATATAGACCAAATGTTTCAGGTCCTAAAGAACTCGCCTGCTAAAGGTTTTTATTCTTACAAAAGGGCCTACTAGAGTTTGATCACAAACAAAAACTTCAAATTCAATAAAAAAATTTAAAAAAAGAAGAAGCCAATGAAGTAATGAAGTTTTATGAGTTTTTATTAAGTGAGTGAAAGTAATGAGTAAAAGAGAGTGAAAGTGTGAGTTATGATGATGGTTGATTGTTCATGTTGATGATGATATGGTGTTGATGATGATGCAAGGGTATATATAATCATAAATTATCTATTAATTAAATAAATAATCGTATAGAAAAGATATCCAATCTATAGAAAAAAGAAGTAATATGCCATTAATAACGATATTATATCATACGAAATGAAGACACATTAAAAAGAGAAAAAAAAATAAGTTTCAAAAATAAAAGACGGAAATTAGTTAGAAATAAAATTAAAGAATCTTAAATAAATTAATAATGTAAGTATGTATTTGTGTTGTTAGAGTTGATTTGAAGTCTCCATAATTTTTTTTGAAGTTAACTGTTTAAATATGCAAAAACAATCTTACATTTGAATTAGGGTTTAGAGTTTAGGATTAAGATTCAAATATATTATTTAATATGATATAGAGTCGGGTTACGAATTATAGGATGAATATTTTATCTGAACTTCATTTTTTAAGTTAATTTTTAGAGTTAAAATTCAAACATATTTAATAACAAATAAAATATCACCGTGTGTCAACAAATTAACAATGATACACTGGATATGTTTTAATTTAAGAGACTTTTCACTATAGTTAAAATATATGAAGAAAAAAAATGATTTTGAACATTCAGGTTTTCGTCCAAACAAAAAAAAATGATAATATTATTCTTGACATGAAAGAGTAGAAGTTAACAATAATATATATTTGTGTATATGACTCAGTCCGATTTCAAATATCAAAATACAAGAGAAGAAGCTCTCTCACACCTTATGGGGAGAAGTTGTTGCCATTGCAACATATGTGCTCAATAGGTGTTCAACCAAGAAGCTGAAAGAAATTGTTCCTGTAGAGAAATGGATTGGAGATAAGCAAAGTGTGAGCCATTTGAAGGTGTTTAGTTATGTTTGTTACAAACAACTTCAAGATGCTAAGAGAAGGAAGTTGGATGATAAAAGCTGAGTCATATTGCTTGTAGGATACCACAATACAAATGCTTATAAGCTCTATTGTCCTGTCACTAACAAGGTTGAACTCAACCGAGATGTCATTGTGAAGGAATCAGAAGCGTGGGATTGGGGCAAGTCTCAATGCAACTCTGGTGCGGTGTTAGCTTCTGAAGATACATCAGAATTTGAAGGTTCTGAAGATGAGTAAGAATCAAAAGATGATTCTGAAGGCGAGTCTAACTCTGAAGGTGTCTGATTCTGATCCAGGTTCTGATTGTGATTCAGACTCTGGCGGTGATCTAGACTCTGAGAATATTCCATACTCTAAAGGTGATCATGCCTCTGAAGGTGGTACTTCTGGGGTTTCATCATCTGATATTGTTCCAGAGTTCGAAGAAGATTCTGAACAAGTTCAGAGGCCACAAAGAATCAGAAACATTCCAAGAAGATTTGCAGAGTTTGACATGCTGTGAGATATTGAAATAGACTATGAAGGAGAAGTCATTTAGTGTGCTATTTTAGTAGACTATAAACCATTTATTGTTGAAGAAGCGCTCAAGAAGAATTTGTGGATGAAGGCCGCGAAAAAATAACTTAAGGCTATAGAAAGAAACAAGACTTGGACTGAGCTTCCAAAGGACAAGAAAGCCATAAGCGTCAGACGGGTTTTCAAGGTGAAAATGAAGCAAAATGGATCAACTAGAAAACACAAAGCAAGTTTATTAGCAAGAGGATTTCTATAGAAATATGTGTTAGATTACTTTGAAGTGTTTGCTCCTGTAGCAAGACATGAGACAATCAGACTGGTGATTGCGATAGCTGCTAACAGGAATTGGCCTCTGATGCATCTGGATGTGAAATTTGCATTTCTTAACGGTCAATTGCAAGAAGAGGTATACGTGCCACAACCTTCTGGGTTTTTGAAAAAGAATCAGGAAGGGATGGTGTGCAGTTTACATAAAGCATTATATGGACTGAAACAAGCTCATAGAGTCTGGAATATGAAAATTGATTCATTTTTCAAGCTTCAAGGATTCATAAAATGTGAGATGGAGTATGGCGTTTATGTTTAGCATACTTCTTAAGGTGTCACTATGACAACCATCCAAAAACTCATCAATACATTTGACAACATGCAGCGGAAAATCATATCACAACAACTTCAAAATTAAAATTTCTCAAATAAAGTATTAGACTTTAAACCCCATAATTCAACATTAACTCAAAACATAGTAAAAACGCCTCATTCCTGATGTTACAGATTAGAGAATTTAATTGTCTAAAAGCGATTAACGATAAAATAAATGAAGATGAGCTCCAGGGCCATCTTCCAACTCACATCAGCCACTACTTCATCTTTAGAGTATATGTACACATCGTAAATCAACATGCAAACAAAAGAACAAAAGGGTGAGAATACGTTCAAATATGTTAGCTGTGCATAATATCAGAAAGGGTTGACTAAACAACAACAATAACAATCATCAACAAGTAAAGTATTCACCTAAAAATCATCAATTCACCCTTGCGAACTTGTATGCAATGTAACAACACCTCTACTTTGTATGCATGTAGTGCCAACTCAACAATAGTTCTTCATATGAACCGGGTCCCAACATCTGGACCCCAAGGCCCCTCATATGAGCTCCAAGCCCCCTCATACGAGCTTGGGAAAAACCACTAGTCCCAACTGTCATACCCCAAAATTCGCTCGTTAATCTTGCAAGACATTTTTCAAGGCACTCCAACTCATTTTTCAAGGGATTGATCTTAAGGGAACAAAGACCCAGCACACAGGTGGCCAAATCCAGAAAATGGCTTAAAATGGCTTGCTCGCTAGGCGAGCAAAATCATTCGCCTAGTGAATCCTTCGCTGCACCACTCGCCTAGCGAAGCTTGTGAATACCAGAATTTTTGGGCTTCATTCTGAGCCCATCAGGTCACAAAAATCATTATAAATAGCAGAGCTTCATTCACAAACGGGGAACACAGAAACGGACGGACAGAAACCCTAGCAAGGAAACCCTAACAGAAGCAACCGAGCAAACCCTGGAGGCTAACCAAGAGAATTCAGAGCAACCCTAAAGGAAACCCTGAAGGGAACTCATCTGCACAAAGGTTACCTCCGCCCAACTCAACCCGGCACCAACCCTAAGAGTGACTTGCCAATTCAAGGTTGCAATTCAATTGCAAACAGGTTTACATTACTATTCCCGCTTTATGTTCTTAATTGACATGTGGCATTATGATTGAATTTATAAAAACATCTTAAGTTTTGCATGTGAATTTAAGTATGTATGGGTATCTTGAACGTTTAACCATGTAATTTCTGTAATGGATGCCATAGGGTTTGGAGCTCACTGAAATCGTACTGTTCTTAAATTCAAAACCCGCAGTCGTTCGCTAGCACATCGCTAAGCGAACCTGTAGCGAGTGTTCGCTAAGTCCTCGCTAGGCGAGGCAACAGCGAACGTGACAGTCGCTGATTCTTTCCGTTCTGATCTTTGCTCATCTGACATGTTTTATTATCACCATGCATTGTTTATCTGACACTATTACTATTGTGATTCCTTTTGGTTTGGTGCAATTCTCGATTGTACCCTGATTTGGTATTCTGACCTGTTTGCTGAATTTTGTAAGGGTTCACATACTCCCGGAAAAGGTAGCTTGCTAGGTATTCCACTTTATTTGTGGGATACCCTTAGGAAGATTCATCCTAATTACTTAATTGATTTTAATGTGGAGATTCATCCTAATTACCTAATTGATTATAAAATATTGCCTTTGAATATGTGATCTTGGACCTCTCTTTGTTGCCTTACGATTACGGTGTTACGATCATGTCCCGCGAATGTGGGGATACATTTAGCAAAGACCCTTCGATTAAACCATCATGTCCCTATAAAATAAATCATCGTCCCTCGGATGTTGCCTACGAATATATGATTTTATCGCTCGATGACCCGTCGTTGTAGCCTACGGTTAAATGATGATCGTCCCTTCGAATGCTAAGGTATCCTTACAAATGTTGCCTTCAATGACCAATCGATGACCCTACGATGTCCCTTTTACATCCAAAGGATAAAACTACTTACTTCTCAATAGTAAGGACAGTTTTACCCTTATAAGGATAGGAAATACCCATAAAGACCTTGGGTAGGTATAACTCTTAAATGCTGAATCACGACTCAAAATACTTTTCACCTCCCACTTTGCAAAACATCTACTAGAAAATCACCACTTGGTATACATTCGTACTAGAATCATTGCCAAGTTATATTTTTCTAAACAGCTTTCAAAATTAAACGAGATAAATACTTTGTATACATTCGTACAAGAATCATTACAAAGTTAAACTCTCTTTTCAAAACATTTTCTAAGCAATTTACAAACACTTTTTCAGACAAGAAAAACATAAGTGATCAAGCAATTAAGAGCCCATGGATAACCATGGATACAAAGGGTGCTAACACCTTCCCTTTGTATAATGTACCTCCCGAACCCAAAATCTAATCAAGGTCTTTCCTGTTCTTTTCTGCCTTTCCTTATTGGATAAAAGAAAAGTCGGTGGCGACTCTTACTATCCGCGACATTTGCTTTCCAAAGCAAAAACACACAAAGTCAGTTCACCCCGTATGACAGAACTGGCGACTCTGCTGGGGACAACAAAGAGAGGTTACCTTAAAAAAAAAGAGTCAAAAATCACTTATTTGAATCGTCTCTTTACTTTTAAGGGATTGCTTGGGTATTTTTGAGTGAAAGATCCTACACCCGGATCTAGTGTACCCTAGGTAAGTAGCAATAGATCATCGCGACTATCCGGCGTATACTGGAATGGTTAAAATGATGGCTACGGTTAATGTGACACTTTGGATGTCCTGATGTTCCTCATGTTTACTTGAGGAGAAATTTGGCATCTGCGTGGTGTCATCAAAGCATTAACCAGACCTTTAGAACCCTAATTGACTCATCCTGACCATTAGAAAGTAGTGAGATAACTGATAACACGAAATTATATCGCTTTTTAAGACTTAATTCAATTAAATTATTTTATCATTTACGCTAATTTATCCCATTTTATCAGATATTATGCAGTATTTCTTTTCTATTTATATCAGGTACCCATTTTGAAGCAAAAGTGAAAAAGGGAAGAAAAGGAGGTGTAAAAAGCAACAAAAAGGAGAGAAAAGGAACCAAAAGCCAAAGCCCAGCCCAAAGCGCACAAGTCACCAATGCTGTGCCTGTGACGGACGTCACAGGACGCGTGACGAGCGTCACGCGAAGCAGCCTTGTGACGGACGTCACACATGGTGTGACGAACGTCACACCAGTCCTCTATATTTTTGGCGCAAGGAACTCAACTGACCACGTTGAAGCCCACTTCCACTCACGCTTAACCCTCGGAAGCCTACTACCATGCACGCGGAAACCCTTGAAAAGTGGTTACACCAGCCGCTTATAAATAGCAGCAAATTGGGAACTTCCAGACACACAGTTTTTGCACGCTCAGTCTTGCGGAAGCTCTGCCAAATTTATTTTTTCACGCCTTTGCCTATTTTTCTTCCTTTCCAGCATCGTTCACTTTATTTATTTTATTTTGCAAGCTTTGTTTTCTTTTTCCCTTGCAATTTATTTTCCCCGTTCTTAGCTTTTAGATATTTTTCGCGTAGTAGTTTCTACACCGGAAACTACTGGGCAACTTTATACCGGATTTAACCTTACGTTATTTTCGAGTTTTTTTATTTCCTTGATTTAATTTACTGTTTAATTGAAGAATCGAAGAACAAATCCTACCGGCTTGTGGTGGAGTGTTCAAGACCATTGTATTACGCATTCAGGTTCTTTAATTGTTATTTAATTTTTATGCTTTATTCTACTGTTTATTTACATTGCATGCCTGGAATGAGTCTGTTTATGCATGATATAGATTCTTATTTATTTAGCATGTCTGGCTAATTTGCCTAGGTATCGGTATGTAAAGTAAGCAGAAAGAGGGATCAAAACTAAGTCGGTCTATTCAAACTTAAAATTAGAATCAATCTTTTTATGGTCTTAACTTACAGGTTTAATAACAAGATTTTTTACAAAAGTAAAAGACATAAAGAAGTTGAAACCAACAGAGCGAGAGTTTGAGGTTTTAACTGGACAGTGTAAGTTAGTCATTAAATCTATCTCAGGGCGAGAGCAAGTTTTAGAATTAATTAAATTCTGACCTTTTTCCAAAAAGTATTTTTAAAGATTGAATGTGAGGACGAGAGTTAAGCATTTAGATTTAATTGTATAACCTAAGTCAACAGAGCGAAAGTTTGAGATAAGGGTGTTTAAAACGGTCAGTATTTTCTTAAAAAGAGTTTCTGCAACTTTATTGTTTTCAAAATATGATTTTTGACTTAATTATAAGTGACAGCAACATTAACATAAGATCATGGTTTCTTCAACAGAGCGAGAGTTTGAGATAAAACCTTTAACAATAAAGTTAGTCGAAACGATTTATTTTAAACCGAGAGACCGACAAGGAATTGATTCCCTAGTTTTGACGAACTACATACCGATATCCGTTTTATTGATATTTAATCTAGATATTAGTTTAGCTCTTAGCTCCCTTCCCCAAACAATCAAACATTTTCACCTTAGATTTACGTAGTAACCTTAGATAACGGTACATCGATTCATAAGTCCCTGTGGGATCGATATCTTTTAAAACTACGCGATAGAACTGTGCACTTGCAGTTTGTATCCCATTCTCGACTCACACAGTCGAGCGATCAAGTTTTTGGCGCCGTTGCCGGGGACTTTTATTCAATCGATATCGTAACTCTTCCGTTACGCTGTAGAGACTAAGGTTTCTTTTTCTTCTATTCTTTCTTTCGTTGATTTGTATGCCACGCACTCGCTCTCAAGGCGAACCGCTCTATTTACGAATCAACGATATCGAACTATATCTCCGAGTCTTACGACGAATTCGGGAATATCGTGCTGAAAACAATCTCCCTCCTATAAACCTTCCTGATATCAAAAACATTTTTCCTTCTTTAACCGAGATGGCAGAACCAGCTCGTGCTCTTAGAGATTACGCCGCTCCATCGCAAGATGAACCGCATTCAAGTATTGCTCCGCCCGCAATCGAAGCAAACAACTTTGAACTTAAACCTTCACTGTTGCAGGCTGTGCAACAGAACCAATTCTCTGGAAATCTTACCGAAGATCCAAACCTTCATTTATCCGTATTTGTTCAATATGCTGATACTGTTAAAGCTAATGGTGTCACTTCAGAGGCAATTCGACTTCGTCTTTTTCCTTTCTCATTAAGAGATAGCGCTAGAAGATGGCTTCAATCTCTTCCTTCCAACTCAGTCACCACATGGAACGAGTTGAAGAAAGTTTTTCTTGCCCGATATTTTCCGCCAAGCAAAACAGCTATGTTAAGAGCCCAGATAAACGGATTTAAACAGAAAGACAACGAGTCTCTTTTCGAAGCATGGGAAAGATACAAAGACATGATGAGACTTTGCCCACACCATGGTTTGGAAGACTGGTTAGTAATTCACACATTTTATAATGGTCTCTTATACAATACAAGGTTGACAATAGACGCCGCTGCAGGTGGTGCACTAATGAACAAACCTTATGCTGATGCTTACCAGCTTATCGAGAGCATGGCCCAAAACCACTATCAGTGGGGAACCGAACGAACAACAGTGGAAAAACCTCAACCGAAAACTGGCATGTACGAGATAAGTAACCTTGATCACGTCAATGCAAAAGTGGATGCTTTGGTCCAGAAAATTGAAAGTTTAAACGTATCACCACCAACCGCCGTGGTTGCTATAACTCAGAATTGCGAGGTCTGTGGAATCCAAGGCCACACTCCTGCGGAATGTCAACTCTTGACTGGAATCCAAACAGAGCAAGTAAACTATGCTCAAGGAAGCCCCTATTCGAATACCTATAACCCAAATTGGAAGAATCATCCAAACTTTTCATATAAGAGTAATAATGCTTTATACGCACCTGGACAGTCTCCGAATCAAACCCCATCTATACCTCCGGGATATCAGAAACCAAATCCTAACAATAATACCCCTAGAAAATCCAACTTGGAAATCATGATGGAAAACTTTATAGCTTCCCAACAACAAACCAATAAAGATTTCTTAAACCAGAACATACACACTGGCGAACAACTTAAACAACTAGCAAGCAAAGTAGATGCCTTGGCTACCCATAACAAAATGTTAGAAACCCAAATATCTCAAGTAGCTCAACAACAAGCACCTACTGCTGCACCAACTGGTACATTCCCTGGACAGCCCCAACCTAATCCGAGAAGCCAAGCTCATGCAATTATATTAAGAAGTGGAACGGAAGTGGAAGGACCGTCTGATCCAAGGATAGAAAACCAAAACCCTAAGAAATCTACTGAGGAAAGTGAACCTAAGGAAAAGGAAGAGAGTAATAAGGAAACCCTAGAAAAGAAGGAACCTTATGTACCTCCACCACCTTACAAACCACCTATACCTTACCCTCAAAGGCTTGTTAAAACCAAAGATGTAGGCCAATTCAGAAAATTTGTTGATCTCCTTAAGCAATTAAACGTTACAATTCCATTTACCGAAGCTATTACGCAGATGCCCTCATATGCTAAATTCTTAAAAGAAATTCTTTCTAATAAAAGGAAACTTGAGGATAGTGAAACCGTTACACTCCCTGCCGAATGTAGCGCTATAATCCAAAACATGCCCCCTAAACTCAAGGATCCAGGTAGCTTCTCTATACCCTGTCACATAGGAAAATTTGTCATCGACAAAGCCTTATGCGATTTAGGAGCCGGAATTAGCGTTATGCCTTTATCCATATGTAAGAGACTGGAAATGGGAGAATTAAGACCGACCAAGATGTCTGTACAACTAGCAGATCGTTCCATCAAATATCCTGTAGGAATCCTTGAAAACGTTCCCGTACGCATAGGTCAGTTTTACATTCCCACTGACTTCACAATTATGGACATTAGAGAAGATGATACTACACCTATTATACTAGGAAGACCATTCTTAGCAACTGCCGGTGCAATCATAGACGTAAAACGAGGAAGACTCACCTTCGAAGTAGGTGAAGAAAAATTGAATTCATTCTTTCCAATTCTTGAAAGCACCTGCAATAGAAGATACATGTTACTTCATGGATATCATCGATGAATGCATAAAAGAAGCAGAGTCAGGAGAAGACAAATCATCAGACTATCTTTTAGAAGACAAATCTAAACAATGCTTAGCAATAACACCAGATCCTACGCAGTGTCTTAACAAACCAGCCCCTGATTTGAAAACACTTCCCAAAAATCTGAGATATGAATTCCTAGACTTAGAACTTGAACGACCTGTGATAGTCAATGCAGATCTAGGAAGACTCGAAACAGAAAAACTCCTACATATCTTAAGAAAATATCCAACCGCACTAGGATACCACATAACCGATCTTAAAGGAATAAGCCCTTCTATTTGTATGCATCGCATCATGTTAGAAGAAGACGGTAAAACCTCTAGGGAACACCAGAGAAGACTAAATCCGATCCTAAGTGAGGTAGTGAAAAAAGAAATAACCAAGTTATTAGAAGCAGGTATTATATATCCTATATCTGATAGCAAATGGGTCAGTCCTGTACACGTTGTACCAAAGAAAGGAGGCATAACCGTTATTGAAAACGAAAAAGGAGAAACTATAACTAAACGAATCGAATCGGGATGGAGAATGTGCATTGATTATAGGAAACTAAACAAAGCAACCCGAAAAGATCATTTCCCTTTACCATTCATTGACCAAATGTTAGAACGATTAGCAAAACATTCACATTTCTGTTATTTAGACGGTTATTCAGGCTTCTTTCAAATACCAATTCACCCTGATGACCAAGAAAAGACAACATTCACATGCCCTTTTGGTACCTTCGCGTATAGACGAATGCCGTTTGGTCTGTGTAATGCCCCTGCAACTTTTCAAAGATGCATGATGGCAATTTTCGCCGACTTTCTCGAAAACATCATGGAAGTATTCATGGATGACTTTTCTGTGTACGGACAAAGTTTCGAAGAATGCCTTGAAAACCTGGAAAGAGTTCTTGAACGATGTGTAAAAGTAAACTTAGTACTTAATTGGGAAAAGTGCCACTTTATGGTACAAGAAGGAATTGTTTTAGGACACATCATCTCGAACAGAGGAATTGAAGTAGACAAAGCCAAAATAGAGGTAATCGAAAATCTTCAACCCCCAAGAACCGTGAGAGAAGTACGAAGCTTTTTAGGACACGCCGGTTTCTACCGACGATTCATCAAAGACTTCTCTAAGATAACTAAACCTTAACCGGACTATTAATGAAAGATGCTGAATTCATATTCGACGATAACTGTTTAAAAGCATTTCAAACTCTTAAACAAGCATTGATCTCCGCACCCATTATGCAGACACCAGACTGGAATGAACCATTCGAAATAATGTGCGATGCCAGTGATTATGCTGTAGGTGCTGTTTTAGGACAAAGAAAGGATAAAAAGCTCCATGTTATATATTACGCTAGCAGAACCCTGGATGAAGCACAGATGAATTATGCCACAACCGAGAAAGAACTCCTAGCAGTAGTATTTGCGCTAGATAAATTTCGTTCTTACTTGGTAGGAGCCAAAATAATAGTTTACACCGATCACGCTGCTATCAGGTACCTTCTAACAAAAAAGGATGCTAAACCTAGACTCCTAAGATGGATCTTGTTACTACAAGAATTCGACTTAGAAATTAAGGACAAGAAAGGAACGGAGAACGTAGTAGCAGACCACCTCTCTAGACTTGAGAACCTTGAACCAGAAAGAACATCCATTAATGATGATTTCTCGTATGACAAACTCATAGCTACTTTGGAAGAGAGCAACTCCGACATGCAAGTAGAAACCACCTTAGCTATATCTGTCATACCATGGTACGCTGATCTAGTCAATTATTTAGCTGCCGGAATAGTTCCACCTACTTTATCTTACCAGCAGAAGAAAAGATTCTTCCACGACATAAAACACTATTACTGGGATGATCCCTTACTCTTCAAAAGAGGTCCCGATGGTATTTTCCGTCGATGTGTACCCGAAGAAGAGGTAGAAAATATAATCCAACACTGTCACTCCGCGCCTTATGGTGGACACACAAGTACATCCAAGACCTGCTCTAAAATCCTACAAGCTGGCTTTTATTGGCCAACTATATGGAAGGACGTACATGCGGCTATTAAGGAGTGTGACAGATGTCAACGCACGGGAAACATATCTAGACGTGACGAGATGCCACAAATGGTATTTTGGAAGTAGAGATTTTTGACGTGTGGGGAATAGACTTCATGGGACCGTTTCCATCCTCTTTCGGTAACAAGTACATACTCGTGGCGGTTGACTACGTATCAAAGTGGATCGAAGCTATAGCTTCTCCAACTAATGACACCCGAGTAGTAACTAGACTCTTTAAAAATATAATTTTTCCGAGATTTGGCATCCCAAGGATAGTAGTCAGTGATGGTGGATCGCACTTTATATCCAAGGTACTCGAAAAACTACTACTTAAATATGGAGTGAGACATAGGATAGCAACACCTTACCACCCTCAAACCAGTGGACAAGTGGAAGTATCTAACAGAGAAATCAAGCAAATACTAGAAAAAACGGTCGCCACTTCAAGGAAAGATTGGTTATTGAAATTACCAGAAGCTTTATGGGCATACCGAACTGCTTATAAAACTCCCATAGGGACGACCCCATTTAAGCTCATTTATGGAAAATCCTGTCACCTCCCGGTAGAATTAGAACACAAAGCCTATTGGGCTATTAGAAATTTAAATTTGAATTATAAAGCCGCCGGTGAAAAGAGAATCCTTGACATAAACGAATTAGAGGAACTCAGAAGAGACGCCTATGAAAACGCCAAAATCTATAAAGAAAGAACAAAACAATGGCATGATAAGCGTATATCAAGGAAAATCTTCAAGCAAGGCGACGCAGTACTCTTATTTAACTCCAGACTAAAATTATTCCCGGGAAAACTACGATCCAGATGGTCAGGACCTTTCCATATCACTAAAATCTTTCCCAGTGGAGCGGTAGAAATTAAAGGACAATCTACAGAACCGTTCACCGTAAACGGGCAACGTCTGAAACATTATCACTATGCGGAAACCAACGAGGATTCGCAAATTCTACACTTAGACGAAACGCCCCCAGGACTCATAGACAATATTTAACAGTTTCTCTGTCGAGCTTGCGGCATTTAAACAAAGCGCTTAGTGGGAGACAACCCACAAATTAATTTGTTATTTTATTATTTTATTATTATTATCATTTCTCTATTTTTCTCTTAATTATTCTTTTAATTTCTATTTAGTATTCATTATTGATTTATTCAAAAAGAAAAAATATATCTATATATATTAATAATAATTCTATTCTTCTTTCGGCATTTGGCCAAATCCTGACTTAAACTCATGTTCTCTTTTCTCTAGTTAACACTAACCAGATGGGACATTTTGACCGTATGGGTATCAAGTTCAGAGGAATGGCTCAGAAACGAAGGTTTGAAGAACTAGCCACTAGAGAGATGCTACCTAGTTTATATGCTGATGATTGGGCTATGACTGCCCTTGGACTGAGACAGAGTGTCCTGTTTTTGCTGAATCAGATAGGATGGGAGACCTCCCCTATTCTGAGACCTTTCACCACCTACCGGAGACTCACATTAGAATTCCTTAGTTCATTAATCTATCTACCTAGCCATGGAAAAGGAATTACCAGAGGTTTTTTCCAGTTCAGAATGTTCAATATGGAGTACCAATTTAATACTAGAGACTTCACCAACCTTTTGGTTTTCCTACCTCCTTTGATACATTCACTATAAGCCAGGAAGAACTTCTTGAATATAGAGAGCTTGAACACTTTTGGGGTAAGCTGACTGGAAATGATGAGCCCGAAGAACATGAGTTTCTCTCTGGAAACATACATAACCCGGCTTTTCGCTATTTCCATAAGATCCTGACCCACACTTTATTTGGGAAGAAGCCAAATAGTACTTCAGTTTCACGTGATGAACTCTTCATCATATTTTGTGCTTCCCAGAACCGTCCAGTAAACGGTGCTACTTTTATGTTAGCTAATTTGGACCACCTTATCCAGGATGAGAGAGCACCCATTAGAATAGGCGGCCTGATAACTATGATAGGTAATGCTATTGGACTACGTCAGCCTATGCTTGACCTGAACCCTTTTTGTGGCATTACCACTATGAGTATACCTTTCCTCTTCAACACTATGTTTATAGCAAACATAGGGTCTGATGAGTTTGAGCTCGTTATTGATAACCAGGTTCTCTGCCTATTCACCCTGCCCGATCCTAGGACTAGTGTTCATAACCAAAGGAACTGGCTCTATAACCTGAATGAAACCCCAACTCCTGCTGGATCCACTAAATCCATCCAGGATTATGAGATTTGTGATGACTATGAGCATTATGTTGACCATATCTCTCTTGCTGAATCTGACCCTTAGACTCCATCCGGCTACCATGATATTGATCCTCCTCCTCAGCCTGTCCTGACCGAAGAATCAGCCATGCCTGATCTCCGACATCATATGCCAGGAACAGATATTAAAACCGTCATTGAAGCCTTGATGTCAGAACAAAACGCCCTCAGGGAAGATTTCCACAGCTTGAGACTTGCAGTCCTAGAACACATGAGCCGCACGGCAAGTCAGTTACGTATGTTACGGCATCACGTTAACTCTTTTACTCCTCCGGCCAGAGATCCGAAGATAGATGGAATTTAGTTATTTTTCTTTCTAAGTTATTTAGTTTTAGGCTAGATTTGTTTTCATTAATGTTATTTGAATTCATGTTTATTTCTATTTCATTTTATTATTTGCCTTTCCTGTAATACATTATGATCAATTTTTATTTGAATCTGTTTAGTTAATTTACTTTGCAATGCCTATTATGCTCTACTGTTATTACTTATTATTATTATTATACAAAGCAATTAAGCATGCATACTAAATTAAGCTACAGACTAAAACGTTCATAAGCAGAATAAAATATTAAATTACGCTACCAAGTGATTCTGTGAAGCGCTACTAAGCCTTTCCAAAAAGGAAGTGTGACGAGCGTCACACCACCCATGACGGGCGGCACACTTAGTGCCTGTTACGAGCGTCACAGCCTTGTGACGAGCGTAACGCTTCTCAGACATGTGAACGTTAGGGAGCCGTTGGAGACGAACGTTACACCCCCCACCTTTTTACATTCCCCATTCATTTTTCATTTACCACAATTAATTACTTTTCAACCACTCTTTCTTTTCACCTCCCACATTTTACCTATAAATACCCTCCAAACTTCCTTCTTTCACCACAAACAACTCTCTCATATCAAATATACAATTCTTTTCTTTTCCAAATCACTCATTCAAAAATTCATCACAATGGCGGGAAATCAAAACTTCGGAAATATCATCTTCCGATCCGGAGATGACAACTATCAGCAAGAGCAATTCGAGCGCTTCCAACAGCGAGGCGTCGCTCCCACCAGGTACCCCGATTTAACTTGTTTACAACAATTGGGCTTACTCCAAGGTATCGAGTGGATGCTCCGTAGAGCCGATTTAACCTTCCTTTGCACCCATAACCAACCCACCTATCCTTCCCTAACCTTAGAATTCCTAAGTTCTTACGACTACACCACTCCCGCCGGTGAAGGCGAATTTCTAACCGGTACAGCAACCTTCCGTATGTTTAACACCGAGTACTCTCTAACCCAACGCCAATTGAGTGCCATGCTGCAATTTCCCACAGAAGGTCTGCTCCATGCCAGAATTCCCCCAACCTCAAACTGGAACACAGTTCTAGTTTTCGACCTTTTTAAGAAAATTTCCGGTATAAATACCAACAACTGGGAAGAACTCCTTCTCTCCCACATCCATAACCCCACCATCCGCTATTTTCTCCGTATCCTGCAAAACACACTCTTTGGAAGACCAAACAACAGTAAGGTCAACTCAAAAGAACTCTTTTTCCTCCAGTGCGTTTTCGAATCGGATACTACGGTAAACGCCGCCTCTTTTCTCCTTCATCATATCCGCACCTTATGTGCTAGAGGCCGGCAACCATTCATAATTGGTGGATTAATAACCTCCATAGCACTTGGCCTGAACCTAGGGGATAAACTCCAAACTTTAGAATCCCTACCACCCCTGTCTATGGATATCAGCTATTGTCGCTCCAGCCGCCTGATCAAAAACAGAGTAGGCGGAGGCTATTATCTGATGGTGAACAACCAAGCTGTCCCAAGTGTTGTGCTACCCAATACCACCCTAACCGATGTCACAAACCCGAACCGCCACCTCTACGATCTTAGCGCTCCTGAAACCACCGACCCTTCACAAACAAACCAGCAAACAGATGAGTTTGAAGAAATGGAACAAGGTGATCATCCGCCAACACAACCGTCAGTCCCGCTCAACCCTTCCAGTAATGCAGCCGGCCCATCCTCCCAACGTCGTCGACGACGAAGGCCTGCGACCAACGATGACATTATGGATGCTATCGATGGAATGCAGGCACAGAATACAGAGATGATGCAGATGATGCGTCAAATGCAACAGCAACAGGATGCTCGGAATGCCATAACCGACCAGCGGTTTACTGAGTTGTTTAGCAGATTCGACAGCTTAGACATACGTCAAAGATCACCAGGACCAAGAACCAGAGGTGGAAGGCAGCCTTAGTTGTATTTTTCTTTTTCCTTTATAGTTTGTATTTCTTTCCCTTCAAACATCGAGGACAATGTTTAGTTCAAGTATGGGGGGGAAATTATTCTTTCCATTCTCATCTTTGTTTCAAGTTTGTACTCTCCCTTTTCATTGTTATTTCCTTATAAAAACAAAATATTTTTTTTAAGTTAAGTCCTGAATGTGAAAGTTCTATTATCTATTTCCCTCAACTTTCTTGAGCCATAACAAAAATTTTAACACACCCAATAAGTATAAAGGTCGCCTACTTTATAAAATTTGAGTGAAATCAAAACAAAATCATTACCATAACAACGCTCTGAGAACCTCAATATGTTAGATCAGGATAAGTACCTATTATACCGATTCCTTGAACTTTTAGTTCTATGGCAACCCCAAGTAGTTTATACAGAAGTCAGCACCATCTTAATAGCAAACTACGTGGAGAGCCGATGAATATAAGTGAATGATCCCCAAAGTAACCTAAGAAAATTAAACTAGGTGATCCTTACCAGATCATTTAACCTAAAGGTTGCAGATCATGCAAAAGCACAATACGAAAGATCCATTATGAATTGGTTCAGTAGGAATCTGGTACTGAACTTGGTAGGGCGGACTACGGTTCGATCCCCCGCAATTTGCAATGGACTGAATAATGAAGTTATCCGACTTATGTACCAGAACTTCTAGCTAAAAGCGGATCATAGTCACTAACCGTTTACTCCACTATGTGCGCGAAAGGATAAAGGGCTTAATGTGATTTCGCTAGAATGAAAACGGGCAAAATAAGACTAAAGGAACCAGGATAGCTATCATAGGGTACTTGAACCGATCGGCATAAGGTAGGGTTATCTAAGTTGTAACGGTAGTTGTTGATGTCAAGATTAAACTCAAGTCCTCCTAAACAAAAATCCATTGGCAACCTAGTACGAATTGATGTGTGCTTTAAAATTTCATCCGGCTAAAACTTTTAACAAGTTCTATACTGAATTTTGCTTGAGGACAAGCAAAGATTTAAGTATGGGGGAGTTTGATAACACGAAATTATATCGCTTTTTAAGACTTAATTCAATTAAATTATTTTATCATTTACGCTAATTTATCCCATTTTATCAGATATTATGCAGTATTTCTTTTCTATTTATATCAGGTACCCATTTTGAAGCAAAAGTGAAAAAGGGAAGAAAAGGAGGTGTAAAAAGCAACAAAAAGGAGAGAAAAGGAACCAAAAGCCAAAGCCCAGCCCAAAGCGCACAAGTCACCAATGCTGTGCCTGTGACGGACGTCACAGGACGCGTGACGAGCGTCACGCGAAGCAGCCTTGTGACGGACGTCACACATGGTGTGACGAACGTCACACCAGTCCTCTATATTTTTGGCGCAAGGAACTCAACTGACCACGTTGAAGCCCACTTCCACTCACGCTTAACCCTCGGAAGCCTACTACCATGCACGCGGAAACCCTTGAAAAGTGGTTACACCAGCCGCTTATAAATAGCAGCAAATTGGGAACTTCCAGACACACAGTTTTTGCACGCTCCGTCTTGCGGAAGCTCTGCCAAATTTATTTTTTCACGCCTTTGCCTATTTTTCTTCCTTTCCAGCATCGTTCACTTTATTTATTTTATTTTGCAAGCTTTGTTTTCTTTTTCCCTTGCAATTTATTTTCCCCGTTCTTAGCTTTTAGATATTTTTCGCGTAGTAGTTTCTACACCGGAAACTACTGGGCAACTTTATACCGGATTTAACCTTACGTTATTTTCGAGTTTTTTTTATTTCCTTGATTTAATTTACTGTTTAATTGAAGAATCGAAGAACAAATCCTACCGGCTTGTGGTGGAGTGTTCAAGACCATTGTATTACGCATTCAGGTTCTTTAATTGTTATTTAATTTTTATGCTTTATTCTACTGTTTATTTACATTGCATGCCTGGAATGAGTCTGTTTATGCATGATATAGATTCTTATTTATTTAGCATGTCTGGCTAATTTGCCTAGGTATCGGTATGTAAAGTAAGCAGAAAGAGGGATCAAAACTAAGTCGGTCTATTCAAACTTAAAATTAGAATCAATCTTTTTATGGTCTTAACTTACAGGTTTAATAACAAGATTTTTTACAAAAGTAAAAGACATAAAGAAGTTGAAACCAACAGAGCGAGAGTTTGAGGTTTTAACTGGACAGTGTAAGTTAGTCATTAAATCTATCTCAGGGCGAGAGCAAGTTTTAGAATTAATTAAATTCTGACCTTTTTCCAAAAAGTATTTTTAAAGATTGAATGTGAGGACGAGAGTTAAGCATTTAGATTTAATTGTATAACCTAAGTCAACAGAGCGAAAGTTTGAGATAAGGGTGTTTAAAACGGTCAGTATTTTCTTAAAAAGAGTTTCTGCAACTTTATTGTTTTCAAAATATGATTTTTGACTTAATTATAAGTGACAGCAACATTAACATAAGATCATGGTTTCTTCAACAGAGCGAGAGTTTGAGATAAAACCTTTAACCAATAAAGTTAGTCGAAACGATTTATTTTAAAACCGAGAGACCGACAAGGAATTGATTCCCTAGTTTTGACGAACTACATACCGATATCCGTTTTATTGATATTTAATCTA
Organism: Lathyrus oleraceus; assembly: GCF_024323335.1. Taxonomy (NCBI): domain Eukaryota; kingdom Viridiplantae; phylum Streptophyta; class Magnoliopsida; order Fabales; family Fabaceae; genus Lathyrus; species Lathyrus oleraceus. Next base: position 174,671,036 of record NC_066580.1, on the reverse strand, counting down.
GATATTAGTTTAGCTCTTAGCTCCCTTCCCCAAACAATCAAACATTTTCACCTTAGATTTACGTAGTAACCTTAGATAACGGTACATCGATTCATAAGTCCCTGTGGGATCGATATCTTTTAAAACTACGCGATAGAACTGTGCACTTGCAGTTTGTATCCCATTCTCGACTCACACAGTCGAGCGATCAATAACTGACTTCGGTTCCGACTGGGGTTGGTTGAGACTCGATACTACACTCTTTGAGATTGGACTTTAGGGAAGCTTCGGTCAACCACTTGGTGTTGCACTGAAGTAGACTTAAAGGAAGGTCAATGATTGGAGATCCTTTTAGAACCCGGTTACTATTCTAGGACAGGTTGAACCAACCAAACTTCAGGGGGGAGGGTACTTACCTATGGAACTCATGCAAGCCTTAAAACCTAGGAATGATTGCGGTGTGACTTGCTTGTGCTTGTTATTTACTTAACATCATAACATCATAACATCATAACATCATGGCATTGTACTAACCGTTCCAAGGACTTAGGGATTTAACTTTGCTCTGTAATAGGGCTATGGCTTCCAGGAAGACTATCCGGATCAATTTTGTAGCAATCTCTCCTCAACTGAAGAATTTAGTGTCAGAACTTCCCGATCATGCTCAGTTTATCAAGAAACATGGTTCTCTCCTCAATTTGGTTACCACTGGTTTCAAGGAAGATATGATGAGAGTCCTATTCCAGTTATTCGATCCTAAACATCATTGCTTCACTTTCCTAGATTATCAGTTGGTGCCCACATTAGAAGAATTCTCCAGGCTGCTTGGGATACCTATCCTTGATCAAACACCTTTCAGTGGTTTAGAAAAGATTCCGAAGTCTGAAGAAGTTGCCGCGGCTTTACACATGACAAAGTCCGATATTGAAACTAATTGGGTAACAAGAAGTGGAGTTAAGGGTTTACTTGCCAAATTTCTGATAAATAAGGCCCGAGAATTCTTAAAAGTTATGAATGTCCATGCTTTCGAAGATGTCCTAGCATTACTAATCTATGGTTTGGTGTTATTTCCTAATCCAGACCAATTCATAGACATGAATACTATTAAGATATTTCTCACTCATAACCCTGTACCTACCTTGCTTGGAGACATTTTGCATTCCCTTCACACCCGTACTATGAAGAGACAAGGGACTCTCATGTGCTGCATACCTTTATTGTCTAGGTGGTTTATTTCGCACCTTCCTCAATCAGTCTTGAAGAATGAGCAAAATCTGAAATGGTCTCAAAGGATAATGTCGCTCTCCCATTCAGACATCCGTTGGTGTCCTCATCTCAAAGAAGATGTTATCCTGATTGACCGTTGTGGAGAATTCCCTAACGTACCACTCCTGGGGATAAGAGGAGGTATTACTTATAATCCTGCTTTAGCCCTACATCAGTTCGGTTGTGCTCGCAAAGACGGTCCGCATGAAATAATTATCCAAGGCACTGTGTTTGACTATGACAATGACTCTCAAGGTCTCTGTCAAAGGTTTGTACGAGCTTGGGGCATGGTGAAAAGAAGCACGTTAGGACAGAAAAACTCTATTCCTATGGAACCTTATTTCAGATGGGTACGCGTAAGAGCTCGTGAACTTGTCATGCCATATCTTGCAATCGGACCTCTGATTGTCGAACCAGAAGTTGAAGGAGGTGCCCCTCAGATCATTCCTTATCCAGATATGCCTACCAATGTTGAAGAATTGAAGAAATCCTGGATCCAGTTGAGAGAGGAAAGGGACACTTTTGAAACTCAGTTCGGTGCAGAAAGAAAGAAAGTATTAGAGCTCACCAGCCAGTTTAATGAGGAACGAAGACTCAATGCATATCTTCGCCCAAAAAGAAGCCGTCCATGGGAGATTTGAGCTTTCATTGTATTTTTATTATTCTTTTTGTAATGAACATTGATTAAAGAAATTATTAATAAAAGTTTCTCTCTTTTTGGTGGTTTACGCAAAGTTAAATTCCAAAAGTCCTTGAAAACATTGCATAGCATAACATAACATTGCATAACAGGTATTCTAAAAGATCAATGTCCTTACGGTTTTCCTTCTAAACAGAAAAATGGCCCTCGAACAAACTGTCAAAGATCTTCAGGCTCAAAATGCTCAATTCCAGGAGATGATCCTGAGCTTATCCAAGGGACAGGAGGAGCTGAAGGCTCTCTTGCTCGAGCAGAAGAAAGACAAGAAAGCTGTGAGTTACATCAACCCGGGAAGAAGGCTTAAAGGACAGGCCGCAGGAGCCAAGATTAGAATTCCGAAGGATCAAGAAGAGGAGACAGAGAATGATTCAGAAGAGGAGAATGTTGATCTCTTCAACCCTGAGGATGACGATGAAGATTATGAGAATGAACAGTACTCTCCAAGAGATGGCAAGTACAAGTTGCTGGAAGAACGTATGCTAGCTATGGAGGGTCAGAAGGCGCTCGGTCTGGATTTCGAAGGCTTAGGTCTGGTCTCTGATGTGGTCATTCCTCGCAAATTCAAGATCCCCACTTTCACTAAGTACGATGGTGTGTCTTGTCCTCAGATGCATCTGAGAGCTTATGTGAGAAAGATTCAGCCGTATACCACTGATAGGAAGCTATGAATCCATTTCTTCCAAGAGAGTCTGTCTGGCACACAGTTGGAATGGTATTATCAGCTCGAGAGCTCTAACATCCGCACCTGGACTGATTTAGCGACAACTTTCTACAAGCACTACCAGTATAACTCTGAACTAGCGCCTACTCGGCTATAGTTGCAGAATATGACTATGGGATCTAAAGAAAGCTTCAAAGAATATGCTCAAAAATGGAGAGATTTGGCTGGCCGAGTCAAACCCCCTATGACTGATCGAGAATTAGTGGACATGTTCATGGGTACACTGACTGGTCCGTTCTACAGCCATCTACTAGGAAGTTCTTCATCGGGTTTCACTGAACTTATATTGACAGGCGAACGTGTTGAAAGCGGCATTCGAAGTGGAAAGATACAAGCGACTACTTCTGCAAGCACCAAAAGGTCCTACCGGGGGAGGAACGAATCAAATGCTGTGTACGGTCAAAGGGGTCGTAACAAGAAAAATCGTGACCATACCATTGGAGCAGTTACGATTGCAGCACCGCCATCTCAAAACTTCCAGCACAGACAAGACAGGCCAAGAAGGCAGTTTACCAAGATCAATATGACTTTAGCACAGGCACTGCAGGGTATGCTAAAAGCAAATTTGATTACCCTCAGAGATCCTCCTACGAATCCCAACACTACTTCTCCTCGTTATAATCCCAATGCCAGGTGTGCATATCACTCCGATAGCCCCGGGCATGATACAAACGATTGTTGGTCATTGAAGAATAAGATTCAGGATATGATCGACGCTGGAGAAATTGAATTTGATCCTCCAGAGACTCCTAATGTCATCACTGCACCTATGCCTAACCATGACAAGACTGTTAACGCTGTGGATGACAATTCTCACATTTCTAATGTAGCTGATTTAACATCTCCTCTCCTGACCATCAAGAAGAACTTATTGCAAGCTGGTTTATTTCCAGGTTGTGCTGAAAATTGTGATCTCTGTATACTCCGACCCAATGATTGCTTGAAGTTGAGAAATGGTATTCAACGGCTGATGGATGATCGCACAATTCTCTTCGAAAAGGTTCCTAAGGTGGAAAACCCTACTGAAGAAATATCTGTGATTGCTAGGTCCAAAGTTCTAGTGAAGATTACCGCTACTAGGGTGCCTGTGAAGATTACTGCTGAGCCCAAGGTAGCTCCCCTAATTATTACTGCACCTGGCCCAGTACCGTATTCCTCAAGCAAAGCCATTCCGTGGAATTATGGAGGTGATGTTTACATCCAGGGCGTAAAGCAAGTTGATAATTCTGCTAATCCTAATGGCATTGTTGGGACTAGTAAAATTACTCGAAGTGGAAGGATCTTCTCTCCAGAAATCTCACCTCCTACCCTTGAAACTCGAGGAAAGGAACCAGTCAACCCTTCTCAGTCAGAGACACCGGTCGAAGTTACTACCGAAGATGTTGCCAAACAAGAAATGGAAGAAGTGCTGAAAATCATTCACAAAAGTGATTTTGACGTGGTAGAACAGTTGGGGCATACTCTATCTAAAATCTCGATGTTATCCTTGTTGTTATCTTCTGAAATTCATGCCAATGCATTGATAAAATTCTTGAAGACCGCTCATGTACCTCAGGAGACATCCGTCGATCAGTTCGAAAATTATGTTGCTCACTTGGCTGTTGACAATGGCCTAGGCTTTTCCGATGCTGACCTGACACCAGCAGGAAAGAATCACAATAAAGCTCTGCATATCTCCATTGAGTGTAAGGGGATCACTTTGTCTCATGTGTTGATCGATAATGGCTCTTCTTTGAATGTGCTACCGAAAGTTGTGCTCGATAAGCTTGACTGTAAGAGCATTGAACTGAAACCTAGTGACATTGTGGTGCGTGCTTACGATGGTGCGAAGAGCGTTGTCCACGGTGAAGTGGTTCTCCCTATCAAGATAGGACCTCAAGTATTCAACACTATCTTTCACGTAATGAACATTCGTTCTGCCTATTCCTGCTTGCTGGGACGCCCTTGGATTCATGGGGCAAGTGTTGTAGCTTCGTCTCTCCATCAAAAGCTGAGGTATCCAATAGAGGGTAAGATCGTCACTGTGTGTGGGGAAGAAGAGTATATTGTCAGTAGTGTGCATACCTTCAGACACGTCGAGATGGATGGTGAATTCTTTGAAACTCCGTCTCAGTCATTTGAAGTAGTTCCTCCGACTAATCCTGTCCTTAAGCCAACTTCCTGTGTGCCCAAGGTTATTCGTGCTCCTCCTGCTATGATTTCTCTGAAGGACGCTCAAGCCGTGGTTGAAGAGGGTGGTCGTACTGGCTGGGGTCAACTGATCGATGTACCATACAAGTCTGATAGATTCGGCCTGGGATTTAGCTCTGAGAAGGTAGTCAAGAATCAGATTAATACTGTAGAAGATGCTGACAGCGATTGCGACCTGGATAGCTGGATTTTCCCAACAATTGGTGACGGACTCAATAATTGGAGGGCTGAAGATACTATCCCGATTTCCTTTAGTCAGGAGTAATTATTTTTGTCTATTTTAGTGTTGCAAATTTTTAATTTTTACAATTGAACTTCTTAAAGCATTGTGTCTATGCCCGGGGCACAATAGCTAATTTGTTAAGGGTTTTGTCATTTTCATAAGCATATTCACATTCAATAAATCAATGGACTTTTTGCATTCAAATATTGCGCTCTTTATCTTTCCTGTCATCTTCCAAACAAGCTATGTTTTCTTACACACACTCACGTAACAAATTGCAGAACCATACCCACACCGAAACCTGTTGATAATAGTTCTACTACTGTTCATTATGACTTTGAAAATTCGATCTACCAAGCCGAGGATGGAAGTGAGGAAGATTGTGAAGTACCTGGAGAACTTGCCAGACTGTTACTGCAAGAAGAAAGGACTATACAACCGCACGAGGAGTCAGTTGAAACTATAAATCTGGGTACCGAAGTGGACAAGAAAGAAGTCAAAATAGGAGCAGGCTTGGAAAACAGTGTCAAAGGAAGATTGATTCAGATGTTACATGACTATGTAGAGATTTTTGCTTGGTCTTATGAAGATATGCCAGGACTAGATACTGATATAGTAGTGCATCGGTTGCCAATGAAGGAAGATTGTCGTCCTGTTAAGCAAAAGGTTCGTCGCATGCGTCCTGAAATGTCTGAGAAAATCAAAGCTGAGGTTATGAAACAATTTGATGCAGGTTTTCTGGCTGTTACTTCTTACCCTCAATGGGTTGCTAATGTGGTACCAGTGCCAAAGAAGGATGGTAAGGTGCGAATGTGTGTAGACTACAGAGATTTGAATAAAGCGAGTCCCAAGGATGACTTTCCACTTCCGCACATTGATGTTCTGGTAGATAACACCGCTCAACACAAGGTATTCTCATTCATGGATGGATTCTCAGGTTATAACCAGATTAAGATGGCGCCTGAGGACATGGAGAAAACTACGTTTGTGACGCAATGGGGCACTTTCTGTTACAAAGTAATGCCATTTGGTTTAAAAAATGCAGGGGCAACGTATCAGCGTGCTATGGTGGTTTTGTTCCATGATATGATCCATCATGAAATAGAGGTATATGTGGATGACATGATAGCCAGATCTCATACTGAAGAAGAACATCTCAATCATTTATACAAACTGTTTGAGAGGTTGAAGAGGTACAAGTTGAGATTGAACCCGAACAAATGCATCTTTGGAGTAAGATCCGGTAAGCTCTTGGGCTTTATTGTCAGTGGTAAAGGAATTGAGGTTGACCCGGCTAAGGTGAGAGCTATTCAAGAAATGCCAGTTCCTCATACAGATAAAGAAGTCAGAGGTTTCTTGGGACGTTTGAATTACATTGCCCGATTTATCTCCCATTTGACTACTACCTGCGAACCCATCTTCAAACTACTGAGGAAAAATCAAGAGATGATATGGAATGATGAATGCCAAGAAGCTTTTGACAAAATCAAGAAGTATCTCCAGGAACCTCCAATTCTGATACCACCAGTTGAAGGAAGACCTCTAATCATGTATTTGACCGTGTTAGAAAATTCAATGGGGTGCGTGTTGGGGCAACATGACGAGTCTGGTCGAAAAGAGCATGCCATATACTACCTTAGCAAAAAGTTTACCGACTGTGAAACAAGATACTCACTGCTTGAGAAAACTTGCTGTGCTTTGGCCTGGGCTGCTCGCCGACTAAGACAGTATATGTTGAATCACACCACTTTATTGATTTCTAAGATGGATCCTATCAAATATATATTTGAGAAACCTGCCCTCTCCGAAAGAATAGCAAGATGGCAGATGATTTTAACAGAGTATGATATCCAGTATACTACCCAGAAAGCAATCAAAGGAAGCGTGCTAGCTGATCATTTGGCTCATCAAGCGGTGGATGATTACCAATCTATGAGTTTTGAGTTCCCAGATGAGGATGTCATGCTTGTCATTGATTATGAAGAACCTGGACCGGATGAAGGACCCGAATTGGGATCCCGATGGACTATGGTTTTTGATGGATCTTCTAATGCATTGGGCAACGGTGTTGGTGTTATAATTATTTCTCCCAAGGGTTTCCATACGCCTTTCACTGCTAGACTATGTTTTGATTGTACCAATAAGATGGCTGAGTATGAAGCATGTATTTTGGGACTCAGAGCTGCTATAGACCTAAGAATCAAGTTTTTGAGTGTGTACGGAGACTCAGCATTAGTAATCAGTCAGATCAAAGGAGAATGGGACACTAAACATCCAAATCTCATCCCTTATCGAGAGCGGGTGTTGACATTAATCCCATACTTTGAAGAGATTACATTCGAACATATTTAGAAACTCAGGAATACCCTGAAGGGGCATCCATCAATGACAGAAAATTTCTGAGGAAGTTCTCCGCTAAATTCTTTTTGAGTAATGGAGTATTATACAAACGTAATCATGATTCGACTTTGCTTCGCTGTGTGGATAAAAAGGAAGCAGAAAAGATTATGGAAGACATGCATGACGGTATTTTTGGGACTCATTCTAGTGGACATACGATGGCCAAGAAGATTCTGAGATCAGGGTATTATTGGTCTACCATGGAAGCTGATTGCCACCATCACTCCAGAACCTGTCACAAGTGCCAGATCTATGCGGATAAAGTACATGTGCCTCCTGCTCCATTAAACGTGTTGACAACCCCTTGGCCCTTTGCAATGTGGGGCATTGATATGATTGGAGAGATTAAACCTACTGCTTCTAACGGACATCGTTTCATTCTTGTTGCTATTGATTACTTTACAAAGTGGGTAGAAGCAGCCTCATTTGCTTCTGTTACCAAGAATGTGGTGGCACGGTTCATCAAGAATAGTCTTATTTGTCGATATGGCATCCCTGAAAGAGTTATCACGGACAATGGCACCAATTTGAACAACAAGATGATTACTGAACTCTGCACGCAGTTCAAAATAAAACACCATAACTCTTCTCCGTACCGGCCAAAGATGAACGGCGCCGTGGAGGCTGCTAATAAGAATATCAAGAAGATCATACAAAAGATGACAGTAACGTATAAAGACTGGCATGAGATGTTACCGTTTGCTCTCCATGGTTATCGCACTTCAGTGCGCACTTCGACAGGGGCAACTCCGTTCTCTTTAGTCTACGGAATGGAAGCCGTTTTACCGGTGGAAGTTCAGATTCCCTCTCTAAGAATCATGAAAGAGGCGGGCTTAGATGAAGATGAATGGATTCAGACTCGACTCGATCAGATAAATTTGATTGATGAAAAGAGGCTTGCGGCTGTTTGTCATGGGCAGATATATCAGAAACGCATGACCCAGGCATTTAACAAAAAGGTCAAGAGACAGGTGTATCAAATTGGCGACTTGGTAATAAAGCGTATCATTCTACCACAAGGTGATCCCAGAGGCAAATGGACTCCCACATACGAAGGGCCATTTGTAGTTAAGAAGGTATTCTCTGGTGGAGCCATGATGCTTGCTACAATGGATGGCGAAGATTTCCCGCATCCCGTGAACGCAGACATAGTTAAAAAATACTACGCGTAAAAGAGACCCGCTAGGTCGACGTATCTAGGCAAAAGTAAGGGCATCCCGGCGAACCAAAAGGGTTCAGGCAAAAATTAGGGATAAACATATAAAAATGTACACCCGGCAAGTCGAAAACCTGAAAAGGCGGCTTGGGCAGAAAAGGGTATCCTGGTGGACTGAAAACCTGAAAAGGCGATCCAGGCAAAAATTAGGAATTAAAGCGTATGACTATGTCCCGTTCTCAGTCAGCTTCACCCAAGTTCAAAGGACTGAACAAGCTAATCACTTTTATCCGACAGCAAGAGAGGAGAGGCTTGAAGACATAATGACAGTAGTGGAATTAAAATCGATAGGACTTTTTCTGCATAGCTTTCTCTTTGTTTTCTTGACAATTTCCTCTTACTAGGATTTCTGTCTCCTTGTACACAAATTGCCTGTTTATAGACCCTCTTTCAAAATCAATACAATTTTATTTCGAAAAACGTTGTTGTTTTTCTTCCTCTGTTTTGTTTGCGTAAACGTCCATTGATTTAGTTTGAATTAATATATGCATTTGAATATGATCGATGTTTATCAAAAATACATGCATAAAACGGAAATAGCAATTACGAAAAAACTTCAGGATCGAGGAGAAGGTCTAACCATGCGTTCCAATGAGTCCGGTTGCTAATTTTATTCCCCAGCAAAAACCAGTTATTCCCCAGAAGAAACAGGCATCACTAGACAGACTGGTCATCTCTCCCATCCCCAGCCAGGCTCTGTTGAATATCTCTACCATCAGACAGAAATCAAGTATCCCCAGCTAAGAAAGGGTCATCAATACAAGTATCTCCAACCAGAATATTGGGATTTATTTTCCCCTGAAAAAACTTTTCAGACGCATAATTCATTCATTACATCATTTTTCAAGCATAAAGCATTATATGGACTGAAACAAGCTCATAGAGTCTGGAATATGAAAATTGATTCATTTTTCAAGCTTCAAGGATTCATAAAATGTGAGATGGAGTATGGCGTTTATGTTTAGCATACTTCTTAAGGTGTCACTATGACAACCATCCAAAAACTCATCAATACATTTGACAACATGCAGCGGAAAATCATATCACAACAACTTCAAAATTAAAATTTCTCAAATAAAGTATTAGACTTTAAACCCCATAATTCAACATTAACTCAAAACATAGTAAAAACGCCTCATTCCTGATGTTACAGATCAGAGAATTTAATTGTCTAAAAGCGATTAACGATAAAATAAATGAAGATGAGCTCCAGGGCCATCTTCCAACTCACATCAGCCACTACTTCATCTTTAGAGTATATGTACACATCGTAAATCAACATGCAAACAAAAGAACAAAAGGGTGAGAATACGTTCAAATATGTTAGCTGTGCATAATATCAGAAAGGGTTGACTAAACAACAACAATAACAATCATCAACAAGTAAAGTATTCACCTAAAATCATCAATTCACCCTTGCGAACTTGTATGCAATGTAACAACACCTCTACTTTGTATGCATGTAGTGCCAACTCAACAATAGTTCTTCATATGAACCGGGTCCCAATATCTGAACCCCAAGGCCCCTCATATGAGCTCCAAGCCCCCTCATACGAGCTTGGGAAAAACCACTAGTCCCAACTGTCATACCCCAAAATTCGCTCGTTAATCTTGCAAGACATTTTTCAAGGCACTCCAACTCATTTTTCAAGGGATTGATCTTAAGGGAACAAAGACCCAGCACATAGGTGGCCAAATCCAGAAAATGGCTTAAAATGTCTTGCTCGCTAGGCGAGCAAAATCATTCGCCTAGCGAATCCTTCGCTGCACCACTCGCCTAGCGAAGCTTGCGAATACCAGAATTTTTGGGCTTCATTCTGAGCCCATCAGGTCACAAAAATCATTATAAATAGCAGAGCTTCATTCACAAACGGGGAACACAGAAACGGACGGACAGAAACCCTAGCAAGGAAACCCTAACAGAAGCAACCGAGCAAACCCTGGAGGCTAACCAAGAGAATTCAAAGCAACCCTAAAGGAAACCCTGAAGAGAACTCATCTGCACAAAGGTTACCTCCGCCCAACTCAACCCGACACCAACCCTAAGAGTGACTTGCCAATTCAAGGTTGCAATTCAATTGCAAACAGGTTTACATTACTATTCCCGCTTTATGTTCTTAATTGACATGTGGCATTATGATTGAATTTATAAAAACATCTTAAGTTTTGCATGTGAATTTAAGTATGTATGGGTATCTTGAACGTTTAACCATGTAATTTCTGTAATGGATGCCATAGGGTTTGGAGCTCGCTGAAATCGTACTGTTCTTAAATTCAAAACCTGCAGTCGTTCGCTAGCACATCGCTAAGCGAACCTGTAGCGAGTGTTCGCTAAGTCCTCGCTAGGCGAGGCAGCAGCGAACGTGACAGTCGCTGATTCTTTCCGTTCTGATCTTTGCTCATCTGACATGTTTTATTATCACCATGCATTGTTTATCTGACACTATTACTATTGTGATTCCTTTTGGTTTGGTGCAATTCTCGATTGTACACTGATTTGGTATTCTGACCTGTTTGCTGAATTTTGTAAGGGTTCACATACTCCCGGAAAAGGTAGCTTGCTAGGTATTCCACTTTATTTGTGGGATACCCTTGGGAAGATTCATCCTAATTACTTAATTGATTTTAATGTGGAGATTCATCCTAATTACCTAATTGATTATAAAATATTGCCTTTGAATATGTGATCTTGGACCTCTCTTTGTTGCCTTACGATTACGGTGTTACGGTCATGTCCCGCGAATGTGGGGATACATTTAGCAAAGACCCTTCGATTAAACCATCATGTCCCTATAAAATAAATCATCGTTCCTCGGATGTTGCCTACGAATATATGATTTTATCCCTCGATGACCCGTCGTTGTAGCCTACGGTTAAATGATGATCGTCCCTTCGAATGCTAAGGTATCCTTACAAATGTTGCCTTCAATGACCAATCGATGACCCTACGATGTCCCTTTTACATCCAAAGGATAAAACTACTTACTTCTCAATAGTAAGGACAGTTTTACCCTCATAAGGATAGGAAATACCCATAAAGACCTTGGGTAGGTATAACTCTTTAATGCTGAATCACGACTCAAAATACTTTTCACCTCCCACTTTGCAAAACACCTACTAGAAAATCACCACTTGGTATACATTCGTACTAGAATCATTGCCAAGTTATATTTTTCTAAACTGCTTTCAAAATTAAACGAGATAAATACTTTGTATACATTCGTACGAGAATCATTACAAAGTTAAACTCTCTTTTCAAAACATTTTCTAAGCAATTCACAAACACTTTTTCAGACAAGAAAAACATAAGTGATCAAGCAATTAAGATCCCATGGATAACCATGGATACAAAGGGTGCTAACACCTTCCCTTTGTATAATGTACCTCCCGAACCCAAAATCTAATCAAGGTCTTTCCTGTTCTTTTCCGCCTTTCCTTATTGGATAAAAGAAAAGTCGGTGGCGACTCTTGCTATCCGCGACATTTGCTTTCCAAAGCAAAAACACACAAAGTCAGTTCACCGTATGACACCAACATCTGAACTTGTGACTCGCCTTTTTCATAACAACGATAACATATTCTGCATGGCATACGATAATGCAACGAAAACAACACAACAATGATTACATCCCCACATCTGGATGTAAACAATCATGCAACCACAATGACATAACAATGATTACAACCTCACATCTGACTGTAAACAATCATGCATTTAAACGCATAAACCGTAGTTCTCACTCTGAACTATATATCTCAATAATCATCAGCAAGTATTTACAACAATTCATATAATTATACTTAAACTCCACATACTATATTCCACATCGAATAAGCATCCACATAGACTCAATCATATCAATTTATATTATCATCACTTCATCATTAATTCATTCATTTGCAACGATTAACCGTTTGTTCTTTATCCTCAATCGTTACACAGTAAGTCAAACTACCAAATTTCACATATTCAAGTACCCATCTAGCTTCTTAATACATCATAATGGGAAATCCATATGTTTTAGCTTTCTAATGCTTCGAACCGCGCCTCATTTGGATTTATAAAACAAGAGTTATGGCAAAAACAATCAGAGAAAATAATAGGTTTCGACTAACTTTCTGTTTAGTAATTTTTCACAATTTTACTTGCATCAATCAATTGACAGGGACCATCAATCGATTTATCTGATTTCTCCATACATTCTATCTTTCCTATTTTTCACGATTTGGCTTAGAGCAATCTATTGATTCATGGAATTAATCGATTGTCATCATTTTTTTTTCTTCAAATTTTTCTAAATGTTCACGTGATCAATAGATTAACATAGGGGGTCAATCGATTGACATTAGTCAATTTTCCAAAAATTCCAATTTTAACCATGTTTCAGATATCTTTGTCACTTCCAAACCTCATCCAAGCATGTCCTAGCATACCTAAACGTTTTATACTATAACTTCAACATTAGTAAACATATAGTAGGCAATTAATACACCAATTTTCATGCAATTTACACATCAACATCAATTCACCATGGAAATTATCTTTGTGTTCATCATCATCAAACACATCAACAATAATGATAACAAGTCCAACCTCACATACAATTCACATACCAAGTTCTGAGATCATTATATCATGAACACATATATCAATTCCATAACACACACATATCAATTCATGAATCACAATAATTGGAGATACAATTTACACAATTTTCATCAAGAACATGTGAGCACATCAACAATGGTGGAGTCAAAAGAAAAACCTAGAAGATGGTGAGGTCTTGTCTCTATCCTTCATACAATATACATCCATAATAGATTAATCTCCCTTTACCTTGGATTTTCAGCAAAGCAAACTCTACAACAATGATGATTTTTTCCCTCTTCCTTAAGCTCTAGGTTGCCTTGCTTATTTTTTTCTCTTATTCCAAAATAATACGTATTGTAAAAGTTCCATCTGTCACCTTTTATATTTGAACAAAACATAATTCTCCTTAATTAGGTTATTATCATATTACCCTCAACTTACTCTCATATTTCATATATTATCCTTACTCCTCTTACTAGCTCCAATTTCTTTTATTTTAATTTTTAATTCTAATACACAATTTTCCACCAAATTCTACTACTTCTCCTATTTTTCTACACCTACCTAATTTTTAATTATTCTACTCAACTGAAATAAATTAAAATAATCCAACTAATTTCTATCATTCCCTTAACTCTCTCTAATACCCACCAAGATGCATATATTCACCAATTATCAAATAAAAACATATAAATTTATTTAAATAATTAAATAAAACAAAATTAAATTAAATTAAATAATTTAATTAAGTTCGATGTGTTACATATAGTGTCATTGTAGCTTGTAACATTGATCCCTAACTAACTGGAGTACCATATAACAAAGTCAGTTTAGTACCTTAAAATCCATTTTACCACTTCCCAATGTTCCTTTATTAAATTTGTCATGAATCTTCTAACAATATTAAGCGCTTGTAAAATATTTCGATATGTACAAACCATGAAATATATTAAACTGCCAATTGCATAAGTTTAAGGAACATAATTCATGAATTTCTTATCTTCGTTGTTGTGGTAGATTGCTTACTATAGAGTTGAAAATATGGATTCAATGGAGTCACCACTAACTTATCAACTTTCATCTCAAACCTTTCAATAACGTATTCAGTGTGTCCTTTTTTATTCAGGAATAATTTCAGTTTTATTTTTTTATTTTAATCTCCATACTCAATAATTTATTAGCAATTCTCAGGTTTTTGGTCTCAAACCATTTATCAAGGTGATTTTTAACTTATATATCTCCACCTTTATTTTTGAAGCAATAAGCATGTCATCCACAAACAATAGAAGATCAATATAATCACCTTCACAGAGCTTACAAATATACAAACAACAATCATAATCACTCACTACAAAAACAAACGTGTGTCACCAACATGATCTACAACAGTTTGGAAAACCACCATCATAAATGTTACTATTTACAACGGTTAGTGATCTACCTTAGATGGTTATTTGCGACGATTTTAAACTAACATGAATTTTATTTAGTGTTTCATTTTTATTACAGATTGTGGCAATTTTAAACCCATTTAAAAGAATTTTACAATCCCCGCTAAATTAATTATTTAAAAGAAAGAAAAAAACTAATGTGACTACCAAATTAACTAATATTGTCTAATGCATGAATATTGTTACTAAACCTGCATATAGAAGCCAATAATTAACAAAATATAGACAAACATCAAATTATTCACTACCATATTAGTTTCTCAAATACTTTTCCAATAAAGTACTACTATCAATTTAAAATAAGATAGGTCTGATATGAATAATTGATAAATTATAGCACCAAAAGTTTTAAGTAAAATAGAAAGGAATTAACGTGTTAAAAAGCCCGTCAATTAATGACACTTCTGTTCTTAAAAACATCTAGAATTTTTAATAATTTTCAACAGCAGAAATCCTCATCAATACATAAAGTATGTATTCAAAATTTACACGAAACAATGATAAAAACAAAATAAAACAACAAACAACAAAAAATGAACTAGAATCATAAGACAAGCTGACATTCGACTTAAACACACTTATATCACCTCTACTTCAACTCAAATGGAATCCTTGTTAAGATGAGAATGTAAAGTTTCTAAGCTATCATGAGTTATACCACTCTTGAAATCGGAATTAAAACTCACTAAAGAGATGTTACAACCACATATTATATTGTTGGGTAAAATTGATTGTTCTATCCCGTCTGATGCAAGACAAATCACAAGAATATAACATTAATCAATTCAATTTTGACAGTTTGATATCATGCTACAAAAATCTATATAATCAATCATTTCAACCAAATCAAATATTTACCTCTAAAAGATTTATGTGAGTACCAACCTCAAATGTTAGATTTTCAGAAAGCGAACACACTCCCTTATCGAATTCAGTTTTATTTAAGACACAAAAATTTTGTATCAATTTACATATCAAATTTAATAAAAACAAAATTAAACAAACCACTAATCCATGTAACATCTGTATCAAATACTTAGACAACAACTGAACTATGACTAACCAGCGTTTTAAATGTTAATTATCATTCTTTTACCATTTGACTATGACTAACCATTTTAGATTTAACAAATTTTTTATTATATATTTAATTAAGGCGATTTTTACAACCTCGCAACCCAAAATAAAAACTATGACGATTTTTTAACTGCCACAAATTTTCATTAGCTTTTAAAAAAATAAAAAAGCGGATGGAAAAAAACGATTTTATAATCATCACAATATAAAGGGGAGGACGTTTGTAGTAGAATTGTCGTAATTTATGTGTCACAAAACATCTTTTTTCTTGTAGTGACTTCTGAAGAAATCGTGATTTAACATAAATTAGTCAAATTGTTTATACCATTGGCGAGGAGATTGCTTCGATATATAAAGTGATTTCCTCAAGCTACATACCTGACTATGTTTACTCTCTACCTTTTATCCCAAAGTTTGATATATATACCACATAAGAAGGTTGTATTCACCTCAAGTTGTTCTATCTCAAGATCACCATGAGCAATAAGACTTAATAACACCTAAATAGAAGTATGTTTTACTTTTGAAGAAAATATCTCATTGTAAGCAACACCTTCTTACTGTGAAAATCCCTTGGCCACTAGTCTATCCTTATAACTTATAATATCAGACTTGTTAGGATCCTCTTTTCTTTTGTACACCCACTTACAACCAATAGTAGTATTTCCTATAGGAAATAACACCACCTTCCATCTCTTATTCTTTTGAAGATATTACATCTCTTCCTCCATAACAACCAACCAATTATCTCTATTTTTGTCTTAGATTGCTTGCATGAAGATGATCAAATCATTATCTTAAACCAAGAGTGCATATTCCACCAAGTTTACATGTCTATAATGCCTTAGAGTTTTTCCTAACCTAAAATTTTGAACTAGTTTATAATTACTCTTTGGGCTTGTGGTATTGAAAGATTCCTACTATTAATGTTTTAATGTATGGGTATTTTTATGTTGAACCTCCTCGTGATCAAGCTCACCTTTCTCGTTTTAATGAGTGACACCAGGATTATCCACCGAAAAATACTAGAATATGGCTGGTCTTTAGATTCTATTTTAATTACTTTGATTATTTGATATTTTACATCACCATCATTTGGTATCACCATTTCTCATCAAGTGTAACATCCCTACTAAACAAAAACTTAGAATCTTCTACACTCCAAAGGCGATAGCCTTTGACCCCTTTTAAATATCCTAGAAATATAGTTTTCTTGGCTCTAGAATATGGTGATAAATTTACTATGTAACATGATGTAGAAAACGATTATGGCCACCACTTTTTAGATACCGATAAATTAGAGTGCATACACCTTGCTTTCCCAATAAGTGTATGATTCAATCTTTATCATACTCCATTTTGTTGTGTTGTGTTTTTTACTGTCCAATGTCTCATAATTCCTTTTCGGTCACATAACTTTTTGAAAGATTCCTCCACATATTCTGAACAATTATCTGACCCTATATTTTTCATCTTTCTATCCGTTTTATTTTCAACCATTGATTTCCAACACTTAAACTTACCAATGACCTCATTCTTATGCTTAATAAAGTAAACCTGAGATCACCTAGAATGATCATCAACAAATGTAAAAAAGTACATGGAACCGCCATTAGAATTAACTTTAGTCTGACCCCGAACATCAATATTCATATATTATAACAACCTTTTGCTCTTGTAATTGCTTGTATAAATCATCAAGCAATGTGATTTTCCATACACAGAGTGCTCAAAAAATTCCATGCATGATTTCTTCATGTTATTCAACAAAATTCAATTTGCACATAGTCTAACCACCTTTTGCTTTTGTGATTGCTTGTATAAAACTTCAATGGATGTGGTTTGCCATACACATAATGTTCACAAAATTCCATGCATGAGTTCTTCATGTTCTTCAACACACATTTTCTGTTAAGTAATGATAGACCTTTTTCTGACATATTCCTAAGGCACATGTGCCATATCCTAGTGAATTTTGTTTGATCTTCACTTTTATTGATTCCATTTGCCAAATCTCATATGATAGTTTCACCTATACAAGTATAAACAGTGTTGTGACAGATTTCCTTCATAACCAACGAATCACATATAACTTTAAAAACTCTATTTTCCAAAGCTAATTTGAAACAATTTTCCTTTAGAACACCAAGATAAATAAGGTTTTTCTGCAAATTTGGAACATGTATCGCATTAATCAAAGTTCTCACTGTTCCATCATGCTTCTTAATTATTCTTGTACAACACTCTATAATTTTACATGCATGGTTGTTTCCCATTAAAATAGTTCCATAATATGTACTTTGGTAGGTAGTAAACCACAACATATTTGGGAACATATGGTGTGAGACTCTTGAATACAACATTCACAAACTATAAATATCAAGGTCTTTCTCTTAGTTATGAATAAATCATCATCGTCACCATCATCATTCAAGGCATAATTTTCCTCAAACAAATCTTGTTATTATATTTTGGAATTGTTTTTGTTATTTTTCTTCTTTTTCAATAAAATCTAATGTTTAGAAATTTACTTTAAAATTCCAAAGCTTACCACGTTTAAAGAAAATTCTTTATGCAAAAGCTCTACATTTTAATTTATTCTGCCTTCCCTTGCCTTTACTTTTTTATTAGTCCTCTCTCTAGTAGAAAACAACCCTTGAGCGTGTTTCCTATGTTCTTTTCCACGGCTAGACATCCCACTTGTAGCAACCTTCTGAAGATCATACCCTAAAAGTGATGTTCTAGTTTATTCCATGGTTAGAGTATCACATACAAGCATCAATGTCTGAACTAGATTTTTGTAGTACTGCGGTAATGAAAGCAGTAACATGAGTGGTTTCTTCTCTTTATCAATATTAACGTCTATATCCTTCAAGTATGATATAATCCTAGCAAACTTGTTAACATAATCCCGGATTAAGGTCCATTCCTCCATCTTGTATGTATACAATATGGATTTCACATACATTGGTTTTTTTTAGTGTTTTATCATTAAATTATTCTCTAACTTTGACCAAAGACCGACTATCATTGCTTATTCAGTTACCAAGCATGCAACATCTCTCTCAAGGCATAAGATTATGATGACTTGTGCTTCGAGATTTAATTGTTCCCAATCATCATCCTTCATGCTTTTAGGTTTTTCTTCTTTTCCCGCTATGTCTTGTACAACTTTTTGAAATAAGCAAGTTTTTTCATTTGCATCCATCAGCAGGGCTAAAAAATAGTTGTAAGATCATAATTAATAAATAATAATTTTTTCTTTTTCCAAAATCTCAATAAAAAACACATATGAAAGCTTCAAATGGGAGTACAACTAGACTATTGTCCCATAGAAAAAGGAAGAACAACATTTCCTAATAGGTTATAATTTAAGATTGATGATTTTACATGACACCCCAAACATTATACCTGGACGCCCTCACATAGTGTCGTAATACCAAAAATACCCCTCTCATTTTTCATTAATTACATGTTGCAAAATTTTCTCTCAGGCGCTGGTAGGTCATATAAAAAATCCGATATGCATTTTTTCCTATATTTTTGAAAAATCCAATGCGTATAATTTTTTTTTACCAGATTTTTTAAAAAAATTGGTATACCAGATATTTCTCTATAACCCTTAAAATTTGATAGGGTTAATTTTGAACGGTTGGGATTTTGCTAACACTTTTGTAGGATTGTGATTGCATCGACATTTTTGTGTAGTCCATAATGATTTAAAACTTTAATACATATGCCTAATATGTTATTTACAAAAATACCTTACAATATCTCAATTTTGGTATCTCACATTTGTGTACTTCAATTGTGTGAGTAATCCTATATATATTAGGCTCATAGAGGACACCCCTCTCGATGTTCTAAATCTAAAATGGATAATCTCTTGCACTCATTGACAATAAAAGGATGGTTAAGATTGAGCATCGTTCACCATCGAATAAATGAAGGGAATATTTGGTTCAGTAAGTTTGAGATAAACACGAATGAAGATTTAAGAGTTATGTGGAGCACATATCACAAATAGGAAACAAAGGCTCTGATCGAGGTGGAGGATATAGTTGCAAGATTTTTCGCTGATATTATCAAGATCTTGAAATGTCTTGAATCATCTAGTAATATGTTGTTCATGTTATTTTCTTGTTAAGTTATGTTAAGCAATGTTCGTGTAAATTTTGTTAATCTTGCAATAGTGTAATGCTAGTTTTCTTCTAATGCAATGTTAAGATAAAATGTCAATGATATACAAATAATTTATGACAATCCCAAATAATGTCAACGACAATAAATAATGTACAAACTAATAAAATCTACACAGGTCTACTACGAGCAATGCTTGCTATCTAAGATAACCTAGTATAGACCTCATGATCTGTGTTTACCAAACCATTAAGGTATCTGAATGGGAAAATTATTATTTGAAAGAAAAAGTGAAAACAAGAAAGGCAAGAATGAATCTCAACCATTCATTATCACCACTACCCAATGATTCTTATTAGAAAGGAAATTAAATTTATTATAATTTAAAAATTATCCTCTAAAGTAATGACATGTGTAAATTCTTGCCTTTATTCTTCAAACTATTTTGAAATAAATAACAATACTTATATAAAATAAGTGTCAACATCTATAGTTATTGTTGGTCAGTCATACAAAGGGAGGGCGATGGATATGGTGGTGCATTATCAAAAGGTCGTCGGTCATGGAAAGGTCCAATATCATTTTTAGGTTGAACATGTGAGATGATACGAGGGTGTGATACTGTAAAGCACCACTCTAAGTAACCATCAAGACACTGCCTAGGAAATTGCACTTCCACTATATTATCTCTAATATTAATGACATTGTTGATAATATTACACCTAAACCTCAAGCAATGCCTCTATATGACACAACATGGATTGGTCTAAGAATTCCATGAACATGCCCAAACTGGCACATATACCTCTTAGGTAAATAATTAGCCATATAACTCTCCTATCACAGATAACCCAAAAAAATAGATGTGTCATAGAACTCTCGGTGCATTATATGTGATACATAGGGTGTTAATATAACACCCTATATGACTAGAGTATAAATCATCTGCCTTTACTCTTGAAGATTTCCTGAACAAGAATGTATGGCCTTCCATCTGGTGGCCTGGGATGCTCTATCACTAATAAGACCACAATCATGCTTATCACAAATAGACGGAAAATTCTCATATATCCAATACTACACAAGAAACATAAATTACATATACAAAATGTCTTTGATAAATATGAAATAAATAAATAAAATAGAATAAATATTCATACCTAAAATAGGCTCATATAACCCTAAAGTTATTATTATGTCAAGGAAAGTTGCCTCTCCAATGGCAGTAAATAATATCGTCAAAGCAACGTCATTGCATGCCCAATCGGGATACGCAAAGTCAGCAAACAGGGATATGTATCTAGCATCGATGCATACATAATAATTATTCGCTAAGATAATACATCTTATAAGATGCAACATGTATATTCTAAAGGCTGCCTCATACATGAAGTGCTCCATCAGATTCTGATACATATTCCATAGCCAATAGAGTTGGAAGTGTGCACCCTTGTTAGCTCGGAACTCATCCAACACCAACCTTAGAGTAAACCCCATACACCTCATACACACAATCTCGTAGTTAATGACATGAGTGATGAAGAAGTTACCTACAAGGGGGAGATGGAATAGGCTGGAGATATCATCCATGGTAATCGACATCTCACTAAATGGAAGGTGAAAGGAGGGTGTTTCCTTATGCCATCGCTCAATAAAAGCGGACAACAATGGAATGTCGATCATGGTGATGGAACAATCAACAAATGAAATCATATTGACATCAACAACAACCACCATAACCTCATCTGACATATGCATATTAGAGAATTTCTTCAACTTCTCCCCACGGATGGGTACCTTCAATGGGACGCGGTCTTGTAACAATTAAAGCATAAACCATCAGTTATTTTCAATTAATCATTATATATATATATATATATATATATATAATATATATATATATATAATATATATATATATATATATATATATATATATATATATATATATATAACTTAAAATAAAATATTTATACATCTCCTTACCATAATCTAAATTTCACATGATTGACATACTTAGTGAGAAATAAATGGTCATTGGGCCCTTTAGGGAACCCTCTATCTGTGTGTGCAAACAACTTCGTATCAACCTGATCCACCACCTCATTACTAGCTATAACAAGAATTTTTGTATCAGCGTGAGGAGGAACCTCAATGTCATTTTGAGTTGCTCACTATAAATCATCAATAACGACAACATTTGGCTCGACATCAAAATCATTAGTATGTCTAACTTTACCTCCTCTACACTGCAAGCCTGTTCAATCCTCCTACGGTATTTTCCTAATTTTCGAAAAATATGGTACCATATATGTGTTTTTACACAAGCTCCAACCAACTGATCCATAAGGTCATCAATCATAGGAGGAGGATATTTGTTCTTGATAGTAACCTTATTTAGCTGGCGATAGTCAACACACAACCTCATACTATCATCTTTATTTTTCAGTACCAACATTGGAGCTCCCCAAGGTGATATACTTGGTCTGAAAAATTTATTCTCAACTAGGTCTTCTAATTGACCCTTCAGTTTATCCAATTCTACTAGAGACATTCTATAAGGTATCATCGACACGAGTCTAGTACCAGGTACTAAATCTATGGCAAACTCAACTTATCTCTCTAGCGATATATAAGTAATATTATATGGATATACTTCCAGGAATTCACACACTATAGGTAGATCAACCAACACCGCTTTACTCTCAAATTATAAATAAGAAAACATATCAAACACTTGGGCTTCCTCTTTCAAGAACTCTTATACTTGACTAGCAGATATAAACTAAGGATCTTCCTCTTCCACAAATTCAAGAAATAACATCGTCTTGTTATAATAGTTGATATAAATACGATTGAACTCTAACTAGTTCATACCCAAGATAACATCGATTTGACTCAACGGTAAGCAAACTAAGTTGATACCAAAGAACCCACTATATATTATTTGAACAAACTAAAGAAGTAGCCATCGACCCATTAGCTGGAGTATCGATAACCATACTACCATTCATAGCAAACACCACAAGATTCAATCTTTTCACACAATCAACAAATATAAAGGAATGTGTCGCACTAGTATCAATGATAGTAATTAAAGGAATATCATGAATAAAATAAGCACCTTGAATCAGATTATCAGAATGTGAGGCCTCTGCACCACTGAGAGGAAATACCTTTCCACCAACTTTCACATGCCGAGTCTTCTTAGGTTTCTGACATTGTGTACTAATATGACCATTCTCCTCATAGTAGAATCATACCACAACATCACTTTTACATTCAACAGCTCTATGTTCTGCCTTCCCATATTTGAAGCATGAGATTGCAGTACACTCTGAAGCATAATGACCAAGTACCCCACATTTGAAACACTTGATAGGAGCAGAAGTACCTCCCCCACTTTGAATCTTTCCACCATTATTCCTCTACTGAAACCTTTGCTTACCCTTACCATCTAGAATAACATACGACTTTCCGCGATTCTAATTATAACTCCTCTTATCATGAACACTTTTTTAATGAGTAGATCTAGCGCTGATGTCTTCATCATAAATACGACACTTCTTAACCAACACAGAGAACTGACTAATCTCTTGGTATTCGATAAACTGTTTGATCTCTGACGAAGTCCACTTTCAAACTTTATGCATTTGGATCTTTCATCCTCTAACCCATTGTAATGAGGGCATAACCTAGACAATTATTCAAATTTGGCAGCATAATCTGCAACAGTCATATTCCATTGCTTAAGCTCAAGGAACTCGATTCCTCCTTGCTTCACACACCAGCTAGAAAATATTTCTCCAGAAATGCAACTCTGAACACAACCCAAGTAATCTCAGTACCACTAGCCTCTAATATCTACCGTACATTGTCCCACCAGTATTCTGCCTCCTCTGACAACATATGAGTACCATAAAAAACCTTTTGAGTGTATGTGCAAGCCATCACTTGGAAGATTTTCTCGATCTCTTGCAACAAAAAATGAGCACCCTCGAGATCATACATTCCCTTGAAGGCTGGCGGGTTGTTTCTCTGAAACCTGTTCAGCCCACGAGATTTAACACCTTCAGCCCGCAGATTCTGTTGAGCTTATAGAGCCCGTCCCATCACCTGATCCAGAGCTGCCAAAGCACCAACGATTGCACAATAATTTCTTCTAGCCATTTATTTGTATAACAATAAAACAACCATTAGAATAAACATTGCATCTACAGTGTTCACACACTTGTCATGCACTAGGAATAAATAATAGTCACAAAACCTGGTCGGACGGATCGACCTGCTCTGATACCACTATGTAACACCTTAAGCCCTGACTCTTAATACAAAAGAGAAATTCACAAATCAGGATGCTACTCAAAACACAATACACATACTTTATGAATATTTTTCAAATCTCGTAGCAAAAATTCAAATTATCTAAAAACATCAAATAATTATTTAAAGGAAAATACTCAAAGGAAATAAACTCCAAACACCAACGCAAAACAAAATAACACATCTGTCATACCCTCAAATTTTTCCCTACCCAATATCATCTTCTTAAGCCTTAAACCCTAAGTATACATCCCATATATACATCTCATATGCATTTGTGTTTAATAACCACAATAATCTATAAGCTTAAGGCATGTGATTCATCTACAAAGCCCCAATATCCCCTGATCATGTTAGGGTGTGCCCAAGCTAACTTAACCCCAATCTCATCCTCAAGCATTACACAAAGCTTGGAGGATCACTCAAGACATCTCACTCATTCCCCAAACCCAATTTGGGTGGTGATTCCCCTTTGAAGAAGTTTCATGATTTATCTGGTCACCCAAGGACCAAACCCTAGTTCTTGACCCTCATTTGGCTTGTACAAGTCATGATTCACCGTGGATCTTGTCCATGACATTGAGTATCCCTCAAATCCAAATTGTTTGCATGCCCCGTACCCTTTAAACATATCAACTTGACCCTTGCATCTCAAACCCTAACCCATTTGGCTTAGTTCTTGATGAAACTTGTGGCTCAATAAACCCTAATCTGAGGATCCCTTGATCATTGGCCTTTCTCATTTTTGGACCATCCAATCACCCTAACATTCATTCAACATCATTTCATGTCCACTACAATCAAAATCCACCATTTAAATATCCATCTAATCCATGTTACAAGTAGTTGGTTTGTACATGATTTTTCAATTTTCCAGGACTTGATCCATCCATCAACTTAACCTGAAATCATCCCATAAAGGTCTAAGTCTCGTTTACCATTATGGTATGATCGTATGAACTCAAAACATCCATAATTGTGCCTTAGAAATCAAGAAATCATAAAATCCCCAAATTAGGTCATGTTGGTTGGTCACATTTTGACAAAAATGACCTATGGGAAGTTCCAAAGATAATAACTTTCTCATTTCTCAAGATTTTTGAATTCCACTTCGAGCTAAATGTCATAAGTAACTTACTCTCCAACTTTGTTTCAAGGTTTAAGACCTAATTCATTGAGGAAGGGGTTCAATTTTCTATTGGGCAAGCTGGTCCACAATGCCCTAAAATCATGTCATGACCACTACTTTGACACATTGTCATTTCCAAACCACAAACCCTTTTGACCTGGTTCTTTTTGAATTCAATTAATATCATGGCAAGGTACAAATGGCCCAAAATTGAGAGAAAATGCACAAGCCAATTTTATTTGGCCTTGGTTCAAACATGAGTGCTCATCTTGATGTGCAAGGCAGACACACCTCACTCAGAATTTGCAAATTCATTCTCTAAGTCTCCAAATCAACAATTCTAATTCCAATGGCCCCCAAACACATTTTATATGGTATTATGGTGTGATTGAAGGTCAAATTGCAAGCCAAAACCTCACAAATCAGAAAACTCGACCCCATGTGAAAAGCGAAGTTTTCCCAAAAATGGCAAAAAGCAGAATCTGCAGCAGACCATTTCAATGCCCTTGGTTGTTACTAAACAATGCTAAGGACCAAAACCAACTTTTATATAGTGCAAACAAGCTCATACCATATCCGTTTCATGTTCCCCCACGTTAATACCAAGCATGCTTCGAGCCACATACCAATATGAACCAAACCACTTCATTCTCCCTCCAAAACCATCCACACACCTTCCATATAAATAGGTGAAGGTGTTCCATCAGAAAACCAAGCTTGAAAGCCCCCCAAAACTCTATTGAACTTTTCACCTCAAACTTCAAAAACAGAACATCTTGTTTTGAGTTTCCAAGTGTTTCAACTTCAAACAACCATCCAGAAACCATCACCAACCATCATTCAAACTTTCCAAACACCTAACTCCCCTTCCCTAAGCCTCACCTGAGTTGAGCCAAACCATCGGAAATCCTCCTTGAGCTGTTTCAGATCAAGTAGTTTTCTTCACCCCCATCATCCAAACAAGTTACCATCCCCCTCGAAATGATCCTCTGATCATTTCCCCTAAGTTTCCAGCTTTGATTACTCAGTGTTTACCATTTAATTTTTAATTTCGGTCAAGTTCATATTTCTTGTTCGTGAGAGATAACTCCACACTCAGAGCCAATCAATGGCTCATAAGTGCGGAGGATGCTTTGTTTATGTTTATGTAATAAGATTCCATAAAAAATATGATTGAAATTGCTTATTTCCAAGTTTTTATTTTTAAAATTCTCGAGGTTGAAGATGACACTGAGGTCGTTACTTCGCGTGAGATTTGAATTCAAAAAGAAACCGTGTCCCGCTGTGATTGGTTGGCTAGCGCGCAAGTTCTTTTTTATAAATTGTTTTAATATTTTATTATTTCTGTGCGATTGGTTAACACCACCGAGCTTGTGGTCCAGTGGGAGAGGGGGTTGATCCCCCTATGACCCCAAGGTCAGGGCTTTAACCCCCAACGTGTGCAGAATGTCCATTTCTTTTTATTTCACTCTCATTTTATTTATTTTTGTCCCGCTTTATTACCAACTTTGATTTATTTTTTACACTCATTTATTTTATTATTCTGAACATAAACTCCCATTATTTTTGTCTCTAGAATTTATCGGTGACTAGTTTTATTTCATTTGGATATTTTTTGAGGGACTTATGAAGTCTTGAACTTATGTACTAATGAAATCTACTTAGGTCATGAGTTGTTTGGTTTAGGGTTGATTAAAACCTTCCAAACTTCAAACCAACCATTGGATAATCAAGTGTTCATCCATGGTACTTTGAAGCATGGATAGGTTGCCTCTACTTCAAATAGCTTGGGTCATTTGACTTGTGGATGAAGTCTTACTTATGCACTTGTTAACTTGTGATTTCATCTGATATATTATGTTTCCTTTTGGTTTACACTAACCCACTAACCCTTTACTAACTTGTTCATATCATACACTAACCCTTTATTATCTTGTTGATATTATGCCTTGTCCATATAACTTAACCTAACTTTACTAACCTTTGATTATTACTAAGCTTTTGTTATCATTATCGTTGTTATTATTCATTGTTATTTACTTTTATGTCATTTACATTTAAGTACTCATCATCATCATTGTATAAACTTCATCATGTATACTTTATCATTTGTCTTTACCTTATTGTTATCATACTCATAAAATCAACAAAAACATGATAAAATGATAAGACCAAACAACAATTCATTTCACTTAATCCACTTGGACTTAGAGGATCTCATCATATGACCTTTGCTTGGAGGCCTTTTCCATTATCTTAGTGATACTTTGTGAACTTTGGGTTTCATTTGTACTTACATTCTGGTTGTAAGAATGACATCATGGCACCACCTTAGGGGGACATGTTTGTAAGACAATTATCCTTTGTTTAGCATAGGTCACTTTTGCACACATAAGGCTTTCTCTTGAGCTACCTTACAATGAGCTCCTTTACTTTCTTGTTGGTTACTTTGCATTCATGTTGAATAAGCCAAATTTCTCAATCAAATAAACAAACCCTTGATTCAACGTCATGTTGTATTTTTCTTAATCAAATCCAAAACACTTAATAACTACGATCAGTATTGTGCGCCACGAGCCTTAAGATGGTGATTGTACATACATTTCTACTAGAATTCACTATTTCTCTCTTTGATACATATACTTTGAGCAAGTGAATTTTTCAGTAGTTTCAACACACGAACTTCCCTAAGTTACAATGGGTCTTTCTTCCCTACTTGCCACGTTTTTGCCTGTATGCAAATCTGCCTTCAGAAGTGTTGCACGTGTCCCCTGTCTCGGATAAGTCTGAACGACAATTATCTATCATATAGTGTATGCAGAGGGCTTCGACTGGCTTTCTCAAACCAACATTTGGGTATCGACAAGCTTATTGAAAAACACTATCGAACACTTTAAGAGAATATATGTCGACCTCCATCTTCTCATCACTCTTTCTTCTCTTTACATCCTTTCTTTCCCTCTTTCGTCGAAATGACC
Source organism: Lathyrus oleraceus (assembly GCF_024323335.1). Classification (NCBI taxonomy): domain Eukaryota; kingdom Viridiplantae; phylum Streptophyta; class Magnoliopsida; order Fabales; family Fabaceae; genus Lathyrus; species Lathyrus oleraceus. The sequence goes on along the minus strand of NC_066580.1, from coordinate 174,642,653 downwards.
CCCCTTGTGTCATCGAAATTCCTTTTCGACGAGGCAAACTGACATCCACGTCATCATATCGAAATCCCAACTAACAGTAAGATAAAGTTCTGAAATAAATATTTTGTTGTAGTGAAGCAAACAAATATCTAAAAATATAATTAACTAAACAAACAAATAATCCTTTGGCCATGAACAACGAAGAAGAGCCAAATCTTATTGGCTTCCCAAACTCATGAGAAATTAACTTTAAAATAATGAAGAAAAAAAATGTTTCACACTTCCAAAGCTACTCGATGGCTAGTTTTGTTAGACAAAAGCCCACGTTTTCTACTAAAACCACCCATCAAACTAATATACAACATAGTATAGCCATAATGTCTACTAAATAGACTTTAACTTCTTATTAAAAATAACTTACCAGAAAAGTTAATAATAAAAATGAAAAAGACATATAAAACAATCACCTATTCTTTTTCCTCAAATTAAAAGTGTGTGCGTTGTTCTTATTTGGCCTTATTATACCATTAGCCATCATTTTGATTCACATTTTTAGCATTTGCTTTAGTTCATAACTGTGACATTCATGAAAAAATATGCAGAAGCATAATCACTTTACACTCTTGAGTTTGGATCATGGACAAATATGGCTCACTTTGTTGCTTGTTATTGCTGTCATTCAAATGTCACCGCCGGTGACATGTCAACCTATGGGACCGGAAGATCCGACTGAGAACAACAAATCAGTAGCAACCATAATGGGAATTGTAGCTCTAATGTTCCTCTTCTCAGGCTTTCTTTCTCTCTACTCAGCCAAATGCAGTGATCGTCAGCAAGGAGTTATTTATGACCTCACTTTACCTAACGGTGCAAATGGTGTTAGGGCACAAATCAACGAGCCAAGTAACGGGTTAAACCAAGATGTCATCGACACTTTTCCGACTTTTCGTTACTCCAACGTGAAGGGACTCAAGATTGGGAAGAGCACTTTGGCTTGTGCTGTTTGTTTGAATGAGTTTCAAGACGATGAAACGCTGCGTTTAATACCGAAATGTAGCCATGTTTATCACCATGGTTGTATAGATATTTGGCTTGTTTCTCATAATACTTGTCCAGTTTGTCGTGCTAACCTTGTTCCGATACCCGACGAGGAGGCTACCGAGCCTCCGATTATATCCATACAGATACCAGAAGGAGAATTACATCATCACGAAGAAGAAGAAGAAGAAATAGAACATGTTGTTGAAGAGGAGCTAAAGCGAGACATAATTGAAGTTGAATATTCACCAAAGATAGATTTGCTTCGTAGATCCCAGACATATTCTGCACCAACACGGTCGAGATCGACAGGATTCTTATCTTCTCTTTTGTTATCACGGTCGAACTCGACGGGTGTGTTGGTGCAGCCAGGTGAGGATTGTGAGAGGTTTACACTTAGGCTACCCGATGAAGTTCGAAATCAGATGATGATGAACACGACGACGCTTAAGCGTGCGAAAAGCTGTGTGAGTTTTACGCGAATGAGCAGTGGAAAGTGTGGTTATAGGTCAAGAAGTTTTGGGTGTGGAAGTGGGAATGGTCAAGTGCAGTATGAAAGGTTTGGAAGTGAGGAGGAAGAAAATTTAGGGTTTGTTAGGAACAATTGGAATAATAAATCTGCAAGAAAATCTCATATGAAGTGTTTGGGAGTTGACATGGATAATAATGGTGAGAAGCGATCATATGATCTTTTAGGTCATGTGTAGTAGATAGATGATTAAACTTATGTGTTTTTATGTCATTTTATATATTATGCTCAGCATTATAACATGGTGGTAAGAGTATGAGTGTTTGGAAGGTTTATTTTATGAAATCAGCATGCTTTTTCTTAGTGTTTGTGGTTGATAATATAATGGTCATTTAGAGCACCCTTTCAATATGAAACAAGCGGTACTTTTAGCTCTTACCGAAGGTTCTTTTGTTAAGATTCTAAATGTTTTCAGATTGGTGTCTTAACCAAGTAGGTTGCATAAGGAAATTTACTTTTGCTTCGGTACTGGGACTGGTTCATCGACATGTGACCATTGTTTCTAATGTTGCATCTCTAAAGTTGTACATGGTATCCTCACATATTCTTATAATAATGTAAAAATATCCTTCTTAATTTTTTACCTTTTTTTAATTCTTATAGAATTTTTATGGTATCCGCTATGTATTTTTATAGGATTTTAAAAAAAAATTGCGCTAAAATGCATATATTTCGAAATTCACCAAAAAAAATCTACAAATAATCGTATTTTTTAGAAATATTTTTACAATCTACTACAAGTTCTGCATGTAAAAATATCAAACAATTGCAAAATTATAAAAAATAATGTCTAATACAAGACTTTTAAAAAAAAAAATCAACAACACTTTACGTATATTATCGAATTTTTGAAAAAATATGGTAAAATGTACAAAAATTATGTATTTGTATTTCAAAAATTTGGTAAAAATGCATGAAATGCATTTATTCTGAATTTTTTTTTTAAAAATTCGTAGGTAACATATTTGATGCGGACATTTTGGTATAACCCACAGCAAATTCCGCGGGTAATAAAAATCAAACATTTAAAAAATAATCAGCAAAAATTTCAACTTTTTTATTATTAAAAAAGGTAGTTTTGTCATGTTACCACCACTTGTGGGGTGCCAAGATCAATTTGGGGGTATAGGTATATAGGTAGATTTGTCCTACATCACATTCTACACAAATGAGTCCGATGTCGACCTTTTTGTTGGGTCTTTCTCATATCTCGGTCTATCTTCCTTCATCGGAAGTCTTAACTTTACTTCCATTTAGAAGTGTAGATGTTATGATACCCGATGAAAAGAATGTTGAGCTTCATCTTCCCTCCACCATTAGCCCATCCATTACTCTTAATTAGATTTCTTTTAGTTTATGTTTGTAGGATGAGGCATGTGTTCATACTTTATTGGAAGTTTGGGATGCACGAAACTTGAAGTTGACCATTCAGATGGAAGACCCTACTTCATTAGTTCCTCTTCGTTTGGTGACTCCGAAGGGGGAGTCGGTAAAGATTTTCGTAGGCACTTTTGTCGCATCTCGAAAAATATGATCCTTCTCGAAGCGTTCGTGCCCTCGCGGTAAATTTTATTGAACAGATTCGCCACCAAATTTTATTTATTCCAAAGAAGGAAAGAGAAAATATCGATAAAATCCTTAAGAGTAAAAGAAGATGGTTGTCCCAAACATATTTGGGTTCGAGAGTCGATTATACAAAAGGAATGTATTAGCACCGCTCACGTCCCTTGTACTCAATAGAAACCTTTTAGTTATATATATATATATATATATATATATATATATAATATTATATATATATATATATATATATATATAATATATATATATATTATATATATATATATAATATATATATATATATATATATATATATATATATATATATATCCATACTTATTGAAACCCTTGGTCCAATGCAAAGCGGATTTTACTTATTGAAAACTTTATTTTAAGTCCTTTACCACTTATTATTTAATTACCAAGATGTTCTAAGATGCATGGTTAAGTCATGATACACAGTTGATATGAAAAATGTGCATGATTAATAGATAAATAAAGTCATTGAGCAATTAAAGGGAAATTTGAAATTAACTAATTAAGATTTGATTTAATTAATTAATTAAGGTAATTAAAAATGATTATTATGGTTAATTGATCAAGCAAGTTAATTAAATCCTTATTGTGAAGACATGACTTCTCAAATGTTTTGATGACGACAAACTTCTCTACAAGTCTAAGATTGATTAACAAAAAGGATTGATCAAGATTCAAGCTCATGAAGGAAGTTTTCAACTAAATGATCAAGTCTCGATGAAACTCATGAAGATTCGAATTTCAAATGAATAGGTATAACACTTGACCTCTAGATGATTATACAAGTGTTCAAAACATGTCTCATTCATGCCATAATCATTGAAAGTATTTTTATGCATTAAAGAAATCATAACACTTCATTTTTTAAGCTATTTTTTAAATCTGGAATGAAGTAATCGATTATCCATTTTAAGGTAACCGATTACTCTGTGTAAAATTCAAATATTTTTGCACGTTCAAGACAAGTAACCGATTATCCATTTTAAGGTAATCGATTACTCTGTGAAAAAAATTCAAATATTTTTGCACGTTGGAGGCAAGTAACCGATTACCCATATTAAGGTAATCGATTACCACTGAACCAGAGGCAAAAATCAGTGCATCTCTTCGTGGAAACTTTTCTATTTTCTTTACCATGAACCATGGCATCCTTTGGGTAATTGCATCCATTTGAGGAGGTGTTTAGACAACATATATACATCATTTTTTTCAGATTTCAAATTCACCTCCTTGTAAAAATTTCAAATCAATTACTCATATTCTTTCAAACATATTTTAAGTGTTCTTCCAAATTTTCTTAAGAGTGAAACCTTGCATAAACTTTCTTTTTAAGCATCATAGTTTCATTTCATACAAAGAACACTTGTAAAATCATTGTGAGAATTGAGTGTTACAAAGGAGAAGATCAATTGATAAATTGATATACTTCAAATTTTCAACTATTTCATCTTCTACAAAAAATTCAGAAATGTATTTCTTGATTACAACTTATTTTTAGGATTGTTAAGAATAAGTTCGTAAGTTTTTATCCTTGTTATCCGGTGTGTGTATGCAAGAGGTCCTTTTGTGAGAAATTGAGTCTCGATTGGACTTTAAACATTGTAAATCCAAGAGGATTGTTCTTGGTGTGTTAGAATTAGATAGAAAGACCTTAAGGTGTCTTGTTTAGGAATCTAACATTATAGTGAATTCTCTTTCGTGTTGAAAGGGGAGTGGAGTACTCTCGATCTGTAAGGGGAACCACTATACATCGTGGTGTTCTTTACTTTCCGCACTTTACTGCTTTTCATCACATAAGCATCTCAATAAAGTAAAAGTCATAAACCGTAAAAAATCCAGAAAATAGTCTAAGTGCCTCATTCACCCCCCTCTAAGGAACTCCTTAAACTTACAATTGGCATCAGAGCAGGTTATAGGTAACCTGTTCCTAAAAGATCCGCATGGCTTCCGCAAGCACGAATCCGGTTTTTAAAGACGGTGGAAGTAGTAACAAACCCCCATTGTTCTCTGGAGAATATTTTGATTTTTGGAAGATCCGTATGAAGGCACATCTAGAAGCCCAAGGAGAAGGCATATGGGAAGCCGTTGAAGATGGTCCACATAATCCTATGAGTGTGGTCAATGGCATTGGCACTCCAAAGATAAAGAGTTTGTATGATGAAGATGATAAGAAAAAATCTTAAATGAAAAGAAAGCAATAAACATTCTTCAAAGTGCTTTAAGCATGGATGAGTTCTTCTGCATATCTCAATGCAAATCGGCGAAAAAAATATATGGGACACCTTAGTGGAGACACATGAAGGCACCGCCAAAGTAAAGAGATCAAAGTTGAATACATTAAGTCAAGAATATGAGATGTTTAGAATGCTTCCCGGAGAATCTATCGTGGCACTACAAAAGAGATTTGTTCACTTGACTAACCACTTGATTTCTCTCAGAAAAACATTTACTAATGACGATCTCAATCTTAAAGTACTAAGATCATTGACTTGAGAATGGCAACCGAAGGTGACGGCTATCTCCGAAAAGAAAAGTCTTTCAACAATGACGTCTGCATCACTCTTTGGCAAACTTCAAGATTATGAGTTAGAACTTGGTAGGCTTGAGAAACATGAAAGTCAAGAAAATAAATCTAAAGGGATTGCCTTGAAGGTAGACTCAAAAGAAGATAAAGATGATGACGCATTGGAGGAAGATGAGAATTTCATGCTCCTTGTTAAAAGGCTTGGTAAGTTCTTTAACAAAAATGATAAATCCTTTAACGATAAAAAGAATAGACATTTCAGGAAAAAGGAGACCACCACATCTACGCAAGATGTAACATGCTACGAATGTGGAAAGCAAGGCCACATAAAGCCGGAATGTCCTAAACTTTCAAAGAAAGGCGAATTCAAGAGAAAGAAGGATTTCAAGAACAAAAAGGCATATCTTGCATGGGAGGACAATGAAATTAGTTCTTCATCCGGATCGGATAGCGAGGAATGTGCAAACTTGGCGCTAATGGCTTCTCATCATTCCGATGGTGAAGAAGAGGTTAGTAATAATTTTTCTCTTTTTGATGATGATGCACAAGATGCAATTCATGAATTGTTAAATGAATGCAAAATTCTTTATAAAACTATATCATCTCAAAAGAAACAAATTTCTTCCTTGGAAGAAAAGATTGAAATTTTTGAAAAAGGTTTTGAAAATGAAAAACAAAAGATGATTAGTGAAAAGAAGAATTTTGTATGTCTAGAGTGTGAGTCTCTCTCTTTCTAAATTTTACAACTTAAAAGAGTCCTTGAAAGGTATGAAAAAGGAAAAATTGGTTTGGAAGGGGTTCTTAGTCAACAAAGGTACTCAAATGAAAAAAGTGGACTTGGTTACTCCAAATTTTCTAAACCAAGTTCAAATAAAACTATCTTTGTTAGGCCTAAGGATCAATTTCCAAAAGAAAGAGTCAACACACCAAAAGTTGTGCATCAACATCTTAAAAAGAAAAGGTTTACAAAGATAAAGTCCTATGTTCCTAGATATAAAAGCAATTTTGAACCAACTTGTTTTTATTGTGGTATTATTGGCCATACACCTAATGCTTTCTATATTAGAAACTTTAGTGTAGCAAAGGGACATTATGTATGGGTTTAGAAAGGTACTAATTATAAAGGATCCAAAGCAATTTAGGTACCTAACAAAACTTAATTTTGTTTTGTAGGTATGCTTGAAGGCCACATCAAATCTTTGGTATTTGGATAGTGGGTGCTCCAAGCATATGACCGGTGATGTGCACAAATTTTCAGATCTAATGCTTAAGGCCAAGGGTTATGTTACTTATGGAGATAACAACAAAGGAAGAATTCTTGGCATAGGCAAAGTAAGTGCACCAAATTTCATATCCATCGAAGATGTGCTATATGTCGAAGGACTAAAGCACAACCCCTTAAGCATAAGCCAACTTTGTGACAAAGGATTCAAAATAAGGTTCACAAAAGATGAATGTTTAATTGAAGAAGAAGTCACACAAGAGGTAATGCTTATAGGTAAGCGTATTAATAATGTTTTCATGATTTCCCTTGATGATGTTTCTTTGAAGGTTAAGTGTCTTATGGCAAATAACAACGACTCATGGTTATGGCATAAGAGATTTGCTCACATTCACATGGAGCACTTGAATAAGTTAGTAAAACATGACCTTGTCATTGGATTGCCAAAGATAAAATTCATCAAAGATAGACTTTGCGATGCTTGTCAAAAGGGGAAGAAAACCAAATCAACTTTCACATCCAAGAATGTGGGGTCCATTTCTAGGCCACTACAATTGTTACATATGGACTTATTTGGTCCATCAAGAACAAGAAGCTTCGGAGGTAACTTATATGCTTTAGTTATTTTTGATGATTATTCTAGATATACTTGGACATTCTTTTTAGTGCAGAAAAGTGATGCATTCAAAGCGTTCAAGAAGTATGCAAAGCAAATTCAAAATGAGAAATCATTAACAATTGCCTCCATCAGAAGTGATCATAGTGGAGAATTCTAGAATACTTCTTTTGAACACTTTTGTGAAGATCAAGGAATATTTCATAACTTCTCGGCTCCAAGGACTCCTCAACAAAATGGAGTAGTTGAAAGAAAGAATAGGTCATTGGTGGAACTTGCAAGAACAATGCTTAGCGACTCAAATCTTCCTAAGTATTTTTGGACGGATGCGGTTAGCACGACATGTTTTGTAAGTAATAGAGTTAACATAAGACTTATCCTAAAGAAGACTCCATATGAACTCTTCAAAGGAAGGAAACCCAACGTTGATTTCTTTCATATCTTTGGATGCAAGTGCTTTGTCCTTAACAATGACAAAGACAACCTTGGTAAGTTCGACGAAAAATCGGATGAAGGTATTTTTCTTGGTTATTCTCTTACAAGTAAAGCATATAGAATTTATAATAAAATAACTTTAAATATAGAAGAATCCAGGCATGTTAAGTTTGACGAATCTAACCCCTCGAAAGAGGAAATTGTTGTTTGTGATAATGATGATGATTTTATAGAAATTCCTAAAGAAGATACTTCAAACAAGAATCAAGAAGAACAGATTCAACAAGAGTCAAATGAAAATGATCTACCTAAGGAATGGAGGACTCATAAAGATCATCCTATTGACAAAGTAATTGGTGACATTAGTCAAGGTGTTGCTACAAGATTGAATCTCAAGGATGCATGCTTAAACATGGCGTTCATTTCGCAAATAGAACCCTCTAAAATTGATTAAGCTCTAGGAGATGATCAATGGATTGTTTCTATGCAAGAAGAATTAAACCAATTCGAGAGAAATCAAGTTTGGGAACTTGTTTCTAGACCAAGTGGTAAGCACATCATTGGAACAAGATGGGTGTTTAATAACAAACTTGATGAGAATGGAATAATTGTTCGAAACAAAGCAAGATTGGTCACTCAAGGGTATAATCAAGAAGAAGGAATCAACTTTGAAGAAACTTTCGCTCCGGTTGCAAGGTTAGAAGCTATTCATTTATTACTTGCTTACGCATGTTCAATGAATTTTCAGTTATTTCAAATGGACGTCAAAAGCGCCTTCTTGAACGGCTACATCAACGAAGAAGTCTATGTCAAACATCCCCCTAGCTTTGAAGACTTCAAGCATCCTTCACATGTATACAAATTGAAGAAAGCACTCTATGGATTAAAACAAGCACCAAGGGCATGGTATGATCGTCTAAGTAACTTTCTATGTGAAAAAGGCAAAGTAGACAAGACTCTATTTATCAAGAAGATAAAAGGGAACACCTTACTTGTTCAAGTCTACGTAGACGACATAATCTTAGGTTCAACCAACAAAGAACTATGTGAAGAATTTGCGTTGATAATGCAAGGTGAATTTGAAATGTCTATGATGGGAAAGATGAACTATTTCCTTGGATTGCAAATCAAGCAACTAAAAGACGGAATCTTTATCAACCAATCAAAGTATTGCAAAGAGTTGTTAAAGAGATTTGAAATGGATGGTTGTAAAGCAATGTCAACACCAATGGGCTCCGGAACCTATGTTGATCAAGACAAATCGGGTGTGTCAATTGATATTACGAAGTATCGAGGTATGATTGGTTCTTTATTATATTTGACGGCAAGCCGTCTTCACATAATGTTTAGCGTGTTTATGTGTTCACTTCCAAGCAAATCCAAAGGAGTCGCATCTCACGGCGGTCAAAAGAATCATGAAGTATCTCAAAGGAACAACCAATGTTGGCTTATGGTATCCTAAAGGTAGTGTTTGTAAGTTAATTGGTTATTCTGACACAGATTATGCAGGTTGTAAAACAGATAGAAAAAGTACTAGTGGAACATGTCACATCCTTGGTAATGCATTAGTCTCATGGTCATGTAAGAAAAAAGCATGTGTTGCTCTTAGTACGGCTGAAGCAGAATACATAGCAGCGGGTAGTTGTTGTGCACATAATCTTTGGCTAAAGCAACAATTAAGTGACTATGGAATCGATCTTGGATGCATACCACTCCGATGCGACAACACAAGTGCGATTAATATTACAAAGAATCCTGTCATGCACTCAAGGACCAAACACATAGACATTCGACACCATTTCCTTCGTGATCATGTACTTAAAGGCGATGTCGAAGTTACCTTTGTCGATACTCATAATCAACTAGCGGACATTTTCCCAAAACCACTTGCAAAAGAACCATTTCATAAGATTCGAAGAGAACTTGGCATTTTGGATGAAGGTGATATATAAATCTTCCATAATTTTATAATGAGGCCAAGGTACACAAGTTTTAAAATTTTTTTATTTTATGAAATTTCTCTTTAAAATGTATATATGAATTTTTTTTGCCTTTTGCTGATTTTATAATAAGAAAATTTAATTTTTTGATAAAAATTTGTTTACTCACAATTGCATTAGTATGTATATTACCTTGTCAAACTTAAATTTTTTGGAAATCCTTCATATTTTGGACTGTGCAAAGCTACTGTTTTTCACTTTTCTCTTAGAGTAATCGGTTACTCCATATTGGGTAATCGATTACCTGTTGAAAGTATATTTCGTGTCGGGTTTTTGTTATCGTATCCACAGGGATTGTAAGATATCACCGCCGTTCGATGGTTGTATTAATCTTAGCTCAATGTAACAATAGGGTTTTGGTTTTAATCAAGTTATCTTGCATAAAAAGTAATAAATTGCGGTAAAAGTTTTGGTTTGAATAAATGAGAAATATTGCCAAAGTTAGGTTTCAATGATCACTTTGCATGTATTTGCTCGGTCAACAATCTTATAAACTCCTTTAGATGATAAATCATTTCACAAAGTCCTCTCAATATGTTTCTCTCAAACACACATTGTGAGTTTTGCCATTTTGATCCATTGTTTCTCTCGAACACAATCTATCAAAATGACAACTTTTTGGTTCAACCTTATGGTGAACAAAATCATTCATTACTATCTCTAGCTAACAAACAAGTTTGGATGAAAACCTAGGTCAAGAGTCAGTAAACATCTCTCGATCATAAACCAACACAAAGAGTTTTAAATAGAAACAAAGTTTTCATCATATATTTACCATTAAAGAGTTTACATATGAGGATCCTTACATTTACACACAAAGCTAGTAATCACCTACATCTAACCTTGACAAATGGATGACTTAGCTACTCATTTTCATGGTAGCTTGGTCGGCAAGTAAGGAAAGAAGGTTGATCAACATCCAAGTCGGATAATCGAAGTTGGATGGGAATCCACCGTCTTTTTGTAGAAGATGGTTCTAAGATGAAGAAAAATGAAAATTAGGGCATAAAAGATCCCCTAGAACAATGCTGTAAAATATCTCTCCAAAGTACAAAAGTGGAAAAAGTTGGTAAAAATGAGGTATGGTGCTCAAAAGTGGCACCTGCTACTTATAGACCTCTGCTGGGCTGTCATGCTCGCTAGGCGAGCAGAATGGCTCGCCTAGCGAGGGTCTAATATGGGCACATAAGGCACCTGCGCCCAGAGAAACAGGGTCTGCTGAACTGTCATGTTCGCCTAGCGAACATACCTTCGCCTAGCGAAGGACACGCTTCAACCTTCGCCCCAGCGAGGTTGAGAGGTTTTGCTACTGGAATGCTCGCTGGGGACTCGCTAGAGCTTCGCCTAGCGAGTGAGTGTTGGCTGCGCTTTTCACCAAAACAGAACGAACTCGCTACCACCTTCGCTGTCAGCTTGCCTGGCGAATTTATTGACAATTTACTGGAGCTTTTCGCTTGGCGCTCGCCTAGCGAACCAGTGCTTCGCCACAGCCCTCGCCTAGCGAGCAGGCTGATGAATGCTTGTTTGCTTTGGTTCCTTTGCCAACTTTCTTGTGTCTTCAATTTCAATTATTTCATGCCTTCTTTCTGCACAATAACACACAAATCAAATGCACCAAGCTTGTTTATCAATGTAATGCATTTCATCAAAAACCAAGGTGATTTTGACAATATTAGCAGGGAAATAGAGTGAAAGATGTCCATATATGATAGCTCAAATAAGCACTTTTGGGCATCTAACAACTCTCCCCAACTAGATTCTTGCTTGTCCTCAAGCAAAGTATGCCTCTTGAAGGACAAGAGGATTTGCTTTAAGAAAATGGTTTCTCCGAAGTTGGATAAACGGCTCAAACACAAGCGAAATCAGCAAATACAAGTTTCCAACGGTTTGAATAAAATAATACACAAGAACTAAAACTTAAATAGCAATGCAAAATATTTATCTATCTACAACAATACTATTCTGAATGAATCATCCTATCTCTCCTCTTCGAATAAGGAATGAAGATTTTACGCGTTTGCAACCGCGGGATTAATCTCACTCTCTAATAAACAATGAAGAAATCAAATAGATTCATACAATGTCTAACAATTATAAATGGTACTGTGGAAGCATAAAGATCACTAAGGGCTTTTCGGTTGAAGCTTGGTTAGGTTAACAAACAAGGGTCATTTCTAAGGCCATTGAAACGAAAGTGCCGATGCAAAAGAGACATTCACAGTATTATTCACACTACTCGACTTTGTTTCATTTGTTTCTTATTTGAAACCTTCACAACACATATTCCACAACTCAATTTTTATTTTTCAGTATTTTTCTTCCAAGCAAGCATTCATTTTCATTCTTTTATTTTTGTTCTTTTCTTTCACATCATATATACAAAACAGATGTTTCTTTTCTATATTTTCTATACATATATTTTTCTATGCTTGCTCGGTTTTTCTTTTCTTTTTCAAGAGTTGTGGTACTTACCGATTCTTTTTCGTTCTCCCCAACTTATTTCTTACTCACCCTAAGTGAATGCTCTTAACTTTTTACGGCAAAAGAACAATAATCAAGATTTTCCGGGTTGTAAAAAAAAGATTTTTGAGATCTCGCTTTATTTCAAGCCGAGATTCAACTGTTTAAGCTCAAAGGGGTTAACAAATACTCTTTCTGCTCACAGGTAAGTTGTTTTTGGATGTAGTTGTGCTCAAAAGAAAACAAGTGCCTTGATCATTTCTAATTGCTTCCACAATTTCACAATAATAAAAGACAAAGCATGAATCTCATGAATCAACAAAACTTATTAGAATCCAGCATTTAAGTGTACAAATGGAGGTTTCCTCACAATTTGTGGTTTTAAGTTCTAGATGAAACATTCATTCAATTATGTTGCAAAAAGACAATATTCAATTTACCAAAAAGAGTAAAGTTCCTAATGCATTCTAAAATTCTAGCCGAAGGTAACCATGTACCTTAGCTTCATTCACTTGTTTATTCTTATCATTGCCATCCAAGCTCGGATGCACCTTCATTGGGTACTTCTTGAGGAGCAACCAATCTAGAAGGGTTTGCCACTCAATCAACCAAAAATTTATTAAACACACAAAATTAAAAACATAAATAATTAACATTAACTGAAAATGTAAATTTGTTCATGGGGGACAAAACACCCCAATAGTACAACACCAAAATCAAGATACAAAATCCGAAAATACAAATAAAAATGACATAAAAGCTGAAAAAATACAAAAACTTAACCCACTAAGGGCTCAGGACTCCTCCTCGCTACCGGCCTCAGAACCGGTAGCCTCATCATCAACATCAGCATCAGCGCCCACCCCCTCACTATACACTGGCGTGTCCACAGGCCAGTTGGCGTGAAGCAGAAACTGCTCACGCGTCATCAAAGCATGGGCACCACTTCCTTGCAGCTGCAACCGCTGCATAGAGTCGTGCATATCCAACATGGCTCTCTGGGAAGCCGCCATCCATTCCAAACTGTAATTGCACACAGCTTGGAAGTACGGATCAAGTCTAGGAGTAGAAGTACCAGGACCATCAGAAGCCCGAGTACTTCCTGAGGCTGCACTGCCACCGGTAGTCTTTGCTCTACAATATTTGGCCACATACCGATCATCGATAGGTGACGGGATCCTTACCTGCCCACGAAACGGAAGTCTCACCCTTGCCTGAACGCATAAACTCATGATCAAACACGGGAAAGCTAGGGGACAAGTAACACGAGCCCCCGACTTAAGCCCGCTCTCGACCACGGACTTCAGCTCATTTGCGATGATCCTCGCCACATCGATCTCGACATTGGTGAGGATGGAATGGACCAAATGTGCCACTGGGATCGGCACAGTAGAGGTGTGTGATTTAGGCTGGATGTTGGTCAAAACCAAGAGCAGTATCAGTTGAGCCATGGGAGTCATGTCCTCCCGGTGATACCTCATTGGAACCCCAGATGGGTTCGGCTCAACAGATTTCCCTGGTAAAAGCAGGGCGGCAGTAATGGCAGGAACATCACGGTGAAGCCGTAGGTCAATGTGGTATTGGTCTCTCTCATCAGCCCCCAGCTGGAGCGGTTCCCCAAGGATTCGGTTGATGGCATCCCGATCAAATGGAATTGGACGCCCGACAACTCTAGATACCCAAGTAAAGGGCTCGTCGTCGTCGGGTAGTGCGTTAGCATAAAATTCACGCATTGTCGCTATGTCGTAATGCTCTAAGGGATTAATCAGCCGATCCCATTTCTTCGCGTCAATCAACCCGGCAAAATTTTTGTTCGTGCCCTGAGGGTTGATGACGAAACGCTTCTCTGGAAGTATTTTTCGCTTCTCCAGAGCGATGTACCGTGCAGCCTGTTTTGGACCGATAAACTTGTCGGTATCGAATTGAATAGGCACGGTCCGGGAAGTAGCTGCTCCCTTTCTTTTCTTACCCGCTCCAGACCTTGACTCCATTCTGCAAAATATGAGAGGAAACAACACACACCAAACAAACAGATTAGACATCAAAGCATAATTTAAAAGACTGCCATGCTCGCTGTTGCTTCGCCTAGCGAAGTGGCAGCGAACGCACGCCCCAGGCTCGCCTAGCGAGTGCTAGCGAACCTTACGGGTTTTGGGGTTTTTCAGCATGTTCAGAGATTCTCCCCCAAAACCCATACTCAATTGGTTCTAACATCAGAACCTAATGATATATCAAGTAAATAATCGTTCTATGCTATTGGGGATTACCTATTTGCATGCAAAACCTAAAAATCCCCAATTCCTAAACCTAAAATCCCAATTTGCAAAACCCTAAATACCACATGCAAAGCTAAAGTTTCCCATACTCCACTCATCCTAATTGCTTTTCATATTGGAAATTTAGAATTCAAACAACAAGAAAAATGTAGTAGGGCAAACCTTAGTTACACGGATTCGGAAATGTGAAGAGAGTAGAGTTTGCAAATGACCGAATAGAGCAAGTGTTGGTGATAGAGATGCAAACGAGAGAGTGTGAAGAGCTTATCAAAAATTCCTCAGCAGAGCCGTACAGAAATTTTTTGAGTTTGGGGCAAAATGGTTGCCCTGCTGAGATTTAAATACAAACTGTCATGCAGCGCTCGCTGCTGCCTCGCCTAGCGAGCAGCTAGCGAACCTGCTCGCTACTGCCTCGCCTAGCGAGATGCTAGCGAGCATGACAGCAAGTGCTTTTTTCAAATGCAGCACTTGCAAGTTTATCCAGAACAGTTTTATCACAAGGTAACCCAACACAACACAACACAAAAACAGTAAATACTTACAATGTTGGGGTGCCTCCTAACAAGCGCTTGTTTAACGTCGGCTAAGCTCGACGGTGCGATGCTCACAGAGGAGCATCGAGCGGTAGAGCACAGCTCTCGCGATCCACATGACCGCCGAGATAAATTTTCAATCGTTGGCCATTCACTGTCCAACTATCTTTCTGGTCTATGTCTTCAATGACAATAGCCCCATATTCCTTTACTTATTTCACCCGAAATGGCCCCGACCATTTTGATTTCAACTTCCCGGGAAATAATTTCAACCGGGAGTTGAACAATAGGACCAATTGTCCGGGCACAAATTCTTTGTTACGGAGCTTCTTGTCGTGATACTTCTTTGCCTTTTCCTTGTACAACCAACTTGAGTGGTATGCGGCATTGCGCATCTCCTCTAACTCCAGTAGTTGTACCTTCCTTTTGTTACCGGCCAACTCATTTTCAAAATTTAAAAATTTTAGGGCCCACAAGGCCTTGTGCTCCAATTCAACCGGCAAATGGCAAGTTTTACCAAATACCAATTGAAAGGGAGTTAGGCCAATTGGAGCTTTAAAGGCCGTACGGTAGGCCCATAATGCTTCGTCCAATTTTTGGGACCACTCCTTTTTTGAATTAGACACGGTTTTTTCGAGGATTCTCTTAATCTCTCGATTAGAGACCTCAGCTTTCCCGTTAGCCTGAGGGTGGTACGGAGTTGTCACCCTATGCGATACACCGTAATGTTTTAAAATAGTTTCCAAAGGTGCATTACAAAAGTGTGACCCTCCGTCACTTATCAACACTTGGGGGGTTCCGAAACGGGAGAATATGTTTTTCT
Organism: Lathyrus oleraceus; assembly: GCF_024323335.1. Classification (NCBI taxonomy): domain Eukaryota; kingdom Viridiplantae; phylum Streptophyta; class Magnoliopsida; order Fabales; family Fabaceae; genus Lathyrus; species Lathyrus oleraceus. Next base: position 174,626,622 of record NC_066580.1, on the reverse strand, counting down.
TCAAAAAATTTATCACCGTTTTGGCATCCGCCCGAGGTGAGGCGATCGCCTCAACCCACTTAGAGACATAATCAACAGCGACAAGCATGTACTCATTCCCATAAGAGGGTGGGAAAGGTCCTACAAAATCTATGCCCCAACAATCAAATACTTCCACTTCTTGGATATTTTGGAGAGGCATCTCATCTCTCTTACCTATCCCACCGCTTCTTTGGCAACTGTCACAACTTTGCGCATGGGTATGTGCGTCTTTGAAAATAGTTGGCCAATAAAATCCCGATTGAAGAATTTTAGTGGCCGTTCTAACCCCATTATAATGTCCGCCATAAGGCGAGTTGTGACAATGCCAAAGGATGCTCTAGGCTTCATCACCAGTTACGCATCTCCTTAATAGGTTATCACTATCCAACTTAAACAAGTATGGGTCATCCCAAACATAATACTTCGCATCCGAAAGGAACTTCCTTTTTTGGTTCAAAGTTAGGTCGGCAGGCACAAAACCACTAGCCTTGTGGTTCGCAAAGTCTGCAAACCACGGCCTAACTTGAACCTTAAACAATTTTTCATCAGGAAATTCTTCCCGGATTTCCTTTTCAGACGCGGTAACCTCCACGTTCACTAATCGGGATAAATGATCCGCTACCAAGTTTTCCGACCCCTTCTTGTCTTTAATTTCCACATCGAATTCTTGTAACAAGAGGATCCAACGGATGAGCCTTTGCTTCGAATCCGGTTTGGTTAGCAGATATTTAATCGCCGCGTGGTCGGTATACACAACGACTTTAGACCCTATAAGATAAGACCTAAACTTTTCTAGCGCATACACTATTGCAAGTAGTTCTTTTTCCGTTGTGGCATAATTTATTTGAGCCTCGTTAAGAACCTTACTCGCATAATGTATCGCATGGAAAGTTTTGTCTTTTCTTTGGCCAAGTACCGCTCCAACAGCATAGTCACTCGCGTCACACATTAGTTCAAAATTTTCATTCCAATCGGGAGCGACTATTATTGGAGCGGTAACCAATTTTTCTTTTAAAACCTCAAAATCTTGCAAACAATCTTCGGTGAAGAGAAATACCTGGTCCTTGGCGAGCAAATTGCTCAAAGGCTTAGCCACCTTTGAGAAGTCCTTGATAAAGCGCCGGTAGAACCCCGCGTGCCCCAAAAAGCTACGGATGCCCTTCACATTCACCGGAGGGGGTAATTTTTCAATTACTTCAACCTTAGCTCTATCCACTTCAAGCCCCCTTCTAGAGACTTTGTGGCCTAGCAAGATCCCCTCGGTCACCATGAAGTGACACTTCTCCCAATTAAGCACCAGATTGGTTTTCACACATCTTTCCAACACCGTCTTCAAATTTTCCAAGCATAGACTAAACGTCCCACCAAATACCGAGAAGTCATCCATGAAGACTTCCATTGTTTTCTCTATCAGATCGGCAAAAATGGCTTGGACACATCGTTGGAAGGTCGCCGGTGCATTGCACAGCCCAAAGGGCATTTTTCGGTATGCGAACACTCCAAACGGACACGTGAAATCCGTCTTCTCATGATCAACCGGGTCAACCGCAATTTGGTTGTACCCGGAGTAGCCGTCCAAAAAACAATAGTATTGTTGGCCCGATAGTCTTTCGAGCATTTGATCCATAAATGGGAGTGGAAAATGGTCCTTTCGAGTCGCGGTATTCAACCGTCTATAATCTATACACATTCTCCACCCCGTTGCAACTTTAGTGGGGATCAATTCGTCCTTGTCATTTCGGATTACGGTCATTCCACCCTTCTTCGGAACCACGTGCACGGGACTAACCCATGGACTATCCGAGATCGGGTAAATCATTCCCGCATCCAATAGCTTCACCACTTCCTTTCTTACAACCTCCTTCATCGTAGGATTTAAGAGGCGTTGTGGTTGAGCCACCGGCTTAAAATCTTCCTCCATCAAAATCTTGTGCATACAATAGGATGGACTAATTCCTTTTAGATCGGAAAGAGTCCAACCTATAGCTTCTTGATTGGTTTTTAGCACAATGATTAGACGGGCTTCTTCTTCTTTTGTCAAAAGGTTGCTTATGATGACCGGCTTTGCCTCGGTCTCATCTAGAAACACATACTTCAAAGTCGAAGGTAACACTTTTAATTCAATTGGCGCTTTTTCGTCAATGACCTCCTTCTTCAAGTTTTCCTCCTCTACTTCCCATGGTTGTAGGTCGTCGAAACTATCAAGTTCCTTTAAGCATTCCTCAAGAGCTAGCTCTTCTTCCACAGTGAAAACCTCCAATGAGTCGTCAAGAGCTAACTCCATAGGAGATATCTCATGAATATGCTTTGAAACCTCCATAATAGCGTCTTCGATCACATCGATGCGAAAGCTATCATTTCTATCTTTGGAATGCTTCATTGCCTCGAATAGATCGAATGTGACTTCCTCATTTTGAACTCGCACCTTCATTAAACCGTCATCAACATCTATCATCATTCTCGCGGTCTTCATGAATGGTCGGCCCAAGATGAGCGGAGCATCATCATCTTCCTCCATATCAATAACAATAAAATCAACCGGGAAAAAGAATTTGTCGACCTTCACCAAAACATCTTGGGCTACGCCATGAGGATGGGTTGTCGATTTATCCGCCAATTGCAACGTCATTCGGATGGACTTAATCTCAATGTTGCCAAGCCTCTTGATAATTGACAAAGGTATAAGATTAATGCTCGACCCCAAGTCAATAAGTCCCTTCCCGACATACACGTCACCAATTTTAACCGGCAATGTAACTCTTCCCGGATCAACCTCTTTCTTAGGAAGCGTCCTTTGAATAATGGCACTGCAACTCGCATCAAGGACGATGGTCTCCGGTTCCGTATACCTCCGCTTTTTGGTTAGTATGTCCTTCATGAATTTGGCATACTTAGGCATTTGTTCCAAGGCTTCGGCAAACGGAATGTTGATTTGCAACTGTTTAAAAATATCCATGAACCGGGCGTAATGCCGTTCATTCTCCCTTTTGGAAGGAGCATGAGGATAAGGAAGGTTTTGGATAGGAGTAGCGTTCACTACCTCCTTTCCCTTTGCAACTCTAGCACTTTTCCATCTAGGCTTTTTCACTACCTCCCTTATTACCTCATCACTTGTATTTTTTTCCATCTCCACACCTTTCTCTTTTTCAACTTCACCATTATTTTTATTCTTTTCAACTTCTTCCTCATCACTCCACACTCCTACTTCACCATCAACATTTTCCTCCACTATTTCCTCCTCAATTTCTTTCTCTTTCTCTCTTTGTTCACTCTCAACTCTTTTTTTATTCTCACTACCCAACTCCCTCCCACTTCTCGTCATGATCGCCTTACAATGTGCATTAGGATTTGTTTGCGTGTTTGCCGAAAAGGAAGGACCGGTTTGTTGTTCCGCGAGTTGCTTAGCAAGTTGCCCAACTTGAGTCTCGAGATTTTTATGGCCGCGTCGTTGCTCTTTTGGTTAGCCATTGACATTTGCATGAATTGCGTCAATGTCTCTTCCAATTTAGAAGTTACGACCGACGGTTGTTGAGGTTGAGGTTGATAAGGATTTTGGGGAGGGTTTTGACGGCTAGAAGAACCACCTCCATAACCTTGGTTATGAAAATAGTTGCTTCTAGGTTGGAACCCTTGGTTCCCTTGGAATTGTTGTTGTTGATTTTGAGGGTGCGGTTGATAAGGTTGTTGTTGTTGTTGTTGTTGTTGTCTCGGTTGATAGTCCCGTTGATTGGCCATGTAGTTTACTTCGTCAAAACCGGGAGGTGGATAAAATCCGGTGTCATGTTCACCTTTACAAAGTTCACAATAAGCTATTTGTTTAGCTTTTGACAGTTCTCTTAACTCTTTGATTTGTTGCGTTAAGAGTTCCACTTGTTGTGAGATGAGCTTGTTTTGGGCAAGGATGGCATCGTTCGTCCCTAGCTCAAGCACTCCCGCCTTCTTCAAAGAATTTCCTCGACTTTGACTCTGAAGATCATTCAAAGCCATTCGATTTATAATGTTCGTGGCTTCTTCGGCACTTTTTGACAATAAAGAGCCACCCAAGGTAGCATCCAACAACGTTTTGCAGTTTGGTTGAAGTCCATTTCTGAAGATATGGATTTGAGTCATTTCATCAAATCCATGCCCTTTACATTTTCGAAGCATGGACTTGAATCTTTCCCACGCTTCATTCAAAGATTCACTGGTTCCTTGTGAAAACACCGAGATGGCCGTCTTGGATTCCATGAATCGGTTATGGGAGAAGAATCTTTCTATGAATTTCTCTTCTAACACGTTCCAGTCTGTCATTACGGCTGGTGTTTGATCTAGGTACCAATCCTTTGCTTTACCGAGCAAAGCGTGGGGAAATAATCGTCTGAACAACGGAAGCTCCTGAGCCTGATCCACTCCGGCAGCTAATGCTATCTCATAAAATTTTGTGAGAAAAGCAAATGGGTCTTCATGGTCCATTCCGGTGAATGGACTTCCATATAATAGATTTAGAGTTCCCGTTTTCATCTCAACTTGCCTTCTGGTGTGGTTGGCAAACTGAGCGGTGTTCCTTGGACTATTGATGCATGGAGTAGAAATAGGTGGTGGTGGTTGTGGCTCCATGTTTGGTATGAATGGTGGTGGATTTGTGGTTGAAGAACTTTCTCCTTGCTCTTGGCGTTGTCTAGCATGTTGCCTCCTACGTCTCGTTTTGCTATTGAGCCTCCTTGCGGTTCTCTCGATCTCAGGATCAAAAAGAAGTTCGTCCACAGGGATTTGCCCTCGCATAAAACGTAAGCTGCACACTAAACCAAACAAATTACAAGCACAAGTCAAAAATTCACAAGCTAAAACTTAAACAACCATTGCGATGCTCGTAATATCAATTTACAATCCCCGGCAACGGCGCCATTTTGTTGAAAGTATATTTCGTGTCGGGTTTTTGTTATCGTATCCACAGGGATTGTAAGATATCACCGCCGTTCGATGGTTGTATTAATCTTAGCTCAATGTAACAATAGGTTTTGGTTTTAATCAAGTTATCTTGCATAAAAAGTAATAAATTGCGGTAAAAGTTTTGGTTTGAATAAATGAGAAATATTGCCAAAGTTAGGTTTCAATGATCACTTTGCATGTATTTGCTCGGTCAACAATCTTATAAACTCCTTTAGATGATAAATCATTTCACAAAGTCCTCTCAATATGTTTCTCTTGAACACACATTGTGAGTTTTGCCATTTTGATCCATTGTTTCTCTCGAACACAATCTATCAAAATGACAACTTTTTGGTTCAACCTTATGGTGAACAAAATCATTCATTACTATCTCTAGCTAACAAACAAGTTTGGATGAAAACCTAGGTCAAGAGTTGGTAAACATCTCTCGATCATAAACCAACACAAAGAGTTTTAAATAGAAACAAAGTTTTCATCATATATTTACCATTAAAGAGTTTACATATGAGGATCCTTACATTTACACACAAAGCTAGTAATCACCTACATCTAACCTTGACAAATGGATGACTTAGCTACTCATTTTCATGGTAGCTTGGTCGGCAAGTAAGGAAAGAAGGTTGATCAACATCCAAGTCGGATAATCGAAGTTGGATGGGAATCCACCGTCTTTTTGTAGAAGATGGTTCTAAGATGAAGAGAAATGAAAATTAGGGCATAAAAGATCCCCTAGAACAATGCTGTAAAATATCTCTCCAAAGTACAAAAGTGGAAAAAGTTGGTAAAAATGAGGTATGGTGCTCAAAAGTGGCACCTACTACTTATAGACTTCTGCTGGGCTGTCATGCTCGCTAGGCGAGCAGAATGGCTCGCCTAGCGAGGGTCTAATATGGGCACATAAGGCACCTGCGCCCAGAGAAACAGGGTCTGCTGAACTGTCATGTTCGCCTAGCGAACATACCTTCGCCTAGCGAAGGACACGCTTCAACCTTCGCCCCAGCGAGGTTGAGAGGTTTTGCTACTGGAATGCTCGCCGGGGACTCGCTAGAGCTTCGCCTAGCGAGTGAGTGTTGGCTGCGCTTTTCACCAAAACAGAACGAACTCGCTACCACCTTCGCTGTCAGCTCGCCTGGCGAATTTATTGACAATTTACTGGAGCTTTTCGCTTGGCGCTCGCCTAGCGAACCAGTGCTTCGCCACAGCCCTCGCCTAGCGAGCAGGCTGATGAATGCTTGTTTGCTTTGGTTCCTTTGCCAACTTTCTTGTGTCTTCAATTTCAATTATTTCATGCCTTCTTTCTGCACAATAACACACAAATCAAAGGCACCAAGCTTGTTTATCAATGTAATGCATTTCATCAAAAACCAAGGTGATTTTGACAATATTAGCAGGGAAATAGAGTGAAAGATGCCCACATATGATAGCTCAAATAAGCACTTTTGGGCATCTAACATTACCCTGCATGTTTTTGCCTTCCTTACAAGTTTTTAAACTGTGTAACCAATTACTCCATATTGGGTAATCGATTACCCTGCATATTTTTGCCTTCCTCACGCGTTTTTAATATGTGTAACCGATTACCCTTTTTAGAGTAATCGATTACCACTGTGTCTTCCAGAATTCTTTTTAAAAAAAATTTAACACACGTGAGTTGTTGCACTTTTGGTCTTAAGTGCTTTTTCTTGTTCTTTTTTGCTTAAGTCAATCACTTCAGCATTGGTACTCTCTTTCCAACTTTCATATTCATCTCACTCTTCCACCTTCCTTCTCCTCCATTAACTCTATTAACTCCATTCAAAGAAAAATTAAAACCCCACTCTCATTATCACTTTCCATCAACTCACCATATTCACTCTCCAGCTAGAATCCAGGAAACCCCTCCAAAAACCCTAACTCTCTAAGCTTCCATGGCACCTCCAAGACAAGACAAAGGAAAGAAGAAAATAGATGAAGAAACCTCTCAACATACAGAAGAAGAACATGTTGCCACTGTGATATCCAGAAGGTTGAGCTATGTTGTCTGGACTCGAACTCTCATGTTGGTAAAATATGTTAACTTCCGAGCTTTTCCTTCTCATAGCTTTACCTTTCAAACTTTGCTGAGAAATTCATGGGTAGATAAGTTAGCTTATGATATTGTTGATTATTATCCTGATATGATAAGGGATTTCTTTACCTCTGTAATGTTTGGAACTGATGATTTTGGTGATTTGGTATTTACTGCTAAGGTTAAGAATGTTGAAATTTGTATGGATCTGAAACAATTGGGAATCTGTCTGGAAATCCCTTCTGAAGGTGAAGCATTCCGTCACGGAACTGAACCCGATAATGATGCCTGGAGCAATTATAACAGTTTGGAATATTTTGTTTCAATTTCTAGAGGCACTCAGGCTATCCTCATGAGCCGGCAGAGATCAGAATCCTCAAGGGTGGTGAAATTTGTTAACCTCTTATCTGTGAGTGATAGGATGCTCCATTATGTTCTTGCTTATGTTTTGGTTCCAAAACATTCAAATCATGCCCAAGTCAGTGAACTTGAACTGCAGCTTATTAGAGCTTTGAAAATGAACATGAAGATTAATTGGGCTTATGTCATTTACCATCACATGAAGCATCAATTATCCCTAAGAGGTGGACTTCCTTATGGTAGAGTTGTTTCAAGAATTTTGGAATTCCATGATGTTCTGCTTCAAAGAGAACCAAAGACTCCTATGACGGTTAGAAATTGTGAAATCAATGAGATTACCGCAACTAAGAACACCGACATTAGTATCAGACCAAATGGAGTGTTTCGGTACAGGGATACGGTCGCTTCTTCCGCTCATCCACCAATTCTGGAAGGTGATATCACAAATGCTATGCTTTATAACAAGATGTGTTCCATTGAGACCACCATGAATCATAATCATAGTGTCACCCAATGTAGAATCAAATCACTTCGGAAACTCTTCCTTTCTATGAACCGTCGACATGTCCCAAGTGAATAAGGTGATGAGGAAAGTGAAGAAGAAGGCAAAGAGGATGATGGAGTCGATATGTCGGAAAGTGATTGAGTTGGCCATTTCTCTTTTTTTTTTGTTATTCCCTAGTTTATGGTTTTAAGTTAGTACATTTCTTTTAAGACTATGCTAAGTCCGTTGGCTTTTTATGTTTTATCTGTCTTTCCATTCCGTACTAAGTTTGGTTTATATTATGTTTGAATTATCTTTTGTGTTATGTGATGCTTGGTATATGTTGTTTACATATTGTTACTTATTTTCTTATTTCACCCTTTTTGTTAATGACAAAGGGGGAGAAGAGATTGTTATTATTATTGTGTTATTTCTTTGTTTTTTGTTTCTCTCTAACAAAATGCAGATTTCAAAAGACTCCTTAAATCATAAATCAAGGGGGAGCATCAATTAAGGGGGAGCATTTGCTAGAGAAACATGCTTAGATCAAACTTTCATTTTTTTTGGGTTGTCATCATAAAAAAGGGGGAGATTGTGAAGACATGACTTCTCAAATGTTTTGATGATGACAAACTTCTCTACAAGTCTAAGATTTATTAACAAAAAGGATTGATCAAGATTCAAGCTCATGAAGGAAGTTTTCAACTAAATGATCAAGTCTCGATGAAACTCATGAAGATTCGTATTTCAAATGAATAGGTATAACACTTGACCTCTAGATGATTATACAAGTGTTCAAAACATGTCTCATTCATGCCATAATCATTGAAAGTATTTTTATGCATTAAAGAAATCATAACACTTCATTTTTTAAGCTATTTTTTAAATCTGGGATGAAGTAATCGATTATCCATTTTAAGGTAACCGATTACTCTGTGTAAAATTCAAATATTTTTGCACGTTCAAGACAAGTAACTGATTATCAATTTTTAAGGTAATCGATTACTCTCTGGAAAAAATTTAAATATTTTTTCACGTTGGAGGCAAGTAACTGATTACCCATATTAAGGTAATCGATTACCATTGAACCAGAGGCAAAAATCAGTGCATCTCTTCATGGAAACTTTTCTATTTTCTTTACCATGAACCATGGCATCCTTTGGGTAATTGCATCCATTTGAGGAGGTGTTTAGACAACATATATACATAATTTTTTTCAGATTTCAAATTCACCTCCTTGCAAAAATTTCAAATCAATTACTCATATTCTTTCAAACATATTTTAAGTGTTCTTCCAAATTTTCTTAAGAGTGAAACCTTGCATAAACTTTCTTTTTAAGCATCATAGTTTCATTTCATACAAAGAACACTTGCACAATCATTGTGAGAATTGAGTGTTACAAAGGAGAAGATCAATTGATAAATTGATATACTTCAAATTTTCAACTATTTCATCTTCTACAAAAAATTCAGAATTGTATTTCTTGATTACAACTTAGTTTAAGGATTGTTAAGAATAAGTTAGTAAGTTTTTATCCTTGTTATCCGGTGTGTGGATGCAAGAGGTCCTTTTGTGAGAAATTGAGTCTCGATTGGACTTTAAACATTGTAAATCCAAGAGGATTATTCTTGGTGTGTTAGAATTAGATAGAAAGACCATAAGGTGTCTTGTCTAGGAATCTAACATTATAGTGAATTCTCTTTCGTGTTGAAAGGGGAGTGGAGTACTCTCGATCTGTGAGGGGAACCACTATACATCGTGGTGTTCTTTACTTTCCGCACTTTACTGTTTTTCATCACATAAGCATCTCAAGAAAGTAAAAGTCATAAACCGTAAAAAATCCGGAAAATAGTCTAAGTGCCTCATTCACCCCCCCCCCCCTCTAAGGCACTCCTTAAACTTACAATTAATAGTGTTTATCAAATTTAGTTAATAAGACTAATTAATTAATTTAAAGATAAAGAACAGAGGTGCATATTCTAGCATGGGTTTTGCACATATCAAAAATATTTCGCCCAAAGGTCCAATTAAATATCATAGAAACATAAATAAAAAAAACTATAAAAAAAGACCAAATAAATTAAAACATGTACAGAAAAAAAATAAAGGGGCCCAAGTAGAAGATGGCCCAGATTTGAGGCCCATTGCTAGTCAACGATCCACAAAGGGAGTCAATATGAGTTGACTCAATCCTAGACCATGAGATTGACTTATTGTTATACCCTAAAATTTGCCTTACCTATTCCTATTTTTTCTGGGTTATGATCTCCAATTCATATACATAGTCCTCTTAAACATTCATTTAGAAATCATTCATTTTAATTCATTTGCATAAGGTAACATTATTGGTTCAATAGGTTCATGATTTCAACTAGATTGTCCCATTATTTGGGATATTTAAGGTTTGATCAGATGACTATGATTAGTGCTCTTATTGTTACTTATGGAACAAGATGTTACTAGGTTTTGTTGTGCTTACTTATGGATTAGGTCATTTTGGACTATTACTTGGGAAAGAAGAAATAGTGTGCTCTAGTTGTTTTTGGTAAATGTCAACTATGAGAGGTTGAATTTTGTTGACCTATTTATTGGGACTTTCTTATTCAAGAGGGATCATGGCTACATTTTGGATCCATTTATTGAAGACACTTTGGATGCATCGGTTGACTTTTGTTTAACCTAATAAACCATGAAAGATTTAGTTTTTGTTGACCAAGTCATATTGATTTGCTCATTACCACCATCTTTGGAATACATTATGGTTTCAACTGGATATTGATTTTTACATTCAAAGCATTCATGATGAATTCAAATTCAAATTGGAAACTTGGAGGGAAAAGTATTTTATCATTTAAAGAACAAGTTACATTCCAAATATACGTCAAAATACCAAAATTCAAATACAGGTTACAAGGCCATTACAAAATTACAAAGAAATTATATTTTTTTACAATTGACTTTTGGTCAACTATTGACTTTTTGGTCAAACATTTGACCAAACCTTGACCAGAGTTTGACCTAACCCTAAATTGATCATAAACCTATTTCCAAGTTATCTTTAAACATCTTCAAGTTGTCATCAAGATATTACACCATAACTCCATGCATATTCCATGTCCATCGAACCACCAAACTTCATCAGTTCTTGCCTACTATGTTGTTATACTTGCATCAACTATCAGCTGTGTCATCACTGCATAACCAACATCAAAACAACATCAATGTCTGCATGAAATGACCTATTCTACTCCATGCCCAAACCTACAATCAAGACCAACCCCAAATGAGAATCACATCACAAGAAACAAGTCCTTATATGGGTTCTTATCCATGCCAACTCAAGCCTGACTCAAGACTAATATCATATAAGCCATGAAGGAAAGTTATAACATACACAATACATCCAAACGATGCATCTAAAGACACCTCAATTCAAGTGTAATACATAAACAAGATGCACATATCATGAACTTAGAGCAACATTCGAGGTGTAATTGACCACAAGTTTTAACCCTAGTACAATGTACATATGCTATAAGTCTAACTCGGAACTTGATGCAGATATAATACAAGTTAATAACCTAATGTAGGTGTAGAGCTCAATGCAACCTGTAGAGTACCATGACTAAAGTCGTGCCATGCCATATACAACGCAAATGAATATCTGCCAATGCACGGGCAGATTCATGACATTCCAATGCAACACATACCACATAGTATAAATATCCAGTTTATCACCTCATCGTAAACAATATATCATCATCATATTGTAGCAACACAAAATAGTCCAAGCATGCATTGAAAAAGACAAACATGCCTAACATTAACATAATGCAGTGCTTTTTCCATGCCAAAACCTATAACAAACCATAAAACACACACCAAGAAATGTTCATGACAATTCACATTAATCACCCATTATCCATAATGCAAGCAATACACATACATATTCTAAACATCTAGTAGGAACATAAAAGACAAATCCATAAACATTTCAAATACATAATGGTTAAACATAAACTATAAGCATACATTCAAACATGCATCAATCATGATAATACAATACCACCCATACACAACAGTCATGAATTAACCATTGAGCTTGCTCATTTTTTGCCATCCAATCACTCTAACACTCATTCAACATCATTTCATTTCCATTACAATCAAAATCAAGCATTTAAATATCCATTCAATTCATGTTACAAGTAGTTGGTTCATACTTGATTTTTCAACTTTCCAAGACTTGATCCACCCACGAATTTGACCTAAAATCATTAAACAAAGGTCCAAACTTCATTTCACATCATGATGTAATCATATGAATTCAAAACATCCATCATTGTGCCTTGAAAAGCAAGAAATCACAAAATCACCAAATTAGGTCATGTTGGTTGGTCACATTTTGGCAAGAACGGCCTATTGGAAGTTCCAAAGACCATAACTTTCTCATTTTTCAAGATTTTTAAATTCCACTTAGATAAAAATGTCCTAAATAACTTCCTATCCAACTTTGTTTCAACTTCCAAGACCTAATTCATTAAGGAATGGGTTCAATTTTTCTATTGTCCAAGTTTGTCCAACATGCCCACCATGCCCTAAAATCATGTCATGACCACTACTTTGACACATTGGAATTTCAAAACCACAAACCTTTTTGACCTTGTTCTTTTTGCATTCAATCAAGATAATGGCAAATAACAAATGGACCAAAATTGAGACAAAATGCACGAGCCAATTTTAGTTTGCCTTGATTTAAAGTTGTTGACTTACCATGATGCACAAGTTAGATGCACATCAGTCGGATTTTGCAGTTCAACACCCCAAGTCCTCTAACTCATTCCTTATGATCCCAATGGTCCACAAACACTTTGAAAATGGTATTATGGTAGGTTTGGAAGTCAACTTGCATTTGGAAACATCTCCAAACAGAAAACCCGATGCCATTTGCAAAAATGAGCTTTTACCCAAAATCGCAAAAAGCAGATTTTGTAGTAGGGCTTCTCATTGCCCTTGGTTGCTCCAGTTTAATGCTAGGGATCAAAACAAACTTTCCTTCAGTGCAAACAACCACATAAGGTATATGTTTCAGTGTTTCCCAAGTCAACATCAACCATGTTCCAAATCACATGCCAATTCTATTCAAACCCCTTCAAATTCCCCCAAAAACCATCCAGACATGTTCCCTATAAATAGGTGAAGGTGTTAAACTTCCCAACAACGCTGAAAAAGGCCCCAAACACATTCTGAACATTTGATTCAAACCTCTAGTTATAGAGCATCAGGTTTTCATTTCCAAAGCTCTCCAACCCCAAACAACCAACCAGAAACACTCATCACACATCACTCAAGCTTCCCAAACACTTAACCACCCTTTACCAAGCCTCATCTGACCTGAGCCAAACCGTCAGAAAATTCCCCCTAGCAACTTCTGATATGGTAGTTTCACTCAGACCCATATCTGAAATAAGTTACCACTTGACTCGAAATTACTCACTGACCATATCCCCCAACTTTGCACCTTTGATTACTTGATTTTTAGAGTTTAATTTTTATTTTTGGTTAAGCCAGTTCTTCTTATTTTTGAGGAAGAACTCTATACTCAGAGCCAATCAATGGCTCATGATTGTGGAGAATGTTTTGTTTTTTATTAAGCATTGAGATTCCATAAAAAAATACCATTGATTTTGCTTATTTCCAACCATCGAATTTCAAAAATCTTGAGGTTGAAGACAACATTATGGTTGTTGTCTCGCGCAAAATTTGAATTCAAACCAAGTCTGTGTCTGGCTTTGATTGGTTGGAGCTTACTTTTAATTTATTCATTTGTTTTATTATCTATTCATTTAGTTATGTTTTATATCACAATTGGGCTTGTGGCCCAGTGGGTGAAGGGGTTGATCCCTCATGACCCCGGCAAGGGGTTCGACCCCCAAAGTGTGCACCTTGACAAGTTTTTTTTTTCAGACTTTTGTTATTTTATTTATTTATTTTTCATTTTATTATCCTTTTGATTTTATTTTTTGACCCTTCCATTTTTATTATTTTGTAAATATGTTGAACAAAAATTCCCTTTATTTTTGCCTCTAGAATTTAATGGTGACTTGTTTTATTTCATTTGGATTATTTTTTGTGGACTTTTGAGGTCTTAAAGGTAAGGACTAATGAAATCTACTTAAGTCATGATATGTTTGGATTAGGGTTGATTAAAACCTTCCATACTTCAAACCTACCATTCGATGACCAAGTGTTCATCCATGATACTTTGAAGCATAGATAGGTTGCCCCTATTTCAAATAACTTGGTCATTTGACTTGTGGGTGAAGTCTATTTTGTCATCTTGGATTCATCTGATACATTTATATTTCATTTGGTTTATACTAACCTACTAAGAATAAGAAGATAAAAACTTCTAAGAAGCATTCTGGAAGGCTTCTAGGGATCATCGAGATACTTCTACTTAAGACCCCAGAGTCTCTAAAGTTACTTCTGTTGGAACTGCTTCTGGAATGAATGCTCCTTCTAAAGCTCGGCGTCTTACTATTATTTACAATTCATCCATTTCAACAACCACACCCCCTTCACCTCTCTCCTTCCCATATACCTCTTTACAAGGTTTCTGTTGGTATAAGCCCTAGAGGCAAATACTTTTGGTACTTGTATCAAATTATTTATTAATAATAAAAGGCTTTTTCTTTATTATGTTTGTCTAATAAAGTCCCTAGAATATCTAGTCCGTTTAATGTATCAAGTGTGACTTAATCATGAGATCACATTAAACATAAGGACACTATTCTTAAAGTATCCGTAGTCGAGCGTTATTGTGAAGTGGGATAACATTAAAGCATTAAGACTATTATGTATATAGACTAATGATCACATCTCATGGATCATGGATAAGGAGTTATCAAGTCTTAAACATATGTATGAATATTAAGAGTAATATTTATATTGGATTAACCCGCTATGAGAATACTATATAGAATGTTATGCAAAGTGTCATAAGTTATTCTCATGGCGATAATGGTGTATACCACCCTTCGACCTGAAACCACTATGGACCCTAGATGTAGAGTCGAGTGCCTTATTGCTGATCAAACATTATCCGTAACTGGATGACCATAAAGACAGTTGATGGGTACTCCACGAAGCATGCTAAGGGACATGAGTGACCTAGATAGAATTTGCCCATCCTACGTAACAGGATAAATGTCTATGGGCCCAATATTGAACTGGACAAGGATGACACGGTTTATGCCTTGTGTTCAATATAGACATAAGGGAAAAGGGGTAATTGTACACATAAGTATTATCACAAAAGGATTTGTCAAATCACATGACATTTTCGTGTCTTGGGTAGCAATGATGTGTTGCTAGATACCGCTCACTGTTTATTATGTTAAATACGTGATTTAATATAATTGCCAATGCTGCGAAAACCTACAAGGTCACACACAAAAGGACGGATTGATGAGAGATAGAGCAACTAAGGAATATCGTAATGTACGGTGCCCTTAAGTGAATTGTAGAACATCGTAAGGTACGGTGTACTTAAGTAGAATATGAAATATGGTAAGGTACCACGCGCTTAAGTGATTTTGGCATATTATAAGATATGGGCCACATACACTTGAGTGGGCTTTTTAGCTTGCAGCCCACACAAGTGGTTCTATAAATAGAACCCTTGTGTAGAAGCATTAGTAAAAAGTTGTAATTTCGTTTCTCTCTCTCTCTCTCTCACTCAAAACCTTCATTCGTAGGAGCTAGCACTGAGATTGAAGGAATCCGTTCGTGTGGACTTAGTAGAGGCGTTGTCATCGTTCAACTTTCGTGATCGCTCCGTAGATCTGCATCAAAGGTTACGATCGGCGCAAGAGGTAACAATTCTATCACTGATCATGCCCATTCGTAAGGATCATTAAAGGATAAATTTTAAATTCCGTTGCGTTTTGGATCGCTATTCTCCTTCAGTGGTATCAAAGCCACTTACGAAACCATGCATCTGATAGCTGTTTATTTTTTGTATTTTCTGTATTAATACGATAAAAAGACAGAATGAATCAAAGAATAAATGAGTAATTAAATTTGGCATCATTTGTGTATGATTTGGATGATTGATGTTGACTATGCTTCAGAATCCGACATTAGTATGGTGAAGCAGCGATACATCGATCGTCCATAAGTTATGCAATTGAGATCGATCAAGTTATATATATGATATAAGTAATCCTGATGCAAAATACGGTATATATGATATACTATTTTTGTTTCGTTCATTCAAACACTTAATGGTTGTTTTCCTTTGAGCGATCAATGGCCGTTTGCTTCTTGAGCCGACATTAGTATGGTGAAGCAATGACGTGTTGATCAATCATACTGAATCAACAATCGAGATGTGTTTGACGGTCTGAAATTGGTGCATTAGGGTTAATGACGACACAAGAGTTGTGTTGTCAAAGAGTTATGCAATTAGGGTTGTGACTGCACAAGAGTTGTGCTTTAAAGTATCAAGGGTGGCAGCGAACCCCCGGCTAACTCTGCGTAGTGTGATCGGTCGCCGAAATTTAATTTGGTTTTAATTAATTAAAAGAATTAAAATTAATAATAATAATAATGTGTTTATTATTATTGTCTTATGGTGATCGGTTATGGCCTTAGTTTTCCTTTATTTTTTGGGGGGTTTTTAAAATACGACATGCGTGTCGTGCCTCTCTTTTAATCTCTTAATGTAACTTCTTTTCTCATCTCACTCCCTCGTATGTAAAACGAGTTTCTTTTATGTAATGTAATGTTATGAAGAAAGAGAAGAATTCAATATCAAAGGAGGACAACCTTGAAGATCTTGCTTGGAGAAGCTTAGATCGTTATTAGGTTAGCTTAGGTTCTCTCATGGGCTTGGGAGAACAATTGTGCTATGGGCCATAACTGTTTCATTATGTATGTTGATGCATGTGAGAGACAATTTATATGATAAATAAGCCGGTGAGATCAGAATAATTGCAAATTCCCTCAAATTAAATATTAAGTTTATG
Organism: Lathyrus oleraceus; assembly: GCF_024323335.1. Classification (NCBI taxonomy): domain Eukaryota; kingdom Viridiplantae; phylum Streptophyta; class Magnoliopsida; order Fabales; family Fabaceae; genus Lathyrus; species Lathyrus oleraceus. The sequence continues at coordinate 174,609,748 of NC_066580.1, read as the reverse complement.
CTTTCCAAGTTTTATCACTCATCAAGACTAGTATCGGATAATGTAGGTTTCGCCTACGCGAGGTGCATGTTCTATATTAGTAAGGTGCGATGGGATAATTATAATATCCAATTGCTAAAACAATGGGTCAAACTTAACTAAACAAATTATAATAAGATTATATATGTTTAGAAGCAAGAGTTGGAAATGATCCATGTGATGGATTGGAATAAGGAGTTATTCACCTAACTAAAATACTTGAGAGTTGTATTAGATACAATTGGAAGGAGTTCCTACCTAAATAACCTAGTTTTGTGTAATTCGCCTACGCGGACTTAAAACAGAGTAAAATATGGATCTCGACCCACTAGAAAATCTTCCAACTGGATTTTCTGAATCAAATGGTGAGGGTCATTTGTTTTGAGTAAAATAGTGGGAGCATATTTAATTAAAGGCCTAATTAAATATGTTATTGATACTTATATTTTCATTATTTTCATGTAGATTACCATGACAACTGATCGGTCACCATTTTACTTGATTTTCATCATGTTCTCGGCCAAAATTCATCAATGTGGTAACCCTTTATTTTGAGTTTTAGTGTTTGAATTTTAAGTATTTCATATTTGAGTAGTTTTATGCTTATTTTGCTTTTGGTGTTAATTTAAGTTTTTAGATGCGTTTGATGTCGTTTCCATGGTATTGTGCATGTTTCAGAAGTAGTTGAAGAGTCGAAAGTGCCAAGGCAACAATGGAAGAGTGAAAGAAAAAGAAATAAAAAATAGAATAAAAATCCTGGAGCCAAACACGGCCCGTGTCTCCTGACACGGCCCGTGCTGCAAGAAGGACCTCTTCCCATACAAAAACCAGGGGGCTGACACGGCCGGCCGTGTTGCTTGGCACGGCCCGTGTCATCAAGTCTGAAGGAAAAACAAAAATTAAAATAATTGAGAGCCAACACGGCCGGCCGTGTTGCCTGGCACGGCCCGTGTTGGCAGGTGCGCTGAATCTTCTGATTTTTGTTTTCACTCAAGTAAGTGATCCCGGAGGGCAGTTTTGACTTTTTGGCTTGGCTGTAAGGTGTACTACACTATTTAGACCTAATGGAAAGGAAAAGAACGGGGACGGAACAAAGAGAACGAGAGAATCAAGATTTTTGGAGAACGGAGATCATCAAGCGCGGAAGCAATTGAAGATCGAAGCTATCTAATCTCTTGTAATGTCTAATCTTATATTTGTACCTTCTTTGAATATTATCATGAGCTAAACCCCCCAATGCTAGGGGGGTGTCCCTGAATTGCTTTTGTAATGAACCTATTTCCTACAATGTTATGAATGTCTATGTTTTTATGAAACCAATTTGTTATATCACGCGTGTAATGCTTGCCGTATTGGAAAATTAGGTATTGAATTGGAGGTAAAGGAGGTCTGACAAATCCCTTTCTCACTTTGTGTATAACAACATCGCTAATTTCTCTTAGGAATGAGGATCTAATAGTGATGATGGGAAATTCTTGATATTCATATATGGGATTAATATTCTTTTGAATGGCTAAGGAATTGGGATTTAAAATTGAATGTTAATGGTTTCTGGCTAAGGAATTAGGGGAAACTTCTCTTGAGAACCATATTGAATCATTCGAACATGGATATCATAAAATAAGGATTAAGTTTATTTCAGAGCAATTCATACACCCTTGATCTAGCATGTTTAACTCTTCTGCATTCAAAAATCTCTATTTTGCCTTTATATTTTACAAAGCAAATTCACTCTTCACTTACCATCCAAAGGTTATTTTGTTTAATTGAATCATTATCAACACTGATAGTTCCTACGCAGTCCTCGAGATCGATACTCAGGATAATTCCTTTTATTACTACATCGGTAAAATAGTACACTTGCTATTTTCCCGATCAAGTTTTTGGCGCCGTTGCCGGGGACTGCCAAACTATCTGTTAATAATTATTCAATTGGAATTTTGTTGCTCTGCAACTAAAATTTACTTTATTTTATTTGTTTATATCACTTTGCCTATCCTAACAACTGTCTAATAGTTTATGCGAGGTAAGGCCTCAGCTGAATTTCTTTTTGACGCAGAACCAGAACGATCGTTGCGAGCACGAATCAGAAAAGTCCGACACGATAGACTGGAAGTGACAGAAGAACCGCTGATAGTTTCTGATTCTGAGAAAGAGGGAACCGTTTCAATTCATTCGGAACACTCTGATTCTGGAAATTCTGATACCGAACCTGAAACTATGGCAGCTGACCCACCTCCCGCAGAGAGACTATTAGGTGATTACGGCGGAGCTAATGCCCCGCCTGGAAGGATGACAATCGTGAATCAACCAGTCAATGTTGCCCACTTTCAACTTCATCCCTCAACGATACGGCAACTAGAAAGGAGACCTTTCTTAGGAAAAATTAACGAAGATGCCAACAAGCATTTGCAAAGGTTTCTGACTATGACTACGTCGTTAAAGATTGAGGGGCATTCTGAGGAAGCTAAGAAGCTGGTCATGTTTCCGTTTACATTGTCAGAAGATGCTGAAGAGTGGTTCTACTCTTTATCTGCTGGAAGCATCACAACTTGGCAACAGATGGAGACAACTTTTCTCAACGAGTACTTTCCGACCTCTGTGTACATCCGAAAGAGGTACGACATAGTGAATTTTAAACAGAAGGAAGGAGAGTCACTTGGAGATGCGTATAAGAGGTTCAAACGATTGTTGGTTGCATGTCCTACTCATAATATGGATGCAACGGAGCAAATGCAGAATTTTGTGAATGGTCTTCGGCTGAAGACTAAGCAACTCATTGACACAGCAGCTGGTGGCTCAACCAACTTTACAACAGCCACTGGTATTAAAAAGATTATCGAAGCCATTGCAGCCAATGAGCACTTGGAGTTGTATGACCGCAGTGTTAGTCAACCCGAAGGGATAATTGACCTGAAATTGGCAAGCCAAGTGGTGAAGATGGAAGATCAAATAGCAGCTGAAGTAGAAAGGAGACTGAAGAAGATGGCTATTGATACCCAAACTGTGGCACAGGTTCAACAGGTTCAACCAACTCAAACTAGTAATTGCGAAATTTGTGGAGGACCTCATCTTACCGCACATTGCTTTGCTACCGCACAACAAATTGAGGAGATCAAGTTTCTTAGGCAGAACAACCCTTATTCAAACACATACAATCCGGGTTGGAAAAACCATCCAAATTTCTCATGGAAGGATCAACAAGGAAATGTGCAGAACCAACCACAACAACAACAACCGTATCAACAACCTCAACAACAGTTTCAGCAACAGGTACCAAGAAAAGCTGATTGGGAGATTGCCATTGAGAAGATGGCCGCTCAAAGCTCTCAATTTCAAGAAGAGACTCGAAGTAATTTAAAAAACACAGGTGCTTCAATTAAGGATCTTGAAATACAAATGAGTCAGATAGCACAACAACTAGCGGGTTCTCCACAACAGGGAGTTTTACCAAGTTCTACGATTACTAATCCAAGAGAAAATTATCACGTGAATGCGGTGACCACCAGGAATGGTAAGTCAAAAGAAATACCTGAGAAGAGTTCTGAAGAAGAAGACTTATTGCTTGAAGTTGATCTAGAGATAAAAGAAAATGAGGTTGCAAATGAAGAGGTCACGCATGATGAACGAGTGGTTAAAGATAAAGTGAATGATCAAAAACCGGCCGTCAAACTGCCATTCCCAACAAGAAATAAGAAGAAAGGGCAGCATGAGAAAAACTTTGAGAAGTTCTTGGAAATGTTTAAAAAGCTTGAGCTAAACATTCCTTTCTTGGAGGCGCTTGAGCAAATGCCTACCTACGCAAAGTTCATGAAAGACATCATCTCGAAGAAGCGGACCATAGAAACTAACCCGATTATTCTAACGGAAACTTGTAATGCCATTTTGCAGGGTATGAAGGTTCCGGTGAAAAAGAAGGATCGAGGTTCTCTGACCATTCCGTGTGCCATTGGAGATAGATCCTTCAAGAAAGCTCTAATCGATTTGGGAGCGAGTGTAAGTCTGATGCCGCTGTCTATCTATAAGAAGTTGGGGATAGGTAAAATTCAAGATACGAGAATGACACTCCAATTTGCTGACCGCTCTGTGAAGAGACCCTATGGGATAGTAGAAGATGTGCTAGTAAAGATCGACAAGTTTATGTTTCCGGTGGATTTTGTCATTTTGGAAATGCCGGAAGATGAAGAGATACCAATCATTTTGGGGAGACCATTTTTAGAGACCGGGAGATGTTTGATCGACATAGAAGAAGGCACGATGACTTTGAAAGTGTATGATGAAGAGTTAAAAATTGATGTGCGAAACACCATGAAGTACAAGGATGAGGTTGCTACTAGCCAACATATTGAGACAATCGATCAAATATGTGAAAAGAAAAATTGCTTGACAACACAAAATTTCCCTTGGAAAGGGTGTTGAGCTTATCAATTTTTAACAAAGAGGAAGTAGTTAACGAGAAAGATATGGAAGTTTTAGCCATGACAGAAGCATCACCACCTTTTAAAGGTTATCGACACAACCGGTGGAAAGATTTAAGGCAACCCTTAGTGGAAGAAAAGAAAGATGAACAAAAGAAGGGAACCGAATTGAAACAACTACCGGAGAACCTCAAATATGTCGTCCTCGACACAGAGAATTTGAAGGGAATAAGCCCTACAATATGCATGCACAAAATTCTCATGGAAGATGATCACCAGCCGGTTGTCCAACCTCAACAACGACTTAACCCAGCAATGAAGGAAGTAGTCAGAAAAGAGGTGCAACACGGCCGGCCGTGTGAGCCAGCACGGGCCGTGTTGCTCAATTTTCAGAAGCCAATACATTTTCCAGAGGAGCAACACGGGCAGCCGTGTGTGCCAACACGGGCCGTGTTGCATGCTTACATTGTTCCCATACATTTTCCAGGGGTGCAACACGGTCGGCCGTGTGGTCCAGCACGGGCCGTGTTGCAGTGCGTAACTCAGAATTTTTTTTTAAAATTAGAGACGTTGGAGTGGGGCCCACACGTTTTTAAATACCTTTTACCCCTCCCCCACTCACTTTTCAGCCACTTCATCTCCTCCAACCCTATTTTTCCCTCATATCTCCTAAACTCCATAACTTCTTTCACCTTAAACCTCATATTTCTTCATCATCCAACCATTATTTCTCAAAGTTCCTTCACAAAAGTTGAGCCGTTTCTCGCACTCTACACCGTGACGGTATTATTTTTCTCTATCTCCACTATTTTTTTCCGCTAACTTTTCAGGTGACCATTATGCCCCCGAAAAGAGCCGACCGAGGAAAGGCCGTGGTAGAGACCTCAAGACCGAGACAAAGGTCCCGGCGGATGCCAAATGCACACGGAATCATTTTTGAGGATGATGATCATGTTGAAAGGTACAAGACTCACCTTAAAAGGAAGCTTGTACCTACAAGGTATGTTTGTGATGATACTATGAGTGCTTTAGGAATTCTAGATGATGTATCCCAAATGTTCCACAATTTAGGTATTTTTGAATTTATGCATGCTGATGTGCCTACCTATGAACGCATCACTCTAGAGTTCCTAAGCACTGTTAAATTTAAATTGGAAAAAAATTGGACTGGTCATGTCTATGAATATTTTGGTACTATGAGTTTCCGACTTTATAACGAAGATTACTCGATGTCGGTTATTCAGCTTGGGCAATGCCTCCGGTTACCATTGGTAGGATCCGGGGCAGTGCCAAATGACTTTTCTGCAGGTTCCTTTTGGTCTTCTATTACAGGTTTACCACAGTACGAACCCCGGAGTGCAAAGGCATCATGGATTCAAAACCCGTGCTTCCGATATGCTCAAAAAGGGTTAGCATTCACCTTGTTTGGTCGAGGAGATAGTACAGGTGTAGCGGCAAAGCGGGAGTTATTTTTGATGCATGCCATGGTTAATGAGGAACCAGTGAATGTGGCGGCATTCGCCGCGGACCATTTAGGTACCATGGGGCGTGCCAGCTCAGGAGCCATTTCTGTGGGAGGTATGATAACACAAATTGATGACTGGTGTGGTTGTAGGCCGGTGTTGGACGGAGAAACCCCGATGCAGGCGTTGGGTAAGCTTGACCTCAATGCCCTGTGTACGCAAGGCATGCTCGAACAAAGCCGTCATGGGTATGTGTTGGTAAGCCGAACACGCAGGCTGTTCCGCTTACCGAACACTGATAAAACTAATGTTGATAACAATGAGAATTGGTTGTATACCTCTGTTGACCCCGAAGAGGCGGGAGAAGATGAATTTCTTGCAGGTGATACGAGGGAGGAAGATGCACCGGCAAGGGAGACGGGTATTCCTCACTCTCACACCTCTCACCACAGAGGTATGGGAACCTCCTCTGCTGGATGGACACCCATGGACATGGATCAGTTCCGTGTCGAGCAGGCTCGCCAGGGAGCGGAGATTGATCGGATCGTGACAGAGCAGCTCCGTCAAGGGGCTGCCATTGATGATATTCAAAGGATGATGCAACATATGATGTTGCAATTTCCACAGCACCCTCCTCTGCAGTAGGCACTGTAAGTCCCCCTTGCATTTGGGTTTAAACATTGGGGTCAATGTTTAGTTCAAGTGTGGGGGGGGGGGGGGTTCCTTTCATTGTTTTAATTTATTTTCCGTTTTGGTTTTTCATTTTTTTAAGTTAATGTTCCTTTGATTTCTTTTATGTTCAACTGTTTGGATGTTGGGTTACAGATTGATGGATAAAAACCAGAGGTGTGATGGAAGGATGGTTAGTGGATGAAAGACACAACCCGAACTCACGCTCCCGAGGCACCCTGGAAATTTATGCAGTCGAAGAAAACTATTGTTGGACACAGTGGGATGGAAACTGGATTGAGATAGAAGTATGGTACACCTGAACCAAAAGAAGCTACATTACACAGAGAGTGCTTTGGAACTTGCAAGTTTACCCCACATGGTGAGATTACAAAAAGCCAAATACTAAGAGATCATCATGAGAGTTAATCCAGGTATGACTCTATCGCTCTGGTTTTGCGTACGTTCTACTGACATAGCACTGCATTATGACACACACTGAGGCACATTTTTGTTGTTTAACCTTGAGCCTTTACAGCCACCCTTGTACGTTTTATCCGTTGCGAACCCCTTTGAGCCTTTAACCATTTTGTTTGTTTGTAAACCGCTTATGTTACCCTATGGCCAGAAAAAGAAAAAAAATATATAATAATCTCTTCTACCCTTGCTCGGCATAAATGTTGTGGATTTTGGAAACTGTGTTGAATTCTAAGTTTGGGGTGGTAAATCTAATACAAAAGGGACAAGTGTGCGAAAAATTGTTACAAGAAAAGAGAAAAGAAAAATTGGAGGCTCTTTGAATGCTCCGGAAAAAGAAAAAAAAAGAGAAAAGAAAAAGAGAATTCATCAAAACGCACTTGTCCCAATTAAACGGCTTGATTACATTTGAAATACTCAATCAGTTGAGTAAAGTTAAATAGTCGATGTCGAACCCCTTTAGATCAAAATAAGCACAGGTACAAGAAAAATAACAGGAGTGCCGAGCCCAAAAACCCCTTGTGTATCCGTTTGTTGTTTATCCCACCTGTCCTAAGCCCCGTTACAACCCTAAGTCCTCCAAAAGTGTGTGAATTATGTTTGTGCAATAGAAGTAGAATTTATTCAAAAACTAAGAGTCGATATTGCATATACTGAGTCTTTAGTGCTAACCCTGAGAGATTGTGTGAGATGTATGAAAAGCTTGCAGGTAAAGAGGTGCTGGACTGTGAGGTGTAGCGGATAGTTCGGATCGGGTGGCCAACGTCTTGACCATGAAGGTAGGAAACTCGGTGCGAATAACATCGGCTGTATAGTGGTGAAAAGGAATTCTGGGGTGACCTCTGTTTGTTGTCTCTTGCATCACTTGAGGACAAGCAATGAGATAAGTTTGGGGTTGTGATCGGTCACCATTTTACTTGATTTTCATCATGTTCTCGGCCAAAATTCATCAATGTGGTAACCCTTTATTTTGAGTTTTAGTGTTTGAATTTTAAGTATTTCATATTTGAGTAGTTTTATGCTTATTTTGCTTTTGGTGTTAATTTAAGTTTTTAGATGCGTTTGATGTCGTTTCCATGGTATTGTGCATGTTTCAGAAGTAGTTGAAGAGTCGAAAGTGCCAAGGCAACAATGGAAGAGTGAAAGAAAAAGAAATAAAAAATAGAATAAAAATCCTGGAGCCAAACACGGCCCGTGTCTCCTGACACGGCCCGTGCTGCAAGAAGGACCTCTTCCCATACAAAAACCAGGGGGCTGACACGGCCGGCCGTGTTGCTTGGCACGGCCCGTGTCAGCAAGTCTGAAGGAAAAACAAAAATTAAAATAATTGAGAGCCAACACGGCCGGCCGTGTTGCCTGGCACGGCCCGTGTTGGCAGGTGCGCTGAATCTTCTGATTTTTGTTTTCACTCAAGTAAGTGATCCCGGAGGGCAGTTTTGACTTTTTGGCTTGGCTGTAAGGTGTACTACACTATTTAGACCTAATGGAAAGGAAAAGAACGGGGACGGAACAAAGAGAACGAGAGAATCAAGATTTTTGGAGAACGGAGATCATCAAGCGCGGAAGCAATTGAAGATCGAAGCTATCTAATCTCTTGTAATGTCTAATCTTATATTTGTACCTTCTTTGAATATTATCATGAGCTAAACCCCTCAATGCTAGGGGGGTGTCCCTGAATTGCTTTTGTAATGAACCTATTTCCTACAATGTTATGAATGTCTATGTTTTTATGAAACCAATTTGTTATATCACGCGTGTAATGCTTGCCGTATTGGAAAATTAGGTATTGAATTGGAGGTAAAGGAGGTCTGACAAATCCCTTTCTCACTTTGTGTATAACAACATCGCTAATTTCTCTTAGGAATGAGGATCTAATAGTGATGATGGGAAATTCTTGATATTCATATATGGGATTAATATTCTTTTGAATGGCTAAGGAATTGGGATTTAAAATTGAATGTTAATGGTTTCTGGCTAAGGAATTAGGGGAAACTTCTCTTGAGAACCATATTGAATCATTCGAACATGGATATCATAAAATAAGGATTAAGTTTATTTCAGAGCAATTCATACACCCTTGATCTAGCATGTTTAACTCTTCTGCATTCAAAAATCTCTATTTTGCCTTTATATTTTACAAAGCAAATTCACTCTTCACTTACCATCCAAAGGTTATTTTGTTTAATTGAATCATTATCAACACTGATAGTTTCTACGCAGTCCTCGAGATCGATACTCAGGATAATTCCTTTTATTACTACATCGGTAAAATAGTACACTTGCTATTTTCCCAATCAACAACAAACACCTCTAACAACATTTTGCGATTAATCCTTGACAAGGAAAAATTGTCTGAGACAAATTTTCTGGATTGGCACTGAAATCTGAGGATTGTCCTCAAACATGATAGAAAGTTGTATGTCTTGGAGAAACCCGTTCTTGAAGAGGAACCTCTTAGTTCTGCACCTAAGGCAGAAAGAGATGCTTATAAGAAGCATGTTGATGATGCCAATGAAACTTCTTGACTCATGCTAGCTACCATGAACTCAGAGTTGCAAAAGCAACATGAGAATATGGCAGCGTTCGATATGATCGAACACCTGAAGATGCTCTATCAAGAGCAAGCAAGGCATGAAAGGTTTAAAGTTTCAAAAGCCCTTTTCCAAGGCAAGTTAGCTTAGGGAGCCCCTGTAGGTCCCCATGTGCTCAAGATGATTGGGTAGGTGGAAAACCTTGAGAGGTTGGGTTTTCCCCTCGGAAAGGAACTTACGACTGATTTGATCTTGCAATCGTTGCCAGATAGATTCAGTCAATTTGTCCTAAATTTCAATATGAATGATATGGCCAAATCTCTTCCTGAACTGCTAGCCATGTTAAGAACTGCTGAGCAGAATCTAAAGTCAAAACGGAAGTCCATTTTGATGATCGGAAATGGAAAGAGACAGAACAAAATACCCACCAACCAGGGTGATAAAGGGAAAGGCAAGGAAGTTGCCAAACCCAAACCCATTGTTGCTGCTTTGAAGCCTAGTGGAGGCATAGCAAAGGAAGGCACCTGCTTCCATTGCGGTAAGACCGGACACTGGAAGAGAAACTGCCCAAAGTACCTGGAAGATAAGAAGAATGGAGTAGAAACTTCAACTTCAGGTATTTTTGTTATTGAAATTAATTTATCTACTTCTGTATCATGGGTATTAGATACTGGATGCGGTTCTCACATTTGTACCAATGTGCAGGGGCTAAAAAGGAGTAGAGATTTGGCAATAGCTGAAGTTGACCTACAAGTTGGAAATGGAGCAAAGGTTGCTGCTTTAGTCGTAGGAACTTATGTATTGACTTTACCTAGTGGTTTAATAATTCAGTTAGAGAACTGTTATTATGTACCTGCAATTAGCAGGAATATTTTTTCTGTTTCTTGTTTGGACAAGTTTGGTTTTTCATTTATAATAAAGATTAATTGTTGCTCCATTTATTTGAATGATATATTCTATGCTACTGCACAAATGAATAATGGACTATATGTCCTTGATCTTGAAATGCCTATTTATAACATTAATACTAAAAGGATGAAACCTTATGAGTTAAATCCAACTTACCTTTGGCATTGCCGATTAGGCCACATAAATGAAAAACGCATTTCCAAACTCCATAAAGATGGACTCTTGGACTCTTTTGATTATGAATCATATGAGACATGCAAATCTTGTTTAATTGGAAAGATGACAAAGTCTCCATTCATAGGAAAAGGTGAAAGAGCTAATGATCTTTTGGCCCTCATACATACTGATGTATGTGGACCACTGAACATACCAGCCAGAAGAGGTTTTCAGTACTTCATCATATTTACTGATGATTTTAGTAGATATGGTTATGTGTATTTAATGAAACGCAAATCAGAGTCCTTTGAAAAGTTCAAGGAATTCAATAATGAAGTACAAAACCAACTAGGTAAGAATATTAAAACTCTTCGATCAGATCGAGGTGGTGAGTATTTAAGCCTAGAGTTTGATGACCATCTGAAAGAGTGTGGGATCCTATCCCAACTTACTCCTCTTGGAACACACCAATGGAATTGTGTATATGAGAGAAGAAATCAAACCTTGTTAGACATGGTTTGATCCATGATGAGTCACGCCGATCTTCCAAACTCCTTTTGGGGACATGCACTATTGACAACAGCTTACACACTTAACTGTGTTCCATCCAAAAAGGTTGAGAAGACACCATATGAGATATGGAGTGGTAAGAAACCACATATGTCTTACATGAATATTTGGGGTTGCGAAGTTTATGTGAAACGACAAATTTCAACTAAGCTTGAGCCAAATCTGACAAATGCTTATTTGTGGGGTATCCTAAAGAAACAAGAGGGTATTACTTCTACAATCCTTCTGAGGGCAAAATGTTTGTCGCTCGAACTGGAGTTTTCCTAGAAAAGGATTTTATTTCCAAAGGAATCAGTGGGAGGAAAGTAGAGCTTGAAGAAATTCAAGAATCACAAAGCATTGATACACCTATGGAGGAATTAGAGCAGGAAACACAAGTAGTTGTGGAAGAGCAACATGCTCAAGTAGAACAAGACCAGCGTAGGTCAAGCAGGATGCGTCACCTACCTGAGAGATATGGATATCTCATAACTGATCAAGGTGATGTATTACTCATGGATCAAGATGAGCCTGTGACCTACCAAGAGGCCATAACTAGTCCTGAGTCTGAGAAGTGGCTAGAAGCCATGAAATATGAAATGGATTCCATGTACACAAACCAAGTTTGGACCTTGGTAGAGCCTCTTGTAGGAGTTAACCCTATAGGATGCAAGTGGGTCTTCAAAAATAAGACTGACATGGATGGTAAGGTACATACCTATAAGACAAGACTGGTTGCAAAAGGATATAAACAAATTCATGGGGTTGACTATGATGAAACCTTTTCACCAGTTGCAATGCTTAAATCTATTCGGATTTTACTTGCTATCGCTTCATATCATAATTATTAAATACGGAAGATGGATGTCAAAACTGCTTTCCTTAACGGGAATCTTCTTGAGGATATGTACATGACACATCCTGAAGGATTTGACATACCAGAAGAAGCCCAAAAGATATGTAAGTTACAAAGATCAATCTATGGATTGAAGCAAGCTTCCAGAAGCTGGAATCTTCGTTTTGATGAAACAGTAAAATAATATGGATTCATCAAGAACGAAGATGAGCCTTGTGTCTACAAGAAGGTTGGTGGGAGCATGATCGTTTTCCTGGTATTATATGTAGATGACATATTACTCATTGGAAACGATGTCCCTACCCTGCAACAAGTAAATTATTGGTTGGGGAAATAATTTTCTATGAAGGACCTAGGTGAAGCAGCCTATATATTAGGAATCAGAATCTACAGAGATAGATCACAAAAACTGCTTGGCCTGAGTCAGAGTACGTATATAGACAAAGTGCTGAGACGCTTTAATATGCATGATTCCAAGAAAGGATTCATACCTATGCAACATGGTCTGTGTCTATCAAAAACACAATCCCTTTCAACTAAGGAAGAAAGGGATCGCATGAATAAGATTCCATATGCATCTGCAATAGGATCTATCATGTATGCCATGTTATGTACTCGACCAGATGTCTCGTATGCTTTAAGTGCAACGAGTAAGTACCAATTGATCCTGGTGATTCTCATTGGGTAGCTGTCAAGAATATCCTTAAGTATTTGAGAAGGACTAAGGACTCATTCTTGATATATGGAGGTCAGGAAGAGCTGGCTGTAATTGGATACACGGATGCTAGCTTCCAGACAGATAAGGATGATTTTAGATCGCAATCTGGTTATTGTTTTGCTTAAACGGTGGCGCTGTAAGTTGGAAAAGTTCAAAGCAAGATACAGTTGTTGATTCTACAACCGAGGCCGAGTATATTGCTGCCTCAAGTGCAGCAAAGGAAGCTGTTTGGATCAATGTGGATCCCTTTGGTTTCTATTGTGATAACAATGGTGCTATCGCACAAGCTAAGGAACCTAGATCTCACCAACGATCCAAACACATACTTAGGTGTTATCACCTCATTCGAGAGATAATAGATAAAGGAGATGTGAAAATATGCAGAGTACCTACACTTGACAAAATTGCTGACCCACTGACAAAGCCTCTTGCGCCGCAAAAGCATGATGGCCATACTAGATCTATGGGCATTAGGGGTATGCCTGATTGGCTCTAGTGATAGTGAGAGATTGTTGGTGTACGCCCTAGAGGCCAATACTTTTGGTACTTGTGTCGAATTATTTATTAATAATAAAAGGCTTTTTCTTTATTATGTTTGTCTAATAAAGTCCCTAGAAAAGCTAGTCCATTTAATGTATCAAGTGTGACTTAATCATGAGACCACATTAAACATAAGGACACTATTCTTAAAGCATCCGTAGTCGAGGTTTATTGTGAAGTGGGATAACATTAAAGCATTAAGACTATTATGTATATAGACTGATGATCATATCTCATGGATCATGGATAAGGAGTTATCAAGTCTTAAACATAAGTATGAATATTAAGAGTAATATTTATACTGGATTGACCCGCTATGAGAATACTATATAGAATGTTATGCAAACTGTCATAAGTTATTCTCATGGTGATAATGGTGTATACCACCCTTCGACCTGAAACCACAATGGATCCTAGATGTAGATTCGAGTGCCTTATTGTTGATCAAACGTTGTCCGTAATTGGATGACCATAAAAACAGTTGATGGGTACTCCACGAAGCATGATAAGGGACATGAGTGACCTAGATGGAATTTTCCCATCCAGCGTAACAGGATAAATGTCTATGGGCCTAATATTGAACTGGACAAGGATGACACGGTATATGCCTTGTGTTCAATATAGACATAAGGGCAAAAGGATAATTGTACACATAAGTATTATCACAAAAGGATTTGTCAGATCACATGACATTTTCGTGTCTTGGGTAGCAGTGATGTGTTTCTAGATACCAATCACTGTTTATTATGTTAAATACGTGATTTAATATAATTACCAATGCTGCGAAAACCTACAGGGTCACACACAAAAGGACGGATTGATGAGAGATAGAGTAACTAAGGAATATTGTGATGTACGATGCCCTTAAGTGAATTGTAGAACATCGTAAGGTATGGTGTACTTAAGTAGAATACGAAATATGGTAAGGTTCCACGCGCTTAAGTGATTTTGGCATATTATAAGATATGGGCCACATACACTTGAGTGGGCTTTTTAGCTTGCAGCCCATACAAGTGGTTCTATAAATAGAACCCTTGTGTAGAAGCATTAGTAAAAAGTTGCAATTTTGTTTCTCTCTCTCACTCAAAGCCTTCATTCGTAGCAGCTAGCACTGAGATTGAAGGAATCCGTTCGTGTGGACTGAGTAAAGGCGTTGTCATCGTTCAACATTCGTGATCGCTCCGTAGATCTGCATCAAAGGTTACGATCGCCGCAAGAGGTAACGATTCTATCACTGATCATGCCCATTCATAAGGATCATTAAAGGAGAAATTTTAAATTCCGCTGCGTTTTGGATCGCTCTTCTCCTTCAGTTTCTCCCTTCCGTCAACCATTCTTCCTTACATGTTCCTTATGTTCTGGAATGAATTCCTTCTGAACCCGTTCATACTTTTACTCCCCATTCCTCAAATCCAAATATCATTATTCCACCACCCTCCCCGTCTATTTATAAAATTCTAACGCCCACTATCTCATGAAAACCTCAACCACTGTTACCACCTTTTCTTTTATCCCACCTCATTCAACCATAAAACCCTCAACCATCAACCACTCTTTCCAAGTTATCTTTAAACATCTTCAAGTGGTCATCAAGATATTACATTATAACTCCATGCATATTCCATGTCCATCGAACCACCAAACTTCATCAATTATTGCCTAGTGTGTTGTTATTATTGCATCAACCATCAGCTATGTCATCACTGCATAACCAACATCAAAACAAAATCAATGTCTGCACGAAATGACCTATTCTACTCCATGCCCAAACCTACAATCAAGACCAACCCCAAATCACCATCACATCACAAGAAACAAGTCCTTATACGGGTTCTTATCCATGTCATCTCAAGCCTGACTCAAGACTAATATCATATAAGCCATGAAGGCAAGTTATAACATACACAATACATCCAACAATGCATCTAAACACACCTCAATTCAAGCTTAATACATAAACAAGATGCACACATCATGAACTTAGAGCAACATTCGAGGTGTAATTGACCATAAGTTTTAACCCTAGTACAATGTACATATGCTATAAGTATAGCACATAACATGATGCAGATACAATGCAAGCTAATAACCTAATGTAGGTGTAGAGCTCAATGCAGTCTGTAGAGTACCATGACTAAAGTCATGTCATGCCACATATAATGCAAATGAATATGTGCCAATGCACAAGCAGATTCATGACATTCCAATGCAACATATACCACATAGTATAAAAATTCAGTTCATCACCTCATCATAAACAATATATCATCATCATATTGCAGTAACACAAAATAGTCCAAGTATGCATTCAAAAGACAAACAGGCCTAACATCAACATAATGCAGTGCTTTTCCATGCTAAAGCCTATAACAAACCATAAAACACACACCAAGAAATGTTCATTACAGTTCACATTAATCACCCTTTATCCATAATGCAAGCAATACACATACATATTCTAAACATCCAACAGGAACATAAAAGACAAATCCGTCAACATTTCAAATATATAATGGTTAAACATAAACTATAAGCATACATTCAAACATGCATCAATCATGCTAATACAATACCACCCATACACAACAGTCATGAATTAACCATTGAGCTTGGTCATTTTGTTCCATCCAATCATCCTAGCACTCATTCAAAATCATTTCATGTCCATTACAATCAAAATCAACCATTTAAACATCCATTCAATTCATGTTACAAGTAGTTGGTTCATACTTGATTTTTCAACTTTCCATGACTTGATTTACCCATCAGTTTGACCTAAAATCATTAAACAAAGGTCCAAACTTCATTTCACATCATGGTATAATCATATGAATTCAAAACATCCATCATTGTGCCTTTAAAAGCAAGAAATCACAAAATCTCCAAATTTGGTCATGTTGGTTGGTCACATTATGGCAAGAACGGCCTATGGGAAGTTCCAAAGACCATTACTTTCACATTTTTCAACATTTTTAAATTCCACTTAGATCCAAATGTCCTCATTTTTCATTTATTCCTTTATTTTAATATTTATTCATTTTGTTATGTTTTATATCACAACAGGGCTTGTGGCCCAGTGGGTGAGGGGGTTGATCCCCTCATGACCTCGGTCAGGGGATCGACCCCCAGCATGTGCACCCTGGCCATTTTTTTTCATACTTGTGTTATTTTATTTATTTATTTTTCATTTTATTATCCTTTTTATTTTATTTTTTGACCCTTCCATTTTTATTATTTTGTAAATATGTTGAACAAAAACTCCCTTTATTTTTGCCTCTACAATTTAATGGTGACTTGTTTTATTTTATTTGGATTATTTTTGTGGACTTTTGAGGTCTTGAAGTTAAAGACTAATGAAATCTACTTAAGTCATGATATGTTTGGATTAAGGTTGATTAAAACCTTCCATACTTCAAACCTACCATCGGATGATCAAGTGTTCATCCATGGTACTTTGAAGCATGGATAGGTTGCCCCTATTTCAAATAACTTGGGCATTTGACTTGTGGGTGAAGTCTATTTGGTTAGCTTGGATTCATCTGATACATTTACATTTCATTTGGTTTATACTAACCTACTAAGAAAAAGAAGAGAAAGACTTCTAAGAAGCATTCTTAAAGGCTTCTCAGGAGCATCGGGATACTTCTACTGAAGAACCCATAGTCTCTGAAGTTACTTCTGTTGGAACTGCTTCTGGAACGACTGCTCCTTCTAAAGCTCGTCATCTTAATGTTGTTTAAAATTCATCAATTTCAACAACCACACCCCCTTCACCTATCTCATTCCCACATACCTCTTTACAAGGTATCTCCCTTCCGTCAACCATTCTTCCTTACATGTTCCTTATGTTCTGGGACGAATTCCTTCTGAACCCATTCATACTTTTGCTCCCCAATCCTCATATCCAAATATCATTATTCCACCACCCTCCCCATCTATTTATAAAATTCTAACGCCCAATATCTCATCAACACCTCAACCACTATTACCTTTTCTTTTATCCCACCCCATTCAACCATAAAACCCTCAACCATCAATCCCCACTCATTCTGACATCCCTATTGCAGAATCAGACATTAATTATGATATTGAGTCAGAAGTTGAGCTCTTAGCCCTCCTAGATAAAACCCTTCATCCCTACTCTAACCAAACAACCTCTCAAGATAACATTCATCATACACCCTTGGATAAGTTGTTTACTTATTTGAAGGCGAGGCTGCTGGAAAACTCATTGCTCTCACTGAGGTTTATACTTATAACACAAACCTCTATGAAGTGTGTGCTCTGACCAAAAACTTTAGAAGTTGGATATAAGTCAGCTCTTAAGAGTTGTCGTTTTCTTGCCTGAAGGAAGCCAAAAGGAACTTCCATGCCAGACTATCTGGTATTGTTGAACCTCTGCTTTAGATGGTTCCTCTAACGCTTCTACTTGTTGCTCCAGAAGTGACTCAACCACCTTCTCTAGACCAGACTACTATGGTTGCTTTTGAGACTACTGGTGAAGTTGGAAGTAACTATGGGATCAAGAAGACTATGGTTTTTGAGGAATTCATTTTGAAGACTTTGGAGCATCTGGCAGCTGACAATGTTGAAGTTAAAGAGAGCCTCAAGCATCACGATGAGAAGACTTTCAATATTTAAGGTCTTCTTGGAGAGATCTTATCAACACTATCATCCCCTCCTAAACCCTTGTTTTTAAAACTATGTGTTGTATTTGTTTGTTTTTCTTTCACTTATGTACTGCGTTATCTTTTTAATGAAATGAAATTATATTCTTGGTTTACTTTGTCTTTTATTTTATCTTTTTGAATGATGACAAAGGGGGAGTAAGAATGACTGATTTTGATATATCTAATTCCAATTCTAAAACCCAAACATGTCTTTATATGTTATGACATTGGTGATTCTGAGAACTTTGAAAACGTTCATCATGTTAACCAAGTGTTTTAGATTCTAAGGCATTAACCAAGCAATCTGAATCAAGTTCATAGGAACCAGGCTTATATTTAAGAGCCATGCTTATGTTCTGGATAGTTAACTAAGCAATTTTTAATTAACTAGACATATTCTTGTTCTGAACTAAGTTCAAGTGATCAAGGTTGAACCAGGAGTATACATGCTCTGAACCAGATATATACAAGTTCTGATAACAACCAAACATGAGGAATACAACCAGGTTATGAAACCGAGAATATGAAAGCTCTGACAAATCATGCTCTATGACGAGATTGATATCCATACTTTCTAACTCTCAAGCAAGGATTCTAAATGAATTACTTATGTACCATAGTTGTTGCATTCTGGGAAGTTACTTCATCCATTACAATTAGGCTTCTGCCTTATGGGAAGATAATAACCATGCTTCATTAATCAGGCTTTTGCCTTATGGGAAGTTATTCCTTTCATGCTGATTGAGATTTTTATATGTGTTTAGATTATTTTAAGTCTTAAATTCAGGGGGAGCTTACAAACCTAACTCTGATATTCTAAGCTGAAAAATAATTTTTAACAGTATAAAATTCAGGGGGAGCTTAAAAACCTAACTCTGATATATTCATGTGATTAAACCAAGTAAAAGTTGTTCATCAAAATACATGGTTTTATCATCATCAAAAAAGGGGAGATTGTAAGAACAAGATTTGGTTCTACATCTGGATTTTAGTTTTAATGATAACAATGCATTATTTCTTAGAGAAAAATTTTATACTCTAATAGTTTTTATCTAGTATGTAGATTTTGCTAGCAGGTTCTGACTCTGAAGCATTGACATGTGACATCATCAGATTTTGGAACCAACATACTCTAACTCTGAAATGATACAAGTGCTTTACAAGATGTTGTTAAGTTCTAGAAAGCTCTTAGACAATTATTATGATGAACGTTTATGATCAAACTTATAACTGTGACTCTAATAGAAGAGCCTTTGAAGGATTGTCAGCCTTCAAGATTCTGCGTTCAAGTTCTGAAGATTCTGAAAAACAAGATCGGAAGACTCTGAAGACCAGGTTCTGAGGAACTATGTCAAGACTCTAAAGACCTAAGTTCTGAAGATTTTGTCAACTAGTCTCTTGATCCTTCTAAGAATTATTCAAAATCATTTCATAAGAAGCCTTTGAATATTTAGATAATATCAAAAGGTTTTACATCAGAAAAGTAGTACAGAGTACAAGATCACCCTTCCCTTCATTATGATGATTTTGTGGGCTAAGGACAGTACTATTATACCATTTTGTCTACTATATGAAAACTATTACACAAAGAGACAACTACAATTTTATATTCTAATTCTACCCTCCAACTTATCTTTTAACTACCTATATAAAGGAGTCTTGGAATAATGGAAGAAGTTGCTCATGCTAATTTACTACGCTAAGAACTACGCTCATACACACGATATTTTCTAAAGTATATATTTTTTGTGTATAGTCTTTGTAAATACACAAGAGTTGTTGCTCGTTATGGTATGAAAATATTCATTGTATTTTAATTGTGTAAATATGCTTTCTTAGAGGAAATACTTGTAAACACACACTTGTAAATCTCAAAGTTGTTTGAGTGGTTTCCTTGAGTGACTAGCTTTTAGTCAGATAGACCCAAGAAGACAAAGACGATTTGTCTTTGTAGTGTCTGTAATCAGTTTCGGTTATAGTGGATTAAGTCCTTGTTAAGAAGGAAAAATCACCTTGGTAGGGTGGACTGGAGGTAGCTTCCTTAATAGCGAACTAGTATAAAAATAACTTTGTTATTTTTCTTCTTTGTGTTATTGTTTGATTGAGTTGGTTTTGAAAAAAGATTTTGTGTTTAGAAACCCAATTCAAATCCCCTATTTCTTGTGCTTCTTGCCACCTTCATGATGGTTGTATACCATAAATAAGGAAATGCGTATATGAAAGTTCCATCGTCTTATGTTGGGGTTCAGGGACTCATAAAAGCCAAGGATATTCTGATTGGTATTTTCTCTTAGTAATCATTGCCACGATTGGAAAATTTGATATGTCTCGATCCTCATTGATGGTGGTAGTTCCTGCGATATCATGTACTCAGTGCTATTCGAGAATATGATATTGGTCCAAAGGAGATTAGTGGTATACGAAGGCTCATATCTCTAAGCATTAAACAGAACCACAACCCGTCCCTGGGGATATATGGAACTAATAGTTTCTGTTCATAGTGGAGAAGATATTTAGGTAATAAATTCTCAATTTCTTGTGGTTTCGTGCAGGAGTGTGTACAATTTCACCTTGGGACGACCCTTTACAACCATGCTAGACAATGTTGCGTCACCGTTCCATATTAAACTTAAATACCATAGTCTACATGGAGAACCGTCTACCATTCATGCTAATCTCGATGGACGAAGAGGATATATCAAGCTCTCCAAAAAGATCAGGGAGATGGCATAACCATGGAGCTCAACATCACTCCTCTCATCGGACAAATCAACTTGATAGGTATCAACCCTCAAAGAAGTGAGTAAAAAGCCCATTAGGAGCGAATGAATAAGTGGCAGTCACCTCGCCTAGTTATGCTTTTGTTCCTCCATCATACCAAATATTATGCTTAAGTCATTTACCATTTATATGCTTGTATTGTTATACAATAGCAAGATAAAAGATGTTTTCTAAGACATTTTTCTCTATAAATATGCATAGAAACAAGACATCTAGGGTATAATCCAAGACGTTGATGCCCGACAAACATAAAGTCAAGGGTGTTGTCAGAGACACTTTGTCTTGTTACAACAATAAATTCCCCACTTAAAGTCAGGGGTTCTGTCAGAGACACTTTATACATCTGACTGAAGCAATCAACCCCTGCCTAAAGTTAAGATTGGTGTCAGAGATGCTTTGTACGTTTGGATAAAGCAATCAACCTCCGACGTAAAGTCATGGGTGATGTCAGAGACGCTTTATACGTTCGAATAAAATAATCAATTCCCCACCTAAAGTTAAAGGTGTTGTCAGAGGCACTCTGTATTTCCTGCTAAAGAAATCAATCCCCCACATAAAATCATGGGTGTTGTCGGAGACGCTGTCTAATTAAGGCTAAAGAAATCAATTCCCCACATGCAATAATATCCCACCCCTGTCTAGCAGCTAGAAACTACAAATATCGTGGTAGGTTGGCCACACATCTACCTCTGACCGGGTTTTCATTTGGTATGGGGAAGGGAAATCGACCCTTGGTTGGGAACGTCCCTAAGGCCATCCTGTTGGTGTAAGCCCTTGAGGCCAATACTTTTGGTACTTGTATCGAATTATTTATTAATAATAAAAGGTTTTTTCTTTTTTATGTTTGTTTAATAAAGTCCTTAGAATAGCTAGTCCATTTAATGTATCAAGTGTGACTTAATCATGAGATCCCATTAAACATAAGAACATTATTCTTAAAGTATCCGTAGTCGAGCTTTGTTGTGAAGTGGGATAACATTAAAGCATTAAGACTATTATGTATATAGACTGATGATCACATCTCATGGATCATGGATAAGAAGTTATCAAGTCTTAAACATAAGTATGAATATTGAGAGTAGTATTTATACAAGCTTGACCCGCAATGAGAATACTATATAGAATGTTATGCTAAGTGTCATAAGTTATTCTCATGGTGATAATGGTGTATACCACCCTTGACCTGAAATTACTATGTACCCTAGATGTAGAGTCGAGTGCCTTATTGCTGATCAAACATTGTCTGTAACTGGATGACCATAAAGACAATTGATGGGTACTCCATGAAGCATGTTGAGGGACATGAGTGACCTAGATGGAATTTGCCTATCCTGCGTAATAGGATAGATGTATACGGGCCCAATATTGAACTGGACAAGGACGACACAGTCTATGCCTTATGTTCAATATAGACATAAGGGTAAAAGGGTAATTATATACATAAGTATTATCATAAAAGGATTTGTCAGATCACATGACATTTTTGTGTCTTGGGTAGCAGTGATGTGTTGCAAGATACCGCTCACTGTTTATTATGTAAAATACGTGATTTAATATAATTGCTAATGTCGCGAAAACATACAGGGTCACACACAAAAGGACGGATTGATTAAAGATAAAGTAACTAAGGAACATCGTAAGGTACGGTGCACTTTAGTGAATTGTAGAACATCGTAAGGTATGGTGTACTTGAGTAGAATATGATATGGTAAGGTACACATGCTTAAGTGATTTTGGCATATCATAAGATATGAGCCACATACACTTAAGTGGGCTTTTTAGCTTGCATCCCATACAAGTGGTTTTATAAATAGAACCCTTGTGCAGAAGCATTTGTGCAATTGCAATTCGGTTTCTCTCTCTTACTCAAAGCCTTCATTGTAGCACCTAGCACTGAGATTGAAGGAATCTGTTTGTGTGTACTGGGTAGAGGCGTTGTCACCATTCAACGTTCGTGATCGCTCTGTAGATCTGCATCAAAGGTTTCAATCACCACAAGAGGTAACGATTCTATCACTGATCATGCCCATTCGTAGGGATCACTAAAGGAGAAATTTTTTAAATTCCGCTGCATTTTGGATCGCTATTCTCCTTCAGTGGTATCAGAGCCACTTACAAAACCATGCATCTGATAGCTGTTTATTTTCTAGATTTTTTGTATTAATACGATTAGAAGACAAAATGACTCAAAGAATAAATGAGTAACTAAATTTGGCATCATGTGTGTACGATTTGGATGATTGATGTTGACTATGCTTCGGAATCCGACGTTAGTATGGTGAAGCAGTGATACATCGATCGTCCATAGGTTACGCAATTGAGATCGATCAAGTTATATATATAACATAAGTAATCCTGATGCAAAATATGGTATATATGATATATTGTTTCTGTTTCGTTCATTCAAACACTTAATGGTTATTTTTCTTTGAGCGGTCAATGGTTATTTGCTTCTTGACCTGACATAAGTATGGTGAAGCAATGACGTGTTAATGAATCATACTGAATTAACAATCGAGGTGTGTTTGAAGGTCTGAAATTGGTGCATTAGGGTTCACGACGGCACAAGGGTAATGCTGTCAAAGAGTTATCGGATTAGAGTTGTGACTGTGCAAGATTTGTGCTTTAAAGTATCAAGTGTTGATGCGAAAAACGACGTCGATTTCAAATAATTTGTTCATTAAAATTTTATGTCAGGGCGCTACCCCTAACAACCCCGCAAGGGGGCACTGCCCCCTTGACCACTGTCCGTTGACCGGGAAGCGAAACCCCCGCCTGCTGACCGGGCAGCGGAACCCCCGGCTAACTCTGTGTTATGTGATCGGTCGCCAAAATTTAATTTGGTTTTAATTAATTAACAGAATTTAAATTAATAATAATGTGTTTATTATTATTGTCTTGTGGTGATCGGTTATGGCCTTAGTTTTCCTTTATTTTGTTTTGGGATTTTAAAGTACGACATGCGTGTCGTGCCTCTCTTTTAATCTCTTAATATAACTTCTTTTCTCATCTCACTCCCTCATATGTAAAACGAGTTTCTTTTATGTAATGTAATATTATGAAGAAAGAGAAGAATATAATATCAAAGGAGGACAACCTTGAAGATCTTTCTTGGTGTTGCGGCGCGAAAAACACCCGAGCGTAAGGAACGCTTGAAATATAAACAAAACATAGTCGCCACCGAACTTTATTTATTCCCAAAGAGGGAAAGGGGAAATATTGATAAAACCCCCGAAAAACAAAAAGAAATGATCGTCGCAACCAAATCGGGTTCGGGGGTCGGTTATGCAAGGGGAAGGTATTAGCACCCCTCACATCCATCGTACTCGATGGGACCCATCTAGTTATTTTCGTGTAAGAGTGTTAGCGTGATATCATTTGCGAATTTATATTTATGGAGTGAGGAAAGAAAAAGAAAGAAAGGAAAGACTTAGGGTTTTTAATACTAATGTGCCTGATAAGATTTTGTAATCCTGCTCCTACATATCTTTAGGTGCTATGAAGAACTCAAGGCATACGTAGTTCTACCCAAAGAGAACTACTGGATGGATTGCTTTTAAAGAGACTGATGCTTGGATCACATTTGAGCGATTAAACCTTTACTTGCTACTCACTCTTGGAGGCTGAAGTCTTTGTTTGTTTCACATCAAAATAGATGTCGCATACTCTTTTCTGAAAATGTTTTCGGAGACGCACAAGGGCGGAAAACAAGTTTGATGAGTTTGAGTTGATTTTAAGCGGAGACAAGCATCCAAGCAGGGAGCTCTACTACAATACTCAGATGCTCGAAAAGGAAGAGGCCTAAGCCCAACCACTCTCTTTTCATCAAAGAGTTTGTTTATGAAAATGTGTGGCAAATTAGGTCAAAGTTAATTAACGGAAGACGATTAATCAGACAGAGAGCTCTACAGAAGTGTCCAAATAATCGGGAAAGAGAAGGTCAATACCCAATCAATCTTTTTCTTCTATAAGAGAAGTGACCTAATTCTGGTAATTACTGTATGTTAATATGGAAGACGAATGTTTGAACATTGAGCTCTACAACAGTATCCTAACATTCAAAACAGAGAAAGTCTAAACTTAATCAGTTTCTTCCATTTTTATTGTGAAAAGCTTTTAAAAACAGGGGGACGACTTGACGTTGGATCAAGTGTCAGAAGTTGACTTTATGAAAATAGTTTGGATGTGGCGGGGGTTTAAAAGTTTTTTAATAGATGAAAATTGCTTGAATGGCCGAGTAAGGCTACTCGTATCCAAGTAATTGAGAAGAGGAATCGAAGGCTCGAGACCATCCCCCTTTTCATCTTTAATGAAATGATGTTTAATTGTGATTAAGTATTTTGGATTTGGTTTAGGAAAAGACACTAAACGTTGGATCGAGGTTTGTTTTTTGTTCTTTTCTAAAACTGTTGATTTTAATCTTAAGATTTAACAATCAAATTATACAAAATAAAGTAAAGGAAACGGTAAATTTATTACACATTTTCGGGAATGGGGATACAATTTGTCGAATGGGGATATAACACAATAATTAAATAATACAAGCTTTGAAAGACAATTGAAGAAATAAAAGAATATCGTTGTAAGAAGACCCAAGAGAAAGCCAAGGGACTCGGAAAAAAAAATTACATAATTTAGCGCTATGTTAAGCGATTCATGTAGGAATCACCCTATTTGAGGTCGGCCAACAAGACTATATGCGTTTGAGCAATTTCTGAAGTTAAATTGAATTTTTAACTCCAAAATTGCTAGGCATCTGTGAAAAAAAACTGATGGGACAAATAAATCAATTTTTTTTAACAATTTATAATAATCAATTTAATCAATAATAATAATAATAAATCAATAATAATAATTATAATAAAAGCAACAAATGATAAATAAGAAAAATAAAAAATAGTAACAATAATAATTATTATCAATAGTCAATAATAATTATTATTATTATTATAATGACAATTATAATTAATAAAAGTACATAAAAATAAATAATAATAATAATAATAATAATAAATAAAATTAAAAATGATAATAGTTAATAGTAAAATTAATATTCAATAATAAAAATTAACAATAATGATAATAATCAATAAATATTAATCAATACTACTACTAATAATAATGGTAATAGTTAATAAAAAATAAAAAATAAAAATAATAGTAATAATTATAATAAATAAATGTTAGTGATAGTTAATAAATATTTAGTAATAATAGTTAGTATTAATAATAATAATAATAATAATAATAATAATAATAATAATAATAATAATAATAATAATAATCCACAAAATAATCATAATAATAATAACAATAATAATAATAATAATAATAATAATAATAATTATTAAAATAATAATGGTCATTAATAAATAATAATAGTGAATAAAAAAAACCCAACCAAACGTGTGGGGGAGTTCCTTCAACCAAAACTGATTTTAATCTGTAACTAAATTAGCCCGATAATATTGACTCTTTCAAAAAACAATGGCAAAACAAAACCAATAAAAAATAGATACATGGCCAGTTCTTTTTTATTTTATTTTATAAAATATATCAAATAAAACTAAGATAAACTAAATACAACAACCAAAATAAGATGGAGAAAAAAAAGTTTCATTGTTCCTTATCACTCACAATCTCTTTCTTTGTAAACTTAAATTTCAGAAAATTTACTTCCATCTTTCTTATTCATGTTTTAATTAAATCAAATAAATTAGAAAGAATAAAAAAAAAAGGACAACAACTATATTATCTCATTTAAACTTTGTTTATGAGATAACAAAGCTTAGATAAAGCTAGTATTCACCAACAAAACTCATATAATGAAAAAGTAAACTCAAGAAATAAAACAAAGGGAGGAAACTCATGAGTACCGAATGGAAAGTAAGGGAGACGACGGTTCCAGTTGGTAGCGCACGGTCGAAAGAGAGATGTGCAGTTGGTGGTTACGTTTGACACACCGGTTTCGCCGGAAACGTCTGTGGTGGTGACGTGATGGAGGAACAGAAACAGACCACTATGTCGGTGATGATTTGGCCGTGCATAGTGTTTTTGTGTGTGTTGCTTTATTGTATGGGAGATCGGAAGTGAGAGAGTGTGGAAACTTGAGTGTATGGACCATTCAAATGAGCCTCTTGAGCTTGTTCTTTACCAAATGAAAAGGATGGTTAAGATGATTAGCTTTTGAAGTGAGTTAGTTGCTTAGGAATTTGTAGTTCATGACAAAAATGATTGTTGGTTGAGATAAAGTGGAAGAGGATAATTGATGGTATGGGGAGAATGAAGGTTCGGTTGTGATGGTGATGGCTTCACGTGAAGAAGAGAGATGGAGATGAGTAGTGTTTGTGTTGGTTAAGTGTGGTCAACGATGGTAAAAAGTTAATGAAGTGTTATTTGTTTGATGAAGGAAAAAATCTTAGATATTTTTCTCTATGTGTGAGTATGTGAGGAAAGGAAGAAGATACATGGAGGGAGAGGTGTCCGCGTAGACACATTTGTGTGGAGGAGAAAATGGTCACGTGTCATTCGGTTTGTGGAGAAACTTATAAGATATTAATAATATTTTTTTTCTCTTAATTAATAAAAACTAAAATCAAACTTAATAATTAAACTAGAATAAATTTAAATAGAATAAAAGTAAATTAAATTTTAAAAGCGTAATAACTCAAATTAATACTATTAATTAAAAATGGCTAAATAAATTTAAAAAATAGATTTTTTAAAAAATGGATAAAATCGGGCACAAAAAAGTTTCAAAAAAAATAAAATAAAATAAACTGAATGCATTATAATGATTAGCGCGAAATAAACCTCTCGGAAACATAAAGGTTTCGATCAAACTTTGAAATAAAAATGACTGATAAAAAGGCTCAAGTTGATTAAAATGCGATTGAAAAAGTAGTCGAAAAATTAAAACGAGCTCACCAGGTTAAACGATGCAAAACATGGATAAATAAAACTGACGTCTGCAAGTCCAATTTTGAAATTTTATGCATGCTAATTCGAAATACAGCAGAGAAATGATTTGAACGGTTTGTCTGTTGATCCGAGAAATTACTCTGATTGACATTTTAAGTGTTATGCGGAACAAAAATGAATGTTGTGACAAATATAGAATGCAAACGTCTGGAATTCACTTGATTGCTTGACTGAATAAACGTGAATGGAAAATCAGAAGTAACTGAATCGCCCCTAGACCATTTTCTATTGATTCTCAAACACAAACAAAACCTACAAAGATTCAGATAACATCAATACTCTTGATTGTCACCTTCTGGACCTCTGAAACATGATATAATGGAAATAAACGATGCACTGAGATTAAGAAATCAAGTCTTTCGACTTCTTAATCAACAGATGACTGAAGAAATATCATCAAGATCAGATAAAATGGCAGGACTTCTGACTTTTCATCTAAACCCTAATGAATGCTTTTAATTGATGAAATGCACGACAAAATGGATTGATTTATGCTATGCTGATGCAGACGAAAAACTTAGGGTAAAATTTAGAGTATGACACTTGGAGAAGCTTAGATCGTTATTAGGTTAGCTTAGGTTCTCTCATTGGCTTGGGAGGACAATTGTGCTAGGGGCCATAACTGTTTCATTATGTATGTTGATGCATGTGAGAGACGATTGATATGATAAATAAGCCGGTGAGATCAAAATAATTGCAAATTCCCTCAAATTAAATATTAAGTTTATGCTTTCCAAGTTTTAGCACTCATCAAGACTAGTATCGAATTATGTAGGTTTCGCCTACGCGAGGTGCATATTCTATATTAGTAAGGTGCGATGGGATAATTGTAATATCCAATTGCTAAAACAATGGGTCAAACTTAACTAAACAAATTATAATAAGATTATATATGTTTAGAAGCAAGAGTTGGAAATGATCCATGTGATGGATTGGAATAAGGAGTTATTCACCCAACTAAAATATTCGAGAGTTGTATTAGATACAATTGGAAGGAGTTCCTACCTAAATAACCTAGTTTTGTGTAATCCACCTACACGGACTTAAAACAAAGTGAAATGTGGATCTCGACCCACTAGAAAATCTTCCAACGGGATTTTCCGAATCAAATGGTGAGGGTCATTTGTTTTGAGTAAAATAGCGGGAGCATATTTAATTAAAGGCCTAATTATATATGTTATTGATACTTATATTTTCATTATTTTCATGTAGGTTACCATGACAACAATCACCTCTAACAACATTTTGCGATCAATCCTTGACAAGGAAAAATTGTCTGGGACAAATTTTCTGGATTGACACCGAAATCCGAGGATTGTCCTCAAACATGATAGAAATTTATATGTCTTGGAGAAACCTGTTCCTGAAGAGGAACCTCCTAGTTCTGCACTGTCGCAACCTGAAAAATACAGTGCGCGAAAAAACAACCGGCGAAAGAAAATGACAAAAGAGTCGCCACCGTGCGTTATTCATCCCAAACGAGGGAAAGGAAACGCTCGAAGTAAACCTGAAAAAGGAAAGGACAAGACGGGGTCTTGCAACCAAATCTTGGGTTCGGGAGTCGGTTATGCGAAGGGAAGGTATTAGCACCCCTACGCATCCGTAGTACTCTACGGGATCCACGTTTGTAGTTCTTGTCTAAAGAGTGTGGGTTTATCTAATGTACTATTTACTATAAAAAAAGGGTTAAATGAAAATGACTCGCGCGGATGTTGCATCCACTGCATACGTATGTCATCTGAATATGAGAATCAGAGTCTTCGTAGCTCAGCTACCTAGGGGTTAGGGGGATGTGTGCTCGCTAAGACATCGCGTCTTATGCCTACGTATCTCATCTGGCCTGAGAATCAGAGCAAAACGTAGTTCGGCTAACTATGGGGTTATGGATTGGGTTTTGGACGAACGACGTCACTACGCAATCTACCGGATGCTCGACCTTTGGAGACTTACTCGCCTGTAGTAGAAGGAGTTAACATGTTGCTTTGGGTTTTAGGGTTTGGGATGCTCAAGGGCAAAAAGGCAGTCCTTGATGAAGGAACCGCGCTACCTGCAGGGATACGAACACATACAAAACAAACATGTATAAAGTAAATGTGCCAACAAGGGGCTCAGAAGTAAATAAACAAAAGAAAACAAATGCCTCCTATCGAGGTCTTCCAGCTAAGAAAGCGATAAAATGCATAAAAGAGGTAAAAGTACCACACGGATGAAGATCCGAAGTAACAGCAATTAAAGGAGTAAGAAACCCAGGGACCTCCCAAGCTAATGCCATCAAAGAAAAGTGAGTCAGTACAGGTAATCGGAATGAACCTCCAGGGATTATCCCACAAATAAAGTGGGAAACCACGCAAGTTATCCCTGCAAAAGTCATGTGCCTTCACAAAAACTCAACAAAAGGGTTAGTGAAACAAGATAGGGTAACCAAGAGTTGCCCCCAAATCAAAATGTAACCACATGAATCATGCCCTTTCAATTCACAAAAAAGCTCACAAAAAGCAACCAAGGGTAGGAGGCCTAAACCTCTTGTCACATGCATCAAAAGGGTATCAAATTCACCCATAATACCTCATACATTTAGAGCATTCAAATTAAAGGCATAAAGATGATGGATATAGGGCAAACCTAATTGGAGAGCTTGATTGAAATTGAGTTGGGGTTTATGTGAGGCAGAGATGATTTTGTGCAGTTGAGTTCCCTTCAGGGTTTGGAGGCTGCTCTGAACTCTGTTAGCTCTTCTCTCACTATCTTTTTCCCCAGGGTTTTGTTCCAAGGAAACCTCAGAGTATTTTGCTTCTCTTCCTTTTTCCCAAGTGAAGCCTTGGTATTTATAGACTGAATTTCATGGTTTTGTGGGCTCAAATGAGAGAGACCCAAGTCCAAAAATT
Source organism: Lathyrus oleraceus (assembly GCF_024323335.1). Lineage (NCBI taxonomy): Eukaryota > Viridiplantae > Streptophyta > Magnoliopsida > Fabales > Fabaceae > Lathyrus > Lathyrus oleraceus. The sequence goes on along the minus strand of NC_066580.1, from coordinate 174,579,127 downwards.
TTTATTATATTTTATTTATTTTTTTATTATTATTCTTATTTATTTATTTATTTTGTAAAAAATTATTTATTTATTTTTTTTCGTTTTTTTTTCATTTTTTTTCCATTTTTTTTTTTTTGTTTTTTTTTTTCGGATCTAATTCTGATTGACATGTTGAAATGCAATATGAAATGCTAAATGAATGCATGAATGAGGAGGGCAAATTTTGGGGTGTTACATGCACCTAAGGCAGAAAGAGATGCTTATAAGAAGCATGTCGATGATGCCAATGAAACTGCTTGCCTCATGCTAGCTACCATGAACTCAGAGTTGCAAAAGCAACATGAAAACATGGCAGCGTTCGATATGATCGAACACCTGAAGATGCTATATCAAGAGCAAGCAAGGTATGAAAGGTTTGAAGTTTCAAAATCCCTTTTTCAAGGCAAGTTAGCTGAGGGAGCCCCTGTAGGTCCCCATGTGCTCAAGATGATTGGGTATATGGAGAACCTTGAAAGGTTGGATTTTCCTCTCGGAAAGGAACTTGCTATTGATTTGATCTTGCAATTGTTTCCAGATAGATTCGGTCAATTTGTCCGTAATTTCAATATGAATAATATGGACAAATATCTTCCTGAACTGCTAGCCATGTTAAGAACTGCTGAGCAGAATCTAAAGTCAAAACGGAAGTCCATTTTGATGATCGGAAATGGAAAGAGACAGAACAAAATACCCACCAACCAGGGTGGTAAAGGGAAAGGCAAGGAAGTTGTCAAACCCAAACCCATTGTTGCTGCTTTGAAGCCTAGTGGAGGCATAGCAAAGGAAGGCACCTGCTTCCATTGCAGTAAGACCGGACACTGGAAGAGAAACTGCCCAAAGTACATGGAAGATAAGAAGAATGGAGTAGAAACTTCAACTTCAAGTATTTTTGTTATTGAAATTAATTTATCTACTTCTGCATCATGGGTATTAGATACTGGATGCGGTTCTCACATTTGTACCAATGTGCAGGGGCTAAAAAGGAGTAGAGATTTGGCAAAAGGTGAAGTTGACCTACGAGTTGGCAATGGAGCAAAGGTTGTTGCTTTAGTCGTAGGAACTTATGTATTGACTTTACCTAGTGGTTTAATAATTCAGTTAGAGAACTGTTATTATGTACCTGCAATTAGCAGGAATATTTTTTCTGTTTCTTGTTTGGACAAGTTTGGTTTTTCATTTATAATAAAGAACAATTGTTGCTCCATTTATTTGAATGATATATTCTATGCTACTGCACAAATGAATAATGGACTATATGTCCTTGATCTTGAAATGCCTATTTATAACATTAATACTAAAAGGATGAAACCTTATGAGTTAAATCCAACTTACCTTTGGCATTGCCGATTAGGCCACATAAATGAAAAACGCATTTCCAAACTCCATAAAGATGGACTCTTGGACTCTTTTGATTATGAATCATATGAGACATGCAGATCTTGTTTAATTAGAAAGATGACAAAGTCTCCATTCACAGGAAAAGGTGAAAGAGCTAATGATCTTTTGGCCCTCATACATACTGATGTATGTGGACCATTGAACATACCAGCCAGAGGAGGTTTTCAATACTTCATCACATTTACCAATGATTTTAGTAGATATGGTTATGTGTATTTAATGAAACACAAATCAAAGTCCTTTGAAAAGTTCAAGGAATTCAAGAATGAAGTACAAAACCAACTAGGTAAGAATATTAAAACTCTTCGATCAGATCGAGGTGGTGAGTATTTAAGCCTAGAGTTTGATGACCATCTGAAAGAGTGTGGGATCCTATCCCAACTTAATCCTCCTGGAACACCCCAATGGAACAGTGTATCTGAGAGAAGAAATTGAACCTTATTAGACATGGTCCGATCCATGATGAGTCACGTCGATCTTCCAAACTCCTTTTGGATATTGACAGCAGCTTACACACTTAACCGTGTTCCATCCAAAAAGGTTGAGAAGACACCATATGAGATATGGAGTGGTAAGAAACCACATATGTCTTACATGAAGATTTGGGGTTGTGAAGTTTATGTGAAACGACAAATTTCAACTAAGCTTGAGCCCAAATATGACAAATGCTTATTTGTGGGGTATCCTAAAGAAACAAGAGGGTATTACTTCTACAATCCTTTTCAGGGAAAAGTGTTTGTCGCTCGAACTGGAGTTTTCCTAGAAAAGGATTTTATTTTCAAAGGAATCAGTGGGAGGAAAGTAGAGCTTGAAGAAATTCAAGAATCACAAAGAATTGATACACCTATGGAGGAATTAGAGCAGGAAACACAAGTAGTTATGGAAGAGCAACCTTCTCAAGTAGAACAAGACCAACGTATGTCAAGCAGGATAAGTCACCTACCTGAGAGATATGGATATCTCATAACTGATCAAGGTGATGTATTACTCATGGATCAAGATGAGCTTGTGATCTACCAAGAGGCCATAACCGGTCCCGAGTCTGAGAAGTGGCTAGAAGCCATGAAATCTGAAATGGATTCCATGTACACAAACCAAGTTTGGACCTTAGTAGAGCCTCCTGTAGGAGTTAACCCTTTAGGATACAAGTGGGTCTTCAAAAAGAAGACTGGCATGGATGGTAAGGTACATACCTATAAGGCAAGACTGGTTGCAAAAGGATATAAACAAATTCATGGGGTTGACAATGATGAAACCTTTTCAACAGTTGCAATGCTTAAATCTGTTCGGATTTTACTTTCTATCGCTGCATATCATGATTATGAGATATGGGAGATGGATGTCAAAACTGTTTTCCTTAATGGGAATCTTCTTGAGGATGTGCACATGACACAGCCTGAAGGATTTGACATACCAGAAGAAGCCCAAAAGATATGTAAGTTACAAAGATCAATCTATGGATTGAAGCAAGCTTCCAGAAGTTGGAATCTTCATTTTGATGAAACAGTAAAACAATATGGATTCATCAAGAACGAAGATGAGCCTTGTGTCTACAAGAAGGTTAGTGGGAGCATGATCGTTTTCCTGGTATTATATGTAGATGACATATTACTCATTGGACATGATGTCCCTACCCTACAACAAGTTAAGTCTTGGTTGGGGAAATGCTTTTCTATGAAGGACCTAGGTGAAGCAGCCAATATATTAGTAATCAGGATCTATAGAGATAGATCATAAAAACTGCTTGGCCTAAGTCAGAGTACATACATAGACAAAGTGCTGAGACGCTTTAATATTCATGATTCTAAGAAAGGATCCATACATATGCAACATGGCTTATGTCTATCAAAAACACAATCCCCTTCAACTAAGGAAGAAAGGGATCGCATGAATAAGATTCCATATGCATCTGCAATAGGATCCATCATGTATGCCATGCTATGTACTTGACCAGATGTCTCATATGCTTTAAGTGCAACGAGTAGGTACCAATCTGATCCCAATGATGCTCATTGGGTAGCTGTCAAGAATATCCTTAAGTATTTGAGAAGGACTAAGGACTCATTCTTGATATATGGAGGTCAGAAAGAGCTTGCTGTAATTGGATACACCGATGTTAGCTTCCAGACAGATAAGGATGACTTTAGATCGCAATATGGTTATGTGTTTTGCTTAAACTGTGGCGCTGTGAGCTAGAAAAGTTTAAAGCAATATACAGTTGTTGATTATACAACCGATGTCGAGTATATTGATGCCTCAAGTGCAGCAAAGGAAGTTGTTTGGATCAAAAAGTTCATTAGTGAACTTGGTATAGTTCCTAGCATTGTGGATCCCATTCGTCTCTATTGTGATAACAATGGAGCTATCGCACAAGGTAAGGAGCCTAGATCTCACCAACGATCCAACCACATACTTAGGCTTTATCACCTCATTAGAGAGATAATAGATAGAGGAGATGTGAAAATATGCAGAGTACCTACACTTGACAATATTGTTGACCCACTGACAAAGCCTCTTGCGTTGCAGAAGCATGATGGCCATACTAGATCGATGGGAATTAGGGGTATGCCTGATTGGCTCTAGTGCTAGTGGGAGATTGTTGGTGTAAGCCCTAGAGGCCAATACTTTTGGTACTTGTATCGAATTATTTATTAATAATAAAAGGTTTTTTCTTTATTATGTTTGTTTTATAAAGTCCCTAGAATACCTAGTCCGTTTAATGTATCAAGTGTGACTTAATCATGAGATCCCATTAAACATAAGGACATTATTCTTAAAGTATCTATAGTCGAGCTTTGTTGTGAACTGGGATAACATTAAAGCATTAAGACTATTATGTATATAGACTGATGATCACATCTCATGGATCATGGATAAGGAGTTATCAAGTCTTAAACATAGGTATGAATATTAAGAGTAGTATTTATACTGGATTGACCCGCTATAAGAATACTATATAGAATGTTATGTTAAGTGTCATAAGTTATTCTCATGGTGATAATGGTGTATACCACCCTTTGACCCGAAACCACTATGTACCCTAGATCTAGAGTCGAGTGGCTTATTGATGATCAAACTTTACCCGTAACTGGATGACCATAAAGATAGTTGATGGGTACTCCACGAAGCATGCTGAGGGACATGAGTGACCTAGATGGAATTTTCTCATCCTGCGTAACAGGATAAATGTATACGGACCCATAGACATTTATCCTGTTACGCAGGATGGGCAAATTCCATCTAGGTCACTCATGTCCCTCAGCAAGCTTCGTGGAGTACCCATCAACTTTCTTTATGGTTATCCAGTTACGGACAATGTTGGATCAGCAATAAAGCACTCGACTCTACATCTAGGATCCATAGTGGTTTCAGGTCGAAGAGTGGTATACACTATTATCACCATGAGAATAACTTTCGACACTTTGCATAACTTTCTATATAGTATTCTCATAGCAGGTCAATCCGGTATAAATATTACTCTTAATATTCATACCTACGTTTAAGACTTGATAACTCTTTATCCATGATCCATGAGATGTGATCATCAGTCTACAAACATAATAGTCTTAATGCTTTAATGTTATCCCACTTCACACTAAAGCTCGACTACGGATACTTTAAGAATAATGTCCTTATGTTTAATGTGCTCTCATGATTAAGTCACACTTAATACATTAAATGGACTATCTATTCCAGGGACTTTATTAATCAACCATAATAAAGAAAAAGCCTTTTATTAATTAATAAATAATTCGATACAAGTACCAAAAGTATTGGCCTCTAGGGCTTACACCAACAATCTCCCACTAGCACTAGAGCCAATCAGGCATACCCCTAATGCCCATTGATCTAGTATGGCCATCATGCTTCTGCTGCGCAAGAGGCTTTGTCAGTGGGTCAGCAATATTGTCAAGTGTAGGTACTCTACATATTTTCATATCTCCTCTATCTATTATCTCTCGAATGAGATGATAACGCCTGAGTATGTGTTTGGATCGTTGGTGAGATCTAGGCTCCTTAGCTTGTGCGATAGCACCATTGTTATCACAATAGAGACCAATGGGATCCATAATGCTAGGGACTATGCCATGTTCACTAATGAACTTTTTGATCCAAACAGCTTCCTTTGTTGCACTTGAGGCAGCAATATACTTGGCCTCGGTTGTAGAATCAGCAACTGTATCTTGCTTTGAACTTTTCCAGCTCACAGCGCCACCGTTTAAGCAAAACACATAACCAGATTGCGATCTAAAGTCATCCTTATCTGTCTGGAAGCTAGCATCGGTGTAACCAATTACAGCCAAATCTTCCTGACCTCCATATATCAAGATTGAGTCCTTAGTCCTTCTCAAGTACTTAAGGATATTCTTGACAACTACCCAATGCAGCGATAGAAAGTAAAACCCGAACAGATTTAAGCATTGCAACTGTTGAAAAGGTTTCATCATTGTCAACCCCATGAATTTGTTTATATCCTTTTGCAACCAGTCTTGCCTTATAGGTATGTACCTTACCATCCATGCCAGTCTTCTTTTTGAAGACCCACTTGTATCCTAAAGGGTTAACTCCTACAGGAGGCTCTACTAAGGTCCAAACTTGGTTTGTGTACATGGAATCCATTTCAGATTTCATGGCTTCTAGCCACTTCTCAGACTCGGGACCGGTTATGGCCTCTTGGTAGGTCACAGGCTCATCTTGATCCATGAGTAATACATCACCTTGATCTGTTATGAGATATCCATATCTCTCAGGTAGGTGACGTATCCTGCCTGACCTACGTTGGTCTTGTTCTACTTGAGCAGGTTGCTCTTCCACAACTACTTGTGTTTCCTGCTCTAATTCCTCCATAGGTGTATCGATGCTTTGTGATTCTTGAATTTCTTCAAGTTCTACTTTCCTCCCACTGATTCCTTTGGAAATAAAATCCTTTTCTAGGAAAACTCCAGTTCGAGCGACAAACACTTTGCCCTCAGAAGGATTGTAGAAATAATACCCTCTTGTTTCTTTAGGATACCCCACAAATAAGCATTTGTCAGATTTGGGCTCAAGCTTAGTTGAAATTTGTCGTTTCACATAAACTTCGCAACCCCATATCTTCATGTAAGATATATGTGGTTTCTTACCACTCCATATCTCATATGGTGTCTTCTCAACCTTTTTGGATGGAACATGGTTAAGTGTGTAAGCTGCTGTCAATAGCGCATGTCCCCAAAAGGAGTTTGGAAGATCGGCGTGACTCATCATGGATCGGACCATGTCCAACAGGGTTCGATTTCTTCTCTCAGATACACCATTCCATTGGGGTGTTCCAGGAGGAGTGAGTTGGGATAGGATCTCACACTCTTTCAGATGGGCATCAAACTCTAGGCTTAAATACTCACCACCTCGATCTGATCGAAGAGTTTTAATATTCTTACCTAGTTGGTTTTGTACTTCATTCTTGAATTCCTTGAACTTTTCAAAGGACTCTGATACTGAAATCATCAGTAAATGTGATGAAGTATTGAAAACCTCCTCTGGCTAGTATGTTCAGTGGTCCACATACATCAGTATGTATGAGGGCCAAAAGATCATTAGCTCTTTCACCTTTTCCTGTGAATGGAGACTTTGTCATCTTTCCAATTAAACAAGATCTGCATGTCTCATATGATTCATAATCAAAAGAGTCCAACAGTCCATCTTTATGGAGTTTGGAAATGCGTTTCTCATTTATGTGGCCTAACCGACAATGCCAAAGGTAAGTTGGATTTAAGTCATTGGGTTTCATCCTTTTAGTATTAATGTTATAAATTGGCATATCAAGATCAAGGACATATAATCCATTGTTCATTTGAGCAGTAGCATAGAATATATCATTCAAATAAATTGAACAACAATTGTTCTTTATTATGAATGAAAAACCGAACTTGTCCAAACAAGAAACGGAAACAATATTCCTGCTAAATGTAGGTACATAATAACAGTTCTCTAATGGAATTATTAAACCACTAGGTAAAGTCAATTCATAAGTTCCTACGGCTTAGGCAGCAACCTTTGCTCCATTACCAACTCGTAGGTCGACTTCACCTTTTGCCAATTTTCTACTCCTTTTTAGTCCTTGCACATTTATACAAATGTGAGAACCGCATCCAGTATCTAATACCCATGATGCAGAAGTAGATAAATTAATTTCAATAACAAAAATACCTGAAGTTGGAGTCTCTACTCCATTCTTCCTATCTTCTAGGTACTTTGGGCAGTTCCTCTTCCAGTGTCCGGTCTTACCGCAATGGAAGCAGGTGCCTTCTTTTTCTATGCCTCCACTAGGCTTTAAAGCAGCACTAGTAGATTTGGGTTTGGCAACTTCCTTGCCTTTCCCTTTATCATGTTTGAGGACAATCCTCAGGTTTCGGTACCAATCCAGGAAATTTGTCCCAGACAATTTTTCCTTGTCAAGGGTTGATCGCAAGATGTTGTTAGAGGTGTTTGTTGTCATGGTAATCTACACAAGGATTAATGAAAATATAAGCATCATTGACATATTTAATTAGGCCTTTAATTAAATATGCTCCCACTATTTTACTCAAAACAAATGACCCTCATCATTTGATTTGAAAAATCCCGTTGGAAGATTTTCTAGTGGGTCGAGATCCATATTTCACTTCGTTCTAAGTCCGCGTAGGCGGATTACACAAAACTAGGTTATTTAGGTAGGAACTCCTTCCAATTGTATCTCATACAACTCTCGAAAATTTCAGTTGGGTGAATAACTCCTTATTCCAATCCATCATATGGATCATTCCCAACTCTTGCTTCTAAACATATATAATCTTATTATACATAGTTTAGTTAAGTTTGACCCATTGTTTTAACAATTGGATATTACAATTATCCCATCGCACCTTACTAATATAGAACATGCACCTCACGTAGGCGAAACCTACATTATCCATTATTAGTCTTGATGAGTGTTAAAACTTGGAAAGCATAAACTTAATATTTAATTTGAGGGAATTGCAATTTTTCTAATCTCACCGGCTTATTTATCATATAAATCGCCTCTCACATGCATCAACATACATTCACATGCATAATGAAACAGTTATGGCCCCTAGCGCAATTGTTCTCCCAAGCCAATGAGAGAACCTAAGCTAACCTAACAACGATCTAAGCTTCTCCAAGCAAGACCTCCAAGGTTGTCCTCCTTTGGCACTGACTTCTTTGCTTTCTTCATAACATTACATTACATAAAGAAACTCGTTTTACATACGAGGGAGTGAGATGAGAAAAGAAGTTACATTTGGGAGATTAAGAGAGAGGCACGACACGCAGGTCGTATTTTAAAACCCAAATCAGAATAAAGGAAAACTAAGGCCATAACCGATCACCACAAGATAATAATAAACACTTTATTATTATTATTAATTCCTTTAATTAATTAAAATTAAATTAAATTTCGACGACCGATCACACTACACAGAGTTAGCCGGGGGTCCGCTGCCCGGTCAGCGGACGGTGGTTGAAGGGGCAGCGCCCCTGGCTGAAATTTTAATGAACAATTCACTTAAAATCGACGTCGCTTTTCGCATCAACACTTGATACTTTAAAGCACTGAGTTAGTGAATTTTGCCTTGCGTTAACCGGTTAACCATATGTGTTAATCGGTTAACACTGTTCGAAATCTGTTAAAAAAATTGTTTTCTGCCTTGCGTTAACCGGTTAACCAAATGCGTTAACCGGTTAACACTGTTTGAAAATCTCTTGGAAAATTGTTTTCCGTCTTACGTTAACCGGTTAACCAAAAGCGTTAACCGGTTAACACTGTTTGAAAAACTCAAAAAAATTATTTCGTATTGCGTTAACCGGTTAACCATACGCGTTAACCGGTTAATACTGTTCCAAAAAGTGTTTAGAAAGCACAACTCTTGTGCCGTCATAACCCCAATCACATAACTCTCTGACACCACAACCCTTGTGTCGTCACTAACCCTGATGCACCAATTTCAGACTGTCAAACACATCTCGATTGTTTATGCAGTATGATTGATCAACACGTCATTGCTTCACCATACTAATGTCGGATCAAGAAGCAAACGATCATTGATCGCTCAAAGGAAAACAATCATTGAGTGTTTGAATGAACGAAACGAGAACACTATATCATATATAATGTATTTTGCATCAGGATTACATATATCATATATATATATATATATATATATATATATATATATATATATATATATATATATAATATAATATATATATATATATATATATATAACTTGATCGATCTCAATTTAATCTTTGATTCATTATGTCTTTAATCATATTATTACAGAACAAAAACAGTTATCAGATTCATGGTTTCGTAAGTGGCTTTGATACCACTGAAGGAGAATTGCCATCTAAGGCGTAGCGGAATTTAAAAATTTCTCCATTTAGTGATCCTTACGAATGGGCATGATCAGTGATAGAATTGTTACCTCTTGTGGCGATTCAAACCTTTGGTGCAGATCTCTTATAACGATCAAAACCTTGGATACAAATCCACTGAGCGATCACGAATGTTGAACGATGACAACGTCTCTACTCAGTCCACACGAACGGGTTCCTTCAATCTGAGTGCTAGCTGGTACTAATGAAGGCTTTGAGTGAGAGAGAGAGGGAAACGAAATTCCAAGTCTTCACTTGAGTGTTAGTCTGAGTGACAATGCTTCTACCCAATGGGTTCTATTTATAGAACCACTTGAGTGGGCTTCAAGCTAAAAAGCCCACTTAAGTGTATTTTGGCCCATATCTTATAATATGCCAAAAATCACTTAAGTATTTGGTACCTTACCATATTTCGTATTCCACTTAAGTGCACTGTACCTTACGGTGTTCCTTAGTTACTCTATTTCTCATCAATCCGTCCTTTGTGTGTGACCCTGTAGGTTTTCACGACGTTGGAAATTATATTAAATCACGCATTTAACATAATAAACAGTGAGCGGTATCTAGCAACACATCACTGCTACCCAAGACACGAAAATGTCATGTGATCTGACAAAACCTCCTGTGATAATAACTATGTGTATAATTACCCTTTTGCCCTTATGTCTATATTGAACACAAGGTATAGACCGTGTCATCCTTGTCCAGTTCAATATTGGGCCCATAGACATTTATCCTGTTACGCAGGATGGGCAAATTCCATCTAGGTCACTCATGTCCCTCAGCATGCTTCGTGGAGTACCCATCAACTGTCTTTTTGGTTATCCAGTTACGGACAACGTTGGATCAGCAATAAAGCACTCGACTCTACATCTAGGATCCATAGTGGTTTCAGGTCTAAGAGTGGTATACACTATTATCACCATGAGAATAACTTATGACATTTTGCATAACTTTCTATATAGTATTCTCATAGCGGGTCAATCCGGTATAAATATTACTCTTAATATTCATACCTATGTTTAAGACTTGATAACTCTTTATCCATGATCCATGAGATGTGATCATCAGTCTACAAACATAATAGTCTTAATGCTTTAATGTTATTCCACTTCACACTAAAGCTCGACTACGGATACTTTAAGAATAATGTTCTTATGTTTAATGTGCTCTCATGATTAAGTCACACTTAATACATTAAATGGACTATCTATTCCAGGGACTTTATTAATCAACCATAATAAAGAAAAAACATTTTATTAATCAATAAATAATTCAATACAAGTACCAAAAGTATTGGCCTCTAGGGCTTACACCAACAACAACTAGCACTGAGATTGAAGGAATCCGTTCGTGTGGACTGAATAGAGGCGTTGTCACCATTCAACATTCGTGATTGCTCCGTAGATCTGCATCAAAGGTTTCAATCGCCACAAGAGGTAACGATTCTATCACTGATCATGCCCATTCATAAGGATCACTAAAGGAGAAACTTTTTTAATTCCGTTGCGTTTTGGACCATTATTCTCCTTTACATCCGATAAACATCAGGAGAATACCTCGTAAGTTCATAAGGATCCGGAGTTGTGCACTCAGGATCACGCCGAATACCTCAAAACATGTACCAAAAGGTATTAAAATCCATATTCCTTCTTTGTCATAGTGGCGTCCAATAAGCTTCAAGGGATGACCTTGTAAGTTCATAAAGACCCGAAATTGTGCACCCAAGATAGTGACAAATGCATTAGAACAATGACATCCTATAAACTTTGCAAGAAAATTCATAGCCATGCACTCAGAATCATACAAAACACCTTAAATAGGTATATCATATTATCGTACCACGAAAAACGAATACGACCTAGCAAAGAGAAATCGCACGCTCGCAATGATGGATTGAACAGAGTCTCCATCGAACTTTATTTATTCCTAAAAAGGAAAGGGGAAATATCGAAAAAAACCCAATAAAGAACGACAATGATTATGGTCATCGCAACCAAATCAGGGTTCGGAAGCCGATTACGCAAGGGGAAGGTATGAGCACCCCTCACGTCCGTTTTACTCAACGGGAACCATTAGGTTAGTTGTGTATGTTAGTGTTAGTTTGAAATGTTAGGTTTCTCGAGTTATTAGGTGGGAAAGAAAGAATAGAAGAGACAAGAATATTTTTGGATTTTCCACGAAGGACTAAATCTAAGTTTTTTATTAGTGGGCCTGACAAGTATTAGAAATCCTACTCCTACGTAACTCAATAGAGAACTCAAGGCTTACGTAGTCCTGGGTAGAAAATGTTTGTTTGTTGGTCGATTTTAGCGAAAGCTACTTTGTGTTAATCGATGAAAACATTGTTGGACTACCCAAAACAAGTGGAGAAACATTGCTTTGCATCGTCTTGAAATAAAGTACCTTTCGTTTGAGAAAGGGTTTAAGGGTCGATCGCACGGCGGCGAGAAAAGATTTGATTGGTTTGAATGTGTTTTGAGTAATGGCGAGAGCTTGGATGGGCGAGATATCCATCTCGAATCCTAGTCTCAGGAGTGCGTGGTATCCACCACGATCCATTTCCATCTTATTTGCAAAAGTATTTAATAAGAATTAAGTGTTTTTGAATTTGATTGAGAAATGGTTTGAAGAAATCGCATTGATAAATTTGGATGACGGCGAGAGCTAAAATAGGTGAGATATCTATCTCGAATCCTAGTCTCAGGAGTGCATGGTATCCACCAAGTTCCATTTCCATTTTTATTGAAAAAGTGTTAAATAGGAATTTAGTATTTTGAGTTTTATTATGAAAGTGGCTTGACGTCGGATCAAGCATTTGATGGACGTTTTAAGAGAAATTTGAATGAAAGTTTGAGAGAAACAAAATATATAGATTTGGATGATGGCGAGAGCTAAGATAGGCGGGACATCCATCTCGAACCATAGTCTCATGAGTGTGTGGTATCCACCACGTTCCATTTCCATCCTTATTGAAAAATGTTTGATAAGCATTACGTATTTTGAGTTTTATTATGAAAATGACTTGACGTTGGATCAAGCATTTGATGAGTGATTGAGAAAGATTTGAATGAAGTGGTTTGCAAGAAAGGGAATGGGTAGAAATGGATGAATAAAAATGGATGGATTTGTTTATTGAGAAAAATACTCGACGTTGGATCGATTCATTATTTTTTTGATCTTTTTGAAAAGAGATTGATTTTATTCTTGTGTTAGTAACCAACTAAAATAGCCAAGTAAATAAAGACAGTAAAATTATTATACACCATGGGAGTGGAGGTACATCTTGTCGAATGGGGATTCAAAGTAATGAAATAATTAAATCGGACCAATCAATGAATAAGCAATGCATGAGTGTAGGTGCAAGGGAACCGTCTCATTGTAAGAAATCCCAATAGTAAGCTATGTGAGGTTGACGATGATGCTTAAAGGCTATCTACTTACAAGGGTGTGGAGACGAGGAAATTATAGCTAAGTACTATGCTCAAAACCGGTCTATGCATCATGTCAAACATTGAATGATCATGTGCGACCAATCGAAATGCGGTGAAATTCTATTATTATCTCGATAAAATAATCATGGATAAACAACATAAGAACGGTTGAATCCATAAACTAAAATCGACGCTTTATCAATTAAAATAAATAAAAGGGGTAAACATTAAAAATAATGAGTATCAGATAAATTATAAAGCATAAAACTGAGAGGATTAAAAAGAATAACGTAACACCAAACCCAGGACTAAGAGGGAGATGAGCTGTCTCCATCTCCACCCGACCATGAGTTTCCTGCTGCTAGGCTTAGGACCAACAAATACCAAAATGAGGGTGGAAACCAACTAACCGAAAAAAAACAATAAAAAAATAAATATGGGCCACTGGATTTTGGCTTTAGAATCAAACCCACAATACCCTTGCACTACATGGGCTTGGGTCGGTGAAGATCCGCTTCTAGGCTGGCCCAAGCACTGAATCCCTAAAGATTCCAAAAGACAACCCTAGTCGCATGGCTGTGGGGTTAGAATCAAGAAAGCTGCCGACATTTATGGCTAGTTACTAGCTATTAATGAGAAACGGCTGGAATGAATGGTCAAAACCTTGGTTAAAGCAAAATGAAATGGGTGTCTATCTCCAACAGAAGAAAACAATAAAAAAAACAATCATAAAACTTGAAAAAAAAAAGCAGAAATCAATAAAACCCAACAAAACTCATCTCCCTCCCTCACGAGAGACCCAACTTCACAAAAGGGAAAATCGTCCATTAACAAACGGTAAGCAACTCAAGACTGTCGCGAATCCCACGAAGATGGACAATAATCCAAAGATCAAATTATGCAATCAACATGAAACCCTACTCCATGGTCAAGAAAAACATTATCGGTCGAGATCGAGAGGAAACCAAAAACAATGGTTCGAGAAGGTGATTTACCTGTCACAAACGAAACCAAACTGCGGTTGAGAAAGTAGCGCCTGAATCTTTCTTCCAAATGCTCTCTTGTTGGTAGGTTCGCACTCCCCCTTCGCCTCCGATGTGAGCTTCGTCCAACAACGGTAAAAAGGTCTAGTGTTATTAGACTTCTCTCCCTCTTTGTCTTCGTTAGGTTTTTTCGTTTTTGCCTCCTTGTCGTCGAATTAAATTCCTAGGATTCTTATGATTTCAAAACCCTCTTATATATGACTAACAATTCCCTTCTCTGTTGTTAGCTTCCTCAAAGTGGTGAAACGCATTTCATACAGAAGATGCTTAGGGGATTTTTGTCCTCTCTCAAGCTTGTGGTCCCTCCTTCAATTCCTCTTTGGTTCCTTACTGTTAGTAAAAGAATTTTATCGCCATGAATTTGGCCTACCTTACTGATGCAATATTTTTGAAATTTCTCGTAGGATTGGGACTACTGGTATGAATCAGCTAGGTGAACCACAATGCAAGCATTCTGAACAAGAAGATCCAAGATACTAAAGAATGAGTATCCATATATATCTTCGAAAATAAGGAACCAACAATGTCATGTGACTCTAAGGGTCTTCATCATATTCCTGAATTATCAAGGACTGCCAAGGATAGGCATTCAAAAATGCCACCATATTAAGCCTCCTCCCAATAACAGACTCTTATTTTAGAGTTATTATTGTTATTATTGTTGGAAAGTTTGACAGTAACGGTTTCTGCTACTGAAAGAGTCGTACGTATCCCATCCAAAAGATTTTGTCAGTTCCTTTGTTGCAACGCTGGTGTCACTATATTGAAGTTTGTAGAATAGACTTTGTAGAGCCAAATGGATGCTTCCAGATGGCATGTCATTTTCAGTTGTTGGCATATGGTATACAACCTTTCTAAAATAAGGGATATGGTATAAAGTTTGAAGTAGAGAATTCATATAACAGGTAGCTCCTTGGTTCTTAAGCCCAACATAGTCGATCTCCTTCTTTGAATCATAATTCCAGTAGTCAACAATCTTACGAACAAGAACCTCAACTTCGATTATAAGAGTATCATTCACAAGATAACCTCTACCAGGGTCATACAATTCACCAAGAGGCATGAAAGATGTGAAACCCCAATCACTTTCTCGTGCATTAAATTGATGTTGTGTGTCTTTTCTCACATAAAACTTATTATGGACTTGATTAACAATTGCCAAGCTAAACTGTGCATATCTACTCCAACCATAGGGCAAACTAGTTGAATCTGCGACATCCAAATACATGGACAAATAGTCCACATTGTTTCCTTTTGGGAAAATAAGCACACGGCATTTATAAGTACCAACAACAAATACTTCTGAATAGAGCTTTTTTGTATTCAACCTAGTAAATTGTCAATTCTCCATGTGAATCTGGTTTACGGAGGATCGACGACGGGCTGGCTCTCAACAGCATTGGCAGTTTCAGGTTGAGCTACAACTTCCATGGGCTGGTGGTTGTTCTCAGGCAAATCAGCATGTGGCACGAGCACCTCCTCATCCTCTTGGTCAATGGGAGCGGACATCATGACAGTCATGGTGGCGGGTAATTGTCAGAGGAGAGAGAGGAGAATTATGAGAGAGAAAGGAGATGGAGTTGTAGAGAGAGAAAAAGAGAGAGAGAGTGGTGAGGTGTTGAAGAATGAGATCACCAGAAGATGGTTTTCAGAGTAAAATCTCTTAGAGACTTCATGTATGATGAATTAGTCATATGCCATGTGAACGGATGATTATGATTGGAAGAATGAAATGAAGTAGACGAAATATGAATGAGCATGTGGAATTTCTTGAATATGAAATAGAATTTTGAATGTGATATGGATAATAGGGACGTGGATGAAAAAATATGTATGGAATTTCATTAAATCATGCATGAATGGGAAAATGAATATGAATGACGGCCCCAAAACAAAACGTTTCACATTTGACACAAAATTTCCTTGAAAGGATGAGTGAGAACTAAGAATATGACAATGAAAAGTGAGCGGTCGCACGGATGATGAATTGGAACAAAAAAATAAAAATGGATTGAAATTGGACACAAGGACGAAAATCATGAGGTTCACTTTATTCTACCAAATGATAATGAGATTCCACATCTTGCTTGACTGAGGAAATTAATTATTTTGTATAAAAAAAAAGGAAAAGCCAAAAAAACATGGGATGACCGTGGTAGCAAGTCTAACAAATAATGCTTGGGTGGATAACATCATGACCAGATGAAATGGTCATGATAAAAAGAATGCAATTGAGTGATCGATTGGGAAAGTTTTCAGGACCAAAATCAGGGTATGACACATATATACTTTACCATTATAAATTAAAAGGAAAACCCCTATCAAACCACCTCCATAGAAAGACAATCTTCTTATCCACAACGGCTTAATCCATTCGGATTTGTTCACTGGAAAGTGATAACAAGTGTTGAAAATACTCTACTTGATCCAAAGCATTTTCAAATGACTGTGAAACTGCCTCGAGTGTGGAATTCATAAAGTCATCCAGTTGTCGAGCTAATGAAGCAATCTGGGAGCAAAAGACTCTATTTCCTTGTGAACAACACCCTGACGTCCCGAACAACAGCTAAAGCTTGATCCCTCATCTCCGCGGTCCTCACAAACTGAACCACCTGATCAGAGACATAACCAATGAGCTTCAAGGTAAGCAAAGCATCCTTCACTCCGGAGAGAGAGAGAGAGAGAGAGAGAGAGAGGGCTCCTTTGACTTATGTAGGTACGTATCTCGCTGAAGCTCCAAGTCACGAATTCTATCCTCCCTCTGCTGATTTTCGATACAATACCAGTCACAACAGAAAGCATCCCAATGCCCATATGCACCTAAATCTTAGCGGCCAAACCGCACTGAGCATACCTAGCCATTTTTCCTATTTCTTCCTACAAAAGGGGCCCAAAGAGGCCAAGTAAATGCAGTACTCGTCCAGAGGAGGGAATTGACGACGTCTAGCAAAATGAGAACCATACCCATTAGTAAGGGGCAAGCGATCTGACATGGGACATTCGGTAAAGTCGACACGTTTTCTACGGCACCATTATTCATGGTCGGCCATACTCCCCACTTTATAAGTTGGAAATTCTCCTCATTACCCATGCACTCTACACTAAAGTAAATAAATAATATACATTATAGGCCTTTGGGGTAAAAGTCACATAGAACTCAAAAAGTTTAAAGTTTATAAAAAATGATCATTCTCTCTTCCTGAGAATGAGCTTTCACCAACAACGGGGTGTCGATGAGACACTTTAAATGCTTCTTATCTACTTCCTTTGCTAGGGACCCAAATATATCCCATTTTATTAATGAACTTTACCAACCGGCCTTTTTGGTATTGAGCCTCTTTGAAAAAGTTCTTCTTGTTGTACGTAAAAGAGCTACTCCCTAGTAAAAATTGACCCCCGATTCAATAATTGGGAATAGGTCGTTACATTGGCCCTCCACTCTAGTATCGATATCATAAATCATGGTGTGGGATATCGGGCTAACGGGGATTACCAAGAAAAAATAGTCTAAAAAAGGTGAGAGCTCCATGAATGATCAGCTTGAAGCGAAGTAATCCTCAACCCCTAGCCTAGGGCACTAGGTCACTAAGACATTTGAAAACGTAGAGAAAAAGGAACACATGAGGTCTTCCATTCATGTACTCACGCCAATGCTAGTAGAATCTTAGATAAGCCCAACATGACGGGTGGAGTTGAAAAGGTGCCATGACCAGATGGTCTAGTACTTCTACCTCAAATGTAGTAAAAAGGAAAATGAAAATCCATGGTGAAGAAAACATGTTCATAAAAGGGAATAATGCAAGTGCCATTGTTGTCGCACACCCTTTAGTCTTTAGAAGGAACCTTGATTCCCCGGTCAGAAGACAAACCTACCTCGGAGGAAACACTGTTAAAGCAACCTGGTTTGGCAAAATTAAAAGCGGTGGTAGAATAAACATGATCCATCCAAGAAAATTTAGTATCCTTTTGGGACTTTCTAATACTTTTCTATAACTTCTTGTTCATGATGCACTAAATTTGCAGTTACAGGGAGCGAAATATAGGAAGAGGAAACGGTGAAACCGTCAAACTAGAAAAAAAATCAGAAAAAGAAGAAAGACGTTCATTCCTTAAAAATAAACGGTGTTGTAGAAGGAAAATAGGCTTCACCAAGCACATCCAAGTCTTTCACACATAACAATCAAAATTTTAAGTTCCCAAGAGCCGTCATGATTATATCTAAGAAAAAGACGTTTGTAGCATGATGCATTAAATGTATGGTTCCTCAAGGGAATGAAATGATTCTTGTCCACTCGTTTGAGAAATAGTTAGTGAACGGTCTGCACGCGGGGCCGCAACATCAAACACCACCTACTTATACATCGACAAGAACTTAAGGGGTAACTATTTCAGACCGACGAGAAGGACCCCGAAAAATCAAAGTTGATCATGATGGTATAACCTGTAGTTCATTAAAGGTCTCAGACCTTCACGAACCTTCCTGGTCGTTGGAGGTAGTTACTCCCGGGACCCCAGGAGATCTCAATCATAAAGCACATCCAACGACCATCCAAAAAGAGTGGCGCACAAGTAGTTAGTTCGTTTTTTCCCTCTCTCTATAAATATAGAGTAGGCTCCAATTGAGGTGACAAGTTTCAAAACACAATTTCAATTCACTCCTATTCTTCACATACTGAGTTAGGCGTTTGAGTGTTAACCATGCAGGTACCCCCTCCCCCACCACTCAACTACATTGAAGGTTGCAATCTACCATCATCTTCGATCAGACATTTCATTTCTGGTTCTGGGAAGGAACTCTTCCTAACCACGATTCATAGGGAGTCTTAGGAACTGTCTTGTTAAGAACCATAGTAAGAAAATACGCAACACTTAATGCAAGCATCCACAATGATAATGCTACAGTGCTAAATTTAACATTGACCTAACCATATCCATGAGAGTATGATTTTGTCTCTCAGTCACACCATTTTGTTGTGGTTTTCCAGGCATAGTATATTGTGAACATTTGCCACGATTTTCAAGAAACTTTACAAATGAACCTAGACATTGTCCTTTCTTATCAAGTTTAAACAGAATCAATTGGACCTTTTGCGAATCTCAAAGAGAGATATTTCATCTTTTGTATTGTCCACCATCATGGTTGTGGGCTTCTTATCCATTTTCAATGTCATATACAAGTCCATAACACATTACTAGTAACTACAAACATTAAAAAACATTATCATACATTAATGTCTTGAATAAATTTCATGGATTCAAATTAATCATCTTTAAATATGTATCTAAGTTCACCTTTGGATAATGCTACATGAACATACTTTAGTAACAAATTAATCATACTCAAAACATGCATATCTACTTTTGGATATACAAACAATAAGTATGTTAAAAAAAATCAATTTTATTAATTATAAGCCATGAGTCATTAAATGATCTATACGTGTCTTATAGTGATAAATATCATTGGACACAAACATATTATTCACATAGAATCCGAATCAGTATTCTATTATAATTTGAAATTATAAACTTTTATGAATTTGATCACTTTACTAATTAACAAACTCTATTTTAATAAATAATTTTAAAATATTTGTGTAATATGTAATTGATTAATATAAAATTAAAAGTTAAATATAATTCAAACTTTTTGGCAAAACATATTAAAAAAATTCTTACAAGAATTTGTTATATACAATTGATTAAAATCATTATAATTCAAATAAAAATTACATATTGCATACTTCCAATTAAAGAATTGCATTGTTTTCATTATTTCGGCATTGATTCCTATAACATAAAAACAATGAAGTTATTAATTATTACTGAAAATTTCTAATATCTATGATATCAATAATTTTGTTTTGATACTAATTGTTAGAATTATTTTTTTTTGAATTTTTATACTATGATTTTTTTAGTTTTATGAACTTTTACAAACTAAAAAAATCGCAAAACGTACTCGGGTCTATAAATTGCCTATTAAAGTCATATTCTCAGTTTATTCAAAAGATTTGAACTCATCAAAATTGAATTTCAAATTATAATTGGAAATGGAATACGGATTTCTCAAAGCAAATAGCGTGAATCCGCAACGCCGCGAGGGAAACAAGAAGAACGATAAATATGCGTCGAGACAAAATTGTATCTAAATTCTAAACCTAAAAGCTTGTCGTCACTTATTTCAGCGAAAATTCCAATAAAAAACAAACTCATATAATAATTTGAATCTCTATCACACAAGTTTGGTTTATTCTGTTGTTATTATTTTTGGGAACGGATGATACTAAGATTCTGCGGTTCATCAATGAGAAGTCTTATTCTTTAGCGGAATATTATTACTCTCACACATGAAATTAATCGCAAAAGATAAAAAATAAAATATATTTATTTAGGCAACGGTCAATAAATCTATTTATACTTAATTAATAGCTTAATTAAGGTGTTTAAAATGGTATGTTTTAAAATAAGGTGTCTAAAAAATAAGCCATCAATTTAAATATACAATCACATTTCAAAAGATGATGTGTCTTTACATTTTACATTTTTCTCATATTGTTTATATGTTCCACCTCTTTTACATCACAACAATGATTTTGTCCAAAATAATAAGGGGTGCAGCAAATTTTTTTAAATTCATAACCATTGTATATAAGTTTTACTTTTTTATATTTTTTTTAAAAAACATCAATTTTCGTATGTTAAATTACCGTATCACTTCAAAAACAAATACACAAGAAATTATAATATTTGTATATAATTTCACCTTTTTCGGTGCTTATTCTTTAAAGACATTAGTTTTTGTATGTTCAATTATTGTATCATTTCTAAAAATAATATACAAATCAATTACTAATAAAAATTACATATTACATATTTTCATTTTTAAATATGTGTATATTTTTTTAAATGAAAACAAATAACTATTTAATATTATAGCTAACATCAAAATACAAAAATCAAATTAATTGAAAAGATTAATACTATACACTGTCATTGTAAAAATATTTACACGATTAATCACCATCATCCGTTTTCATTATTTTATAGGTTTTTAAAATAAAAGTCATTTTTTTTTCAATATTCAATGTCTAAGATTAATTAACGATGTATAATCTTTTTACACTTTCATCGTATTTCAATTAAATCCTTAATTGAATTAGTGTAACACCAATAAAAACTACAAAAAAAAAATTAAAAAATCATTATGACCTGCATAATCATATAATATGCATATAAATGATTTAAGAAAATTTTTACTCAAATATATTTAAATAATTTACGGTTAAAAGATATGTTTATTGTTATAAAAAAAATAATCTTATAAAATTACAAAACTTTTTAAACATTTTATTATTAGAACTTTGGAAATAAAATAGTCCAAACTAATGTGTTATAATAAAAAATAATGAAATGTGTCTTAACAATTTCAACATATTCAAATAATTTGAACTGGATGTAGAAGTCGACTTTTGCCCGAGTGACATAATTCTCAACATATTTAAAATTGTAGATAACCTGATAAGTGGTAACTGATAATCATAACTTTTTTGCTATTAACTTAATAAAATGGTTGGAAGTGGATTTGCAGAGGAACTTTGGTAGGAAAGAGGAGAATTGACAAAGTTATATGGGCCACAACTTGTCATCAATTATGGCATTGAAGAAATCAAAGGAAGTTTAATTGTCACATAATTTATAGCTCCTTTCAACCTAACTCAAGAAATTCGAGATAAAGTTAGAAGTTATCCGCATATCATATCATGAATATTCAGAGCAACGTGATTCGCAAAGTTAGACAAACAAATGAAATTGAAATCGGATAAAGATTGAGTCTGTATCAATGTAGATGGAGAAATTATGGGTGTTCATGGGTGCGGATTGACCTGCGAACTAGTCTATTCAAATTTGGTCAATCCATTAATTATCTAGGCTCATTCATTTACGGGTATATTAGACCCAACTCATAACAACTCATATAAATCTGGTTCGAGTATTGAATTTTAGTTTCTAAACTCATGAACTCATTTACTCAACTCGTTGACGTGACATTATTATTATTACTATTATTATTATTATTATTATTATTATTATTATTATTATTATTATTATTATTGTAGATGTTTTTGATTGGTTGCATTTTGTGTTAAAACACTAACTGTACTCTGATGTCTTGACTGATGTCATGACATGCTTGAGTAGTATGCTGCAGGATTAGCTAATACAGAATTTATTGAATGTCAAACTGAATGTTATGACATTCATCCCTGACAGCAAATACTGAATAATAGGCCAGTTAGTTTTTCTGGTATAGTTCAGTATTTATTACAGGCTGCTGTTTCAGGAAACCAACAGCTGAGCTAGAATTAAAGATGTCTAGCATATGACCTATGTTCTGGACGTCAAACTGAATGTTATGACATTCATTCCTGACAGCATATGCTAAAGTGTAGGCTATTTAGTTTTTCTGTTATGATTCAGTATTTATCTCAGGCTATTTTTCAGGAATCTAACAGCTGAGCTAAAATCCAGGAAACTAACAACTGTGCTACAATTAAGAGATCTAACAAATAGTCTATTTGTTAGCACCCTAATATGTGGAAATTAGGTTAACTTGCTTGACCTTAATTTTATAAAATTCAAGTACAAGGCCCAAGTGCTGCATTATAAAAGGATGACAATCCTACTTTCAGCAACTTAGGGGTTTGAAGCGTGAAGCATTTATTATATCATCATATTTCACTGTTGTACTTTGATTGTGTCTTGTATTAGATTTTACTTGTGAGCCAAGCAATTATCACCTAGATGATTGCATTGGACTAGGGTGTTCATTGAGTTGTAATTGTTGTGTCACTCTAAGCTTTTAAGCGTGAGTGTTGTGTTTCTTGATTAAAGCTTTTAAGCACAATCAAGAGTTGTTTGAAGTATAACTTCGCCATTGACTTTAAACTAATTAAAGGTTGTAATCACTGTGGTGATTGAGGGGGAGTGAGTAGAAACTCTGGTCTTAGTTTAGATTGAAATTGCATCGGATAGGTCTTAAGTGATAAGATTAAACAATTGGTTTAAGTCCTGAATTAATACCTCTTATAGTGGATTTCCTCCCTGACTTGGTAACCCCCAGACGTAGGTGTGTTTGTCACCGAACTGGGTAAACAATTCTTTGTGTTATTTACTGTCCTTTACATTTACCTTCTGTATACATTCCAATCCGCGCAGAATTGGATGTCATAACATCCAGGGTGACATCGATAGTCTGTTACTAGAATTTCAATTATTATCCTTTTTGGTCTCGTATTTTGCCCTCAAGGTTCATTTTGATCCCTTAACTTAAAAAATGTCCATATTGATCCATTTTCTCTACAAAATGTTACATATTAGTCCTTTTTATCTTATTAGCGACGAAAAACCTTAAAAAATACTCTAAATCCATCGCTAGATAGACAAAAGGACTTAAACGAACCGTTATGAAGAGTTAAGAGACCAATATGGACCTTTTTTAAGTTAAGGGACCAAAATAAACTTCGAAGATAAGATAGATGACGAAAACGGGTATTAAACTTAACTTATAATAACTAACTTGTTCTTGCTAAACACTATTTGGAGAAATTTTCCTGAAGCTCGTCAAGAGAGACCGCAATGCTCCTATATGATTAGGAGGTTTTTAGTAGTTGTTTCTTCATGGGTTAAACTTCCTTTTATGGTGCTTCATTTATCAATCATCCTTAAAGGCATGCATATTCACATCCCTCATAAAAGTGACTATACTTAACATTCTCCGCCTACTCTAATCACCAGATAACATTTTCCCCATCAATTTATGTAACCCTTATGTAATCATGGGGACATTTCATAATCATCCCTCGTGATCGTCCATATGGTTTCCTTTCACTAAAGTCGGGTCCGACTTGTTCATCCTTCTGAGTTATCATGTGGTCGGCTCCGACGTGTTGGCCTTGTATCTAAGCGAATCCTAAACGGATTCCGACTTGTGTAGTGTTATGATTACTTGACCTACTTGCCTCTTTGTACTCGGTTTACCACAAGCTCGACTTCAGGGAATTCTTGGATTACATATGCCCCCCAATTACGAGGTCCTTGGATTGAAGTGTTCTGAAAAGATAATCTTGGAATTCTCTCTTCCCTAGATCAGCCTCCTCTCGGAGAATCACTGAGGTGTCTGTCATCTTAATGATTGATCCGCTGTCGCACGCGGATCAAAACCGAGTTATTTTGAAAACATAGTATAGCGACAATGACTCGAATCGTCTCTCAAGGATTCTTGATTATTACTAACCAAAGGTAAATTGATTTAGGGGGGGTTGGATTCAGGATCGATTCAGGAAAAAAAATGATTATTAAATAAGTGATTATTGAAATAAGCTGTTATGAAATAGGTGATTATAAAACAAACGGATTCATTGTGTCAGGTTCAACTTATCATCGATTGCTACAACTACGGCTTCGATCCTATTTGAACACAATATCATTCAACAAGCGTGATCGACACTATAAGGTATATATTCTTGTTGCCGGATTAAGCATACGGTTATAGATATCGCAAATTTAACGGTTAAGCAGAGTTCAATTACGATCAAAAGTCAAGAACATATATCATTCAAATTTAACCAACAATATTACATGGAAATCAGATTAAGCAAACAACAATCATATAATATTGTTGAAAGGAATAGAATTCTAATTGCAATTATAACAATCTCAAAGTAGTGAACCTGAATACAGCAAATCCGTCAGGAAAGATTAGTTCTCCATTACGGTTCTTTCAAGCATATGAAAAAATAATTCGTGAATAGTAAAAAACGTGAATAATATTTTTGGCTGCTGGGTATTAGGGGAAAACCAAGGCAATCCGTTTACAACCCAACTGGGTCAAATACATAACCCAGGCCCAAAACTAACGATCCAAAACTAAAATAAAACTAATGATGTAGCTTCAAACGAAATTATGGTAAATAAGAGCTTCGGATCTGACTTCGACTCCAACACGAAAGTTGTATCTCTTTCTCTTAGCTTTCCGGCGATTATTAGAACGCGTCAATCAGATCCTCGGAGCTCTAGTTATGATTGTTTTAGTGCAGACTGTTAAAATTGAAAATTAAATACGAAAATCAAATAACAATAAAAATAAACTAAAATATAAAAACATTATAAAACATAAAAGTAAGCAAAATCAAAGAATTTCTTAAGAACAAACATAGGATAATGTGCATTAAAATGCACTGATCAAATTCCCTCACACTTGAACTTTTGCACTCCGAGCAAAATCAAAACTCAAGAAACACACAACATCAGTTACTCATTCCCAGCTACAAACTCTTCCTTGGTTAAGATAGCATCGATATGTACTAATCATGCACACTAAGGATATCGTAGGAACACTAATCAACAATTATGCAGTCATAAGCCTTCTGAACACACAATTCATTCCGAATCATGTTATTTTGCCAAAGCCTAACTTACTTAGTCTCCTTTTTACTCTTTTTCATTCTTGCGCAATCACATTAAACCCGTTATCTCCACACACTCATAGTAAGGCAACCGGTTAGTGACTCTGATCCTTTTTACACGGGATTCTGGTATAAAAATTGGTAACCCCTTATTTACCCAATTGCAGTTGTGGGGGATCGGACCGTAATCCGCCCTATCAAGTCCAGCACCAGAAACCTCTGAACCAACCAACAATAGGTAATTATTATGTTTTATTTTTATAGGTTCCACAACCGTTGGGTTAAGTGACCGGGTGAGGGCCACCCAACTTAGAAGGTGCATTCCCTAATTTAATATTTTTTTCCGAAAGAAACTTGGATCACTCACTTATTTTCATCGGCTTCCTTACGTAGAACACGTGTGAGATGGTGCCGACTGCAAAGATAAACTACTCAAGAGCTATAAGAGAATGAAAATTCAAGTCTATGTCATAACAAGTATTCAAAACAATTTCCATACTCAGGAGACTTACGGTGTTAAGACGATACCGATCTTGTGAACTTTTCCCAAGTCTCCACAACTAACCTCAGATTAATCTATAGCCTAGAACTTTCAAAAAGATGCAAAAAAAAAATTTAATTTTTTTTCTATAATTGAAAACAAAACAACGAAACAAAAGCAAAGAAAACAAAACAAAAAGGGAACTCCCTCCCCCACACTTAAAACAAGCATTGTCCTCAATGAAAGGACATAGTTATTGAAGTTGAGAGAAAGGAATAAGAACTCCCTGATCAAGTTGCAGTGTAGTTGGGTGCTTCCAAAGAAAGCTCCTCTATGCTTGCATTGTCAGGCGCTAAACTCTCATGAAATAGCTTTAGGCGTTGCCCATTGACCTTGAAAACTTTGTCAGTACCTGCACTTTTAATTTCTACTGCACCATGAGGGAAAACGTTAGTAACGACAAAAGGGCCAATCCATTTGGATCGAAGTTTCCCAACCATAAGCTTAAGGCGGGAATTAAACAGTAAAACTTGTTGGCCCATAGAGAATTCCTTCCTAGAAATCATCTTATCATGGGAGTGCTTAGTTTTCTCTTTATAAATCCCAGAGCTTTCATAAGCCTCTAGCCTAAGCTCTTCAAGCTGTTGTAATTGGAGTTTTCTTTCAATACCTGCTTGTTGCATATCCAAATTACAACTTTTCACCACCCAATAGGCACGGTGTTCTATCTCTACAGGAAGGTGTCATGCCTTACCAAAAACAAGTCGATAAGGAGACATCCCAATGGGTGTCTTGAAAGCTGTTCTTTAAGCCCAAAGTGCGTATTCTAGACGGCGGCTCCAGTCCTTCCTGTTTAGTTGCACCATTTTCTCTAAAACCTGTTTGATCTCTCTGTTGGAGATCTCAGCTTGCCCATTTGTTTGTGGGTGATATGCAGTAGAAATTCTATGCACAACTCCATACTTCCGGAGAAAAGCTTCCATGGTGCGGTTACAAAAATGAGTGCCTTGGTCACTTATGATAGCTCGCGGTATTCCAAACTTGCAAAAGATATTAAACCTGACAAAATCTGCAACAACTCTAGAATCATTAGTCCTAGTGGGGATAACTCCCACCCACTTTGAAACATAATCAACAACAAGTAAAATGTACAAAAAACCAAATGATATAGGAAAGGGACCCATGAAGTCGATTCCCCATACATCAAATACCTCACAGAAAAACATAGGTTGCTGAGGCATTTCACTCTTACGAGTGACATTTGTACCTGCTATCTGACACTCTTTATAAGTGCGGTAAACCTCATAGGCATCTTTAAAAATAGTGGGCCAATAAAAACCCGAGTCTAGGACTTTTCTTGCAGTCCTTTGAGGACCAAAATGTCCGCCGACTTGAGATGCATGAGAAAAATTCAAAATGGATGCAATCTCATAATCGAGGACATATCTCCTGATTACCTGATCACTACCAAACTTCCAAATATACGGATCATCCCAAACATAATATTTGGCATCACTCTTGAGTTTATGGATTTGTGTCCTGGATGCACCTGTAGGAAAAACACCAGCAACAAGATAATTAACAATATCAGCAAACCAAGGATAATACCATGCACAAGTAAAAGTTTCTCATCAGAAAAGTCATCCTGGATGGGAAAAGGATCTTCATCTCTCTCTATTCTTCTCAAGTGATCAGCCACTAAGTTCTCAACTCCACTTTTGTCTTTAATCTCTACATTAAACTCTTGGAGCAATAACATCCACCGAATCAATCTCGATTTTTCTTCCGGCTTCTTCAACAAGTACTTTAAAGCTGCATGGTCAGTAAAAACAACAACCTTGGAACCTAGCAAGTATGATCTGAATTTATCAAGAGCAAAAACAATAGCTAGAAGTTCTTTTTCAGTGGTGGTGTAATTTGACTGTGCAAAATCTAAAGTCCTAGAAGCATAATAAATAACATGGGCAGCCTTGTCAACTCTTTGTGCAAGGACAGCCCCAACAACATAATTAGAAGCATCACACATAATCTCAAAAGGGAGAGTCCAGTCGGGAGGCTGGATGATGGGAGCGGAGGTCAATGCTTTCTTCAAGAAGTCAAACGCTTGTTTGCATTTGTCATCGAAACTGAAAGTGACGTCATTCTTCAACAAGTTTGACAGCGGAAGAGCTATCTTGCTGAAATCCTTGATGAAACGCCTGTAAAAACCTGCATGACCAAGAAAAGAATGAATCTCGCGAATGCAAGAAGGGTAAGGCAAGGTATAAATTACGTCAATCTTAGCAGGGTCAACAGAAATTCCTTTTTCAGAAATTATGTGACCAAGAACAATTCCCTGCTCAACCATAAAATGACATTTTTCATAATTTAAAACAAGGTCAGTCTCGATGCATCTCTCTAAACCATATTCAAACTTTTCAAGCATGCATCAAAAGACGAACCATAAACAGTAAAGTCATCCATAAACACTTCCATACAATTTTCAATAAACTTAGAGAAAATACTAATCATGCATTGTTGGAAAGTGCCAGGAGCATTGCAAAGACCAAAAGGCATCCTCCTACAAGAAAATGTACCGAATGGGCGCGTGAAAATGGTCTTTTCTTGATCTTCAGGTGCAATATGAATCTGAAAGTAACCTGAAAAACCATCAAGAAAACAATAATGTGATTTACCAGCTAGCCGTTCAAGCATTTGGTTAATGAACAGCAAAGGAAAGTGATCCTTTCTGGTAGCTTGGTTCAACCTCCTGTAATCAATACAAACTCTCCATCTATTCTGAACTCTAGTGGGAACAAGTTCATTCTTTTCATTTTTCACCACTGTGAGTCCAGATTTCTTAGGTACAACCTGCACTGAGCTTACCCATTTAATGTCAGAGATAGGATAAATGATACTTGCTTGCAAGAGTTTGGTTACCTCTTTCTTTACCACATCAAGAATCAAAGGATTAAGCCTCCTTTTGGGCTGCCTTACCGTTTTAGCACCGTCCTCAAGTAAAATCATGTGCATACACATGGAAGGACTAATACCTGGGATGTCAGCTACTGTCCAGCCAATTTCCTTCTTGTGCTTCTTCAAAACCTGTAAAAGTTTATTTTCCTGATCGGAATCAAGGTTAGAAGAAATAATAACAGGGAGTTTTTCATCACTCTCCAAATAAGCGTATTTCAGATTATCCGGGAGTTGTTTCAGCTCTAAGGACGGGGGTTGCTCGATGGATGGGGAGTTTGGGGCAGCCGGGATGTCGAGAGCATCAGCTGCATAAACAACTTAGTTTACAACAACTTCAGATGTAGGAAACATGTCACCCTGTAAGGAAGCATCAATCTCAGCACATACAACACAAATGTTAGTGTCAGTACAATCAGCACATGAGTAAACATCATCAAATCCAAGTAAGGATGGAAAATCAAGTGAAAACAATTCAGAATAAGTTTCATCAACCACGTCAGATATCAACTCAATATGAAAAACAGAGTGATCCTCCAAGGGATGTTTCATGGCATCGAAGATGTTAAATTTTGCGACAATGTTACCAAATTCCATGGACATGGTTCCATCGTCAACATCAATTTTTGTCTTCGCCGTTTTCATGAACGGTCTGCCTAAAATGATGGGAGCCCTGCTTGACTTAGTTTCTCCTTCCATGTCTAGGATGTAAAAATCTATAGGAAAAATCAAATCGTTAACTTAAACAAGGACATCTTCCACTATACCAACAGGGCGGGCATTGCTCATGTTCGCCAACTGAACGATTAAACCTATATGCTGCAAAGGACCAAGACAAAGGTTATTATAAATAGAAGTAGGCATAACATTAATGCCCTCTCCCAAATCAAGCATGCAATTATCGAATTGCTTATCTCTGATGGTACAAGGAATAGTAAAAGTTTCCGGGTCCTTGCACTTTTGTGGCAAGACCTGAGAGATGGCTGAAACATTTTGCTCGCCTGTAACTTTTTCAGAATGGGGCTTGGGCTGAATATAAGCAGAAATATTTCTCCCCAAGTTGAGTCTCTCACCACCTTTCATCCGCCTCTTGTTTGTACACAAATCTTTCAGAAACTTTGCATACTTAGGAACCTGCTTAATGACATCAAGAAACAGAATGTTTACTGCAACTTTTCTAAAAACATCCAAGATCTCCCTTTCTTTGTCTCCTTCCTCAATTCTTTTATTTTTCAGAACTCTATGTAGAAAGGGAACGCATGAATAAGATTCCATATGCATTTGCAATAGGATCTATCATGCATGCCATGTTATGTACTCGACCAGATGTCTCGTATGCTTTAAGTGTAACGAGTAGGTACCAATCTGATCCTGGTGATGCCCATTGGGTAGTTGTTAAGAATATCCTTAAGTACTTGAGAAGGACTAAGGAATCATTCTTGATATATGGAGGTCAGGAAGAGTTGGCTGTAATTAGTTACACCGATACTAGCTTCCAGATAGATAAGGATGACTTTAGATCGCAATCTGGTTATGTGTTTTGCTTGAACGGTGGCGCTGTGAGCTGGAAAAGTTCAAAGCAAGATACAGTTGCTGATTCTACAACCGAGGCCGAGTATATTGCTGCCTCAAGTGCAGCAAAGGAAGTTGTTTGGATCAAAAAGTTCATTAGTGAACTTGGCATAGTCCCTAGCATTGTGGATCCCATTGGTCTCTATTGTGATAACAATGGTGCTATCGCACAAGCTAAGGAGCCTAGATCTCACCAACGATCCAAACACATACTTAGGCGTTATCATCTCATTCGAGAGATAATAGATAGAGGAGATGTGAAAATATGTAAAGTACCTACACTTGAAAATAGTGCTGACTCACTGACAAAGCCTCTTGCGCAGCAGAAGCATGATGGCCATACTAGATCAATGGGCATAAGGGGTATGCCTGATTGGCTCTAGTGCTAGTGGGAGATTGTTGGTGTAAGCCCTAGAGGCCAATACGTTTGGTACTTGTATCGAATTATTTATTAATAATAAAAGGCTTTTTCTTTATTACGTTTGTTTAATAAAGTCCCTAGAATAGTTAGTCCGTTTAATGCATCAAGTGTGACTTGATCATGAGACCACATTAAACATAAGGACATTATTCTTAAAGTATCCGTAGTCGAGCTTTATTGTGAAGTGGGATAACATTAAAGCATTGAGACTATTATGTTTGTAGACTGATGATCACATCTCATGGATCATGGATAAAGAGTTATCAAGTCTTAAACATAGGTATGAATATTAAGAGTAATATTTATACCGGGTTGACCCGCTATGAGAATACTATATAGAAAGTTATGCAAAGTGTCATAAGTTATTCTCATGGTGATAATAGTGTATACCACTCTTCGACCTGAAACCACTATGGACCCTAGATGTAGAGTCGAGTGCGTTGTTGCTGATCCAACGTTGTCCGTAACTGGATGACCATAAAGATAGTTGATGGGTACTCCATAAAGCATGCTGAGGGACATGAGTGACCTAGATGGAATTTGCCTATCCTGCGTAACAGGATAAATGTCTATGGGCCCAATATTGAACTGGACAAGGATGACACGGTCTATACCTTGTGTTCAATATAAACATAAGGGAAAAGGGGTAATTATACACATAATTATTATCACAGGAGGTTTTGTCAGATCACATGACATTTTCGTGTCTTGGGTAGCAGTGATGTGTTGCTAGATACCGCTCACTGTTTATTATGTTAAATGCGTGACTTAATATAATTGCCAACGTCGCGAAAACCTACAGGGTCACACACAAAGGACGGATTGATGAGAGATAGAGTAATTAAGGAGTATCGTAATGTATGGTGCCCTTAAGTAGAATACAAAATATGGTAAGGTACCAAATACTTAAGTGATTTTGGCATATTATGAGATATGGGCAAAATGCACTTAAGTGGACTTTTTGGCTTGAAGCCCACACAAGTGGTTCTATAAATAGAACTCTTGTGCAGAAGCATTGTATGGGAATACAACACAACTGAAGAGTTGGAATTTCGTATCTCTCTTTCTCTCACTCAAAGCCTTCATTCATAACAGCTAGCACTGCGATTGAAGGAATCTGTTCGTGTGGACTGAGTAGAGACGTTGTCATCGTTCAACGTTCGTGATCGCCACAAGAGGTAACGATTCTATCACTGATCATGCCCATTCGTAAGGATCACTAAATGGAGAAAATTTTAAATTCCGCTGCGCCTTGGATGGCAATTCTCCTTCAGACTGGTGGTACATATTCTTTTTCTTTATTCTTTTCAGTTTCTACCACAGCAAAAGAATGTCAAGAAGGTGAAGAAAGTTCAGATGTTACCTCAAGAATTGTTTTATTTTTTCGGGGGCTGGTTCTGTGACCTTTCCGGACCTTAAAGAAATTGCACTGACATTGACATTAGGACCTTTTGGATTCACAACTTCTTGGGCAGGAAGTTGGTTTGATCCTTGGGATTGCATGTCATTCATTGAGGTGGCAAGCTGTCCAATCTGTGTCTGCAAGGTTTGAATACTAGATTCTGTTCTTTGTTGAAACTGAAGATTATTAACAACTAGTTGTTTGACCAGGTCCTCTAATGAAGGTCCAGAGGGTGTAGAAATGGTGGCTTAGGGCGTAGCTGATAGTTGGGTTGGCTGATGGTTTCCATATCGAAGGTTGGGATGGTTCCTCCAATTGGGGTGGTATTTATTGGTGGATAGGTCAGGAATGTTATTGTACCTGTTTTGATTATTGCCTTGATTGTAAAGGTTTGCTGCATAAGCTTGAGGCAACTCAATGATCGATTCATCATACAAAATAGGACAAGTATCGGTTGGATGCTCAGGAGAAGTACAAATACCACACAGGTTTTTCGCTTGAGTCTTACCTACTGCCAACTGTTTCACTAAAGAGGTGAGCTCGTCAATTCTGGTTTCTAAAGCTTTGTTGGAGGAAACCGGAATTTCGCTCACACCCTTTGCTTGGACAAAATTGTTTCTGGTTGTAAATTGTTGGGAGTTGAGGGACATATTTTCGATCAAAGCTTTGGTGAAGGCTGGAGTTTTATCGACGAGTGCTCCACCGCTAGCAGCATCAAAAATATTCCTATCCATTGGTAACAAACCTTCATAAAAGTACTGAATGAGCAATTGTTCGGTGATCGGGTGTTGAGGACAACTAGATACTAATTTCTGGAATCTTTCCCAATACTCAGCAAGTGACTCATTATCCTTTCTAATACCATAAATCTCTTTTCTGATCGAGGTTGCTCTGGAGGCAGGGAAGTATCTCTCTAAGAACACTCTTTTTAGAGCATTCCAGCTTGTGATCGAATTTGGCTCAAGATAATATATTCAATCCTTTGTTGCACCCTGCAATGAAAAAGGAAAAGCTCGAAGTTTGATATGGTCTTCAGTTATTCCTTCAGGCCTCAACGGTGTAGAGCACACAACCAGGAATTCTTTGAGATGTTTATATGGATCCTCACCTGCAAGACCATTAAACTTTGGCAACAAGTGTATCAAACCGATTTTAGTTCAAAAGGAGTGTCAACTTCAGGATATTCAATACACAAGCCATTATAATTCACATCAGGGGCAACTAACTGCCTTAAAGTTCTTTGGTCACCCATATCAAAGACAATTTCAGAATCTGAATCAAACAAATTATGAAAGTAATCAGAATCAGAATCAGACTCAATTGTGGGTGGTGAACTATTGCTAGCCTGACCTGCTCTACGATGTGTGTGCAAAGTTCTCTCTACCTCAGGATCGAAATCAAAAAGCTCAGAACAAGAAGACCTAGTAGCCAGGACTAATGCACAACAATGCAGCAACAATTGTGAAAATGCCAACAATGTCCCTAATAGTCAAAAACAAACACAATGAAGGAAAACGATTAAAATAAATTTAGAAAAATAAACTAACACCGAAATTAATCTAATGACTTAAAATTAGAATTTTGTGATTTTTTAAAGATTTTTTCGACTCTATGAAAACAATAAAAAATTCATTAAAAATAGAAAAAAGAGTTTTTTGGCGATTTGAGGCTGGAATCCCTTAACTACTTCAGAGTATGGGACAAAAGATCGGGTGAATTTTCTAATCCTAATAGACGGAACAAATTTTCAATCGGACTCAATTTTTCCAAAAACCGAATTTTTCGACTCTAGACGCGAATTGGCCAAAAGCGCGAGGAACCTATGGCCTAAACGGAAGAACACTAAACCTATGACTCTAATATTGATTAATAATCACAAGAATCCCCGACAACGGCGCCAATTTGATCAGTTGTCGCGCGCGGATCATAACCGAGTTATTTTGAAAACGTAGTATAGCGACAATGACTCGAATCGTCTCTCAAGGATTCTTGATTATTACTAACCAAAGGTAAATCGATTTAGGGGGGCTTGGATTCAGGATCGATTAAGGAAAAAACGATTATTAAATAAGTGATTATTGAAATAAGCTGTTATGAAATAAGTGATTATAAAACAAACAGATTCACTATGTCAGGTTCAACTTATCATCGATTGCTACAACTACGACTTCTATCCTATTTAAACACAATATCATTCAACAAGCGTGATCGACACTGTAAGGTATATATTCTTGTTGCCGGATTAAGCATACGGTTATAGATATCGCAAATTTAACGGTTAAGCAGAGTTGAATTGCGATCAAAAGTCAAGAACATATATCATTCAAATTTAACCAACAATATTACATGGAAATCGGATTAATCAAACAACAATCATATAATATTATTGAAAGGAATAGAATTCTAATTGCAATTATAACAATCTCAAAGTAGTGAACCTGAATACAGCAAATCCGTTCAGAAAGATTAGTTCTCCATTACAGTTCCTTCAAGCGTAAGAAAAAATAATTCGTGAATAGTAAAAAAACATGAATAATGTTTTCGGCTGCTAGGTCTTAGGGTAAAACCAAGGCAATCCGTTTACAACCTAGTTGGGTCAAATACATAACCCATGCCCAAAACTAACGACCCAAAACTAAAATAAAACTAATGCTGCAGCTTCAAACGAAAATTTGGAAAATAAGCGCTCCGAGTCTAACTTCGACTCCAACACGAAAGTTGTAGCTCTTTCTCTTATCTTTCCGGCGATTATTAGAATGCGTCAATCGAATTCCCGAAGCTCCAGTTATGATTGTTTTAGTGCAGACTGTTAAAGCTGAAAATTAAATACGAAAATTAAATAACAATAAAAATAAATTAAAATATACAAATATTATAAAACATAAAAGTAAGCAAAGGAAATCAAAGAAATGCTTAAGAACAAACATAGGAGAATGTGCATTCAAATGCGCCGATCAATAATGAAAAATATTTCTCTTTCCTCATCATGATGGTTTTTATGGGAACTTCCACTTATCATCATTGCTCTTCTTTGATATGAATTTTTTACCGTTACAAACTTATTTTAAAGGGCCTTTGTTTTTTCACTTTGTTTATCACTAAAGCTAGTAATCTTCTTCCCAAGTGTTGCAGACATATTTCTACTTCATCCACCGCTCAATTTTTCTACTATCTCAATCCTCAGGTGTTGTTTTCTTTCCCCTCTGTCACTCTCTTTTTATTCTTTTATTATATCTTCAATACAAAGTTGTAGTCATTCATGAGAATGTTCAATTTCCCTTACCGCCTGTGATAGAAATAGAATTTGGAATCATTGCATGCGAGAGTGTGAGGGCCACTTGAGTAGGATGAATTTTGATCGGATTATTAGAGAATTTTGTGGTGAAATCCCTTCACCTATTAGTAACACTGACTCAGAGTCTTCGTCCTCAGGTTCTTTGGACACTCAGATGGAGGCAACATAATCTTTGATAGACAAAAAAATTCTAAGTTATGACCATATTATCATTGACGAAAGCTACATCTCGAAGCATCGTTCTAATACTCGAGTCTTTTCAACCAGGAATGAGGAAGATGTCATACCAGCACCTTGTGTGGCTGGTGAGAGGGTATGCATTACTCGGCCCAAAGAAGTGTCTGATGAATACTTCTATTTCTATTCAGAAGTAATTAAGGACTTTAAAATCCGCATCCCGTTTACTGATTTTGAGTTCGATCTTCTCAAAACCTTAAATATAGCCCTTCTTAATTACGCCAAAATGGTTGGGGTTTTATCAAGGTTTTTGAAATTGTTTGTGACGCAATGGAGATAACGCATACCTTAGAGTTGTTTTTCTCATTTTTTGAGTTGAAGGAAGCGGAAAAAGGAGGTTGAATTTTCCTCAATGGGATTCTGGAAAAGGGCTTCCTACAAGCGTACACTACTAATTATAAGGATTTTAAGGATAAATTTTCCTTCGAATGAAGAGCGGGAAGAGATGTCCCTAAATCATGTATGCACTGGATGAGAACTATCATTTTCAAATTTATTGGCCAGACAGTCCATTGTCGGTCTCCGACTTTGAATTTCTACGATGAAAGTTTAACTTTTACTAAATGTCCTAAAAAAAATTATTAGGTGTGTACCATTAAAAGTATTTGCTATCTTTTTTTATGACAAGGACTTTTTTTTAGATCGCCTTTTATTACAAGGCATTAAAAAATAATTGTATTTTCTTTTTTTTAATTAACAAAAAAAAAAAGAATTTAAAACTTTTCTTTACAAAACAAACTTGAAGTGTGCCTCACGCAAATTGATTTTCTTGTTTCTCTCAAAGAAACAGGAAAGTTTAAAATAAAATGAAAAAGAACCCTGCCACACTCCAACTCCCCACACACAAAAAATCAGTTTAATCCATCATTGAAATCCTCAACGTCTCATTCAAGTTTTCTACATTTTACGTTACTCTTTAGGACGAACCAGTCTCGTTCCTACTACTCCAATATAATCACCGATCACTATTCTTCACTTACCCTCACTTCATCTTATGATCCACTATGCGCATCTACACCAAACTCCCTGCACCTCCACCACCTCTCACTCTTTTACTTCTTTTCCTCTCTTTCTCCTCTCCGGCAACGTCTCAACCAGAGACTCCATCTCCGCCGCCGCAAGATCCATTCGCGAGAATGAAATTCGACAGAACCATGGCCTCTGTGCTTATCTTCCTCGTCATGGTTTTCTTCACTCTAGGTTTCATTTCCATCTACACTCGTCAATGTAGAGAGCAGAGAATCAGAGGAAGGATCGATCTCGCTGTTCCGATCAGCGGCGGCGACGCTTACAGACGGCCGTACGGACTCGATCCGGTGATTCTCGAGAATTTTCCGAACTTTGTTTATTCCGAGGTGAAGGATCTCAAGATTGGGAGAGTCACGCTAGAATGCGCTGTCTGCTTAAACGAGTTCGAAGATGATGAAACGCTGCGTTTGATTCCGGTATGTAGCCACGTGTTCCATCGTGAGTGTATTGATGCGTGGTTGTTGCATCACTCCACGTGTCCGGTTTGTCGAGCCGATCTTGTTCCCGATCCGAAAGACGAGTTGGCGTCTTCTTCAATCCTGATACAGATCTCGGATGCGAATTTGGATGAACCGGGTTTGAACCACGAACCGGATGTGGTTGAACCGGTTGATGTGAATGATGACAACGATATTCAGAAGACAAAAATAGTAAAAGTGACTCCAGACGGAAATTTAGATGGAACGAAAATGAAAATGAAAATTCCGGTTCGGTCCAAGTCAATGGGTTTTATGTTTGCGAGATTGTTTTCGCGGTCTAACTCGATGGGTCACTTGACGGTTCGGTCGAGTGAGGATTTGGAGCGGTTCACGTTAAGGTTGCCGGATGAGGTTCATAATAGGCTTGTGAATGACATGACATTGAACCGGACAAAAAGTTTTGGTGTGGAAATGGCATTACAGAGTGAGAGAAGGGGTTTTAGAACGAGGAGTGTAGGGAGGAATTTTCTACAGTACGAACGGTTCAATGTGGAGAGCCGGGTGGACCGGAAAGGGTTCGGTTGTGGTCCGTCTTTATTGGGCCGGGTTGGTTCAATGAGGTTAACTAAGGATGGGAATAAGGGAACAATGGGTGTTGTGGATGAAGTTGATGTTGAAGAACGTTCTTCGAGTCATTTAGTTAATACTAATTGAGGATTAAATTATGATTGAGATTGTGTGTGGATGAAAATAAGTTTACTATTGAATTTTCAATTTCATAATTATATATATGTTTATGGAGCTAAAGGTTTGTGTTCATAGATTTAAAATTTTATTTTAAATCGTGTTTGACGTTTCCAAAAAAACTTCAAAGCAATGAAACGAATGTGTCAAACTATACTTCCTATAACTACTCCCTATAGTCTTATATTTAGAAGAAACTATTTGAGATTTTGTAGGTAATATAAGAAACGAATTAATATGCTTTGTTTTAAAACGTCTTTCGCAACTTCAACCACAATATTGTTTATATATTTCTTTTGTTCGAAAACACTATAGTGCAATCTGGAAAAATATGTTGAATTATACTCTCTGTTGTTCCTAATGTGTTTGCTCAGATTAAAACTTTGTTTTGCTGCCCAAAATTCAAACCGTGGTTAGAAAATCAAGTTTCCATATTTAATAGTCGAAAATGGGCGTACATACTCATGTTTAGGTGTAAATATGTTTTTTTTTTTGAAGTTGATTTTGCATGCATATGTGTTAGGTGTTTGGATGTTTAATTGTGTTGTGAAGCCATCTATACTAAATATGAGGCGTCATGACAGTTCTTTTCTAGAGTATGTGGGGGCATTTGTATGCTATGAGAGTGTCTAAATGCTTGCTATTAAATTCTCCATATGCGTATTATAGCTTTTATACGCGTATGTCCAAGGATGTATTTTGTCTTTGTATGCCTTCTTGAGATCTCCTTTATTTGTTTCATACTTTAGTTACTCTTTTATAATTTTTTCTTGTTAATCCCTCAAGTTTCACACTTTCACCAAATTCTATCAATATTCCGCATTTTTATTTAATGATAGTGATGAGTCGAATAAGCAAGACAATAAAAATGGTGAAAATGGAATATTATTGACGTAATAGAATAGTGGTTACAATATGAAAAGAAAACAAACTCTGATAGTATAACTATCAACTTAGTCAAAAGACCATATAAATAGAGATACAACTTTATGATCCTTTTTCTTTAAGGTGATTGCACTCTCTCCTTTTATTTTCTATATAACTTGTTCTTATTAAAAAAACACTAAAAGAGTGACTTTTTTGATGCGAGTCAGGGAAAATCTTCAATAATTGATTAAGTGTCAGTAAAAGTTATTTTTAGGTCGTCCCATTTCCACTTCTTCTTGGAGGAATCTCCTTTTTATATTCCTTCCATTATAAATGACCCTTAAAAGGGTGTGTTTTTGCTAAAAACATTATAATATTGACTTCTCTATTATTAGTCAGGGAGAGCCTATAATATTGACCCACGTCAATTTCCACCCGGCTGGGGAAAGACAACTCTTGCTGGGAAAACCATAACCTTCATGCATGCTGATGAGACGCCGATCTCGACTCTGCTAGGGAGATAACACTCTCACTGGGGAGATACGGCCTATTGGACACGGACCGCCCGTCGATTTGTCGAACACTGGGGTTCACCATCCCACCATAGTGTTGACTTTCCACTTTTGAGGACTCCCAGACTCGTCTGAACTTTTCTGATTCATCACCTTGTATTCCCGGCTCCTCCGTACTCCACGGAGATCGCACTCCTGGGATTCATACAAACTTTCCAGTCCTCAGACTTTGAAGAGTCTTCTTGATTACTTTCTAGGATCGTCGTCGTAATCCTTCACCGTCCTTTCACTGTTCTTCTACCCTCTGCCCCTGGTCGGGCTCTGCAGGGATCTCTTTTTTCAAAAGGCTTCATATCACAACCTGCCAGTGAATGAGGATATCTAACAGTACCCGCACAAGAGACCGTGAGATAAAAGCGTGCCCCAGGCGTGCCAATATTTCAACACCCATATCACTCAAACTTCAGAATAAGATTTCACGCTTTCAACCTTGTAAGCATGCATCGGAAGGGATCTCCATGTTTCAAAATGCAAATATTCTTATCAAAATAAACGGATGTTTTCGTAATCAAAGCGGTAATGAAAACAAAAACAAAACTATTTGACTGAACACGCACTTTACTGACTGAAAAAGACGGCTCAAAACCGAGCGACACGCAGGAAGCAAACCCTGAAAAGAGGTGATTGCGCAAAAAAGGAAAAAATTTATCCTAATGGCAATGTGAAACCGTGATCT
This sequence comes from Lathyrus oleraceus, assembly GCF_024323335.1. Lineage (NCBI taxonomy): Eukaryota > Viridiplantae > Streptophyta > Magnoliopsida > Fabales > Fabaceae > Lathyrus > Lathyrus oleraceus. The sequence continues at coordinate 174,538,681 of NC_066580.1, read as the reverse complement.
CATCGGGTTTCACCTCAGTTACACCTCATATGTCCTCAAGACTTTCCGCACTTTCTGTTTTCTGAACAAGACGCTTCCGATAGATCTCTGTCGGAGATTAACCGAGTCATATCCAAAGCATAAACGATCATGCTAGACGCAATTGTTCGTTTCATTCCCTCTTTTGCCTGGACCGCCTTTTCAGGTTTTCGGTCCACCGGGATACCCTTTTTTGCCCAAGTCGCCCTTGTGGGGCTTTCGACTTGCCGGGTGTACAGTTTTTCTTTTATTCTTTTTTATTATCCCTAACTTTTGCCCGAACCTTTTCTCTTTTTTCCTTGGTTCGCCGGGATGCCCTTTTTTGCCTGGACTATTTTATTCTTTTTGTCCAGCGGGTCTCTTTTCACGAAGTATTTTCTAACTGCGTCCGCATTCCCAGGGGATGGAAAGTCTTCCTCATCCGTGGTCGTCAACAACAAGACTCTGTTTAGAGACAACCTTCTTAACCACGAATGGACATTCATACTGTTTATCCATTTGCCCCACGATCGTTGAGGAGGAAGGATCCTTTTCAACAACAACTCTTCCACGTGGTACGCACGAGGTCACATTTTTCATTCCACAACACGCTTCACTTACTGGGTACAACTGCCCCACGATGATTAACTGTCAGCCTTTTCCCTCAGTCAGGATCAATGCGTCATACCGAGTCCCTATCCACCTAGTCTTTTTCAATTCTACGTCCAACAGGACTCTCCACGACGAAACCTGGGTCTCAAACGGTAGTACAACCTTCATCTCATACCTAAGTGAGAAAGGCGTTGCCCCAGTAGATGCACGCATCGAAGTACGACACCCAGGATACCAACTTCGTACTCAGCCACCATCGTTGGTGCATTCAAATGTTATCGGGGAAGCACTAACTCATTCACTTTAAACTCTCCCCATCAGACATCAGAATCCGTTCGGATTCAGGGTTAAGCCCCTCCTCCGGGATCGGTCACTCTCAATCTTTCGATTTGAGTACCTCGCGATGTCCTCATCAGGGACCTCAAACTTCCTTGGTTGATCAAACTTCCTGGGTTGATAATCCTCCATGGGTTGCTGGCGAAGTGATTAAACAGTACGCTCCTCTTGATTGCTTTCTGGGATGTGTACTGAATATCGTATTCAGTCGACATCATTTGCCCTCTCGCAACCCGTCCGGTCAACACTAGCATTTCAAACACGTACTTGATCAGATCCATCTTGGACATCCACAAAGTGGTATGAACCAGCACACTGTCTCAGTCGGCGAGCAGCCTATGCCAAAGTACATCAAGTTTTTCTCGAGCAGTGAGTGTATTGTTTCACAGTCGATAAACTTTTTGCTAAGGTAAATTGCATGCTCTTTTCGACAAGACTCGTCATGCTGACACAACACGCACCTCATAGACCCCTTGAGGGCTGTCAAGTACCAGATTAACAGAATCAGAGGTTCCTGCAACTTATTCTTTTTGTTTTTCAAATGCCCCTTGGCAATCATTATCCTACCTGACCGTTTGATCTCTCTCTTTTTGTTTCGGTTCAGGTATTTCTTGCATCGTTTTTCCTTTATATATATATATATATATATATATATATATATATATATATATATATTATATATATATATATATATATATATATATATATATATATATATAATATATATATATATATATATATATATATATATATATATATATATATATATATATATATATATATATATATATATATATTTTTTACAGGACCAACCTCGATTCCTCTTTCATTCACAACATACCTCGGCAGCTTGCCGGACAGCACTCCATAAGTGCACTGATTCGGACTCAACCTCGGTCTGAGTTGCCTCAACCGGTCAAACAACTTGCCCCGGTCTACCGGGTGCCCCTCTCTCGTTTGGGACTTTGTCATCATGTCCTCAACATGGCATTCGCTTTCACGATGAATCATATCATGAAACAAAGTTACCCTTGACCTTTGATACATGGCACCGACCTTTCGAGGCTGAATGGCAACACCTTATAACAAGAAGATGCTCCTTGGTGTGGCGGACGTTGTTTACTTCATATCATCTGGCAACAACTCCATTTGATTTTGGCCAAAAAAACCATCCATGAAGGTAAGCACCGAGAACTGAGCAGTATTATCAACCAATATATCAACGTGAAGTACCGGGAATTCATCTTTCGAACTAGCATTATTCACGTCTCAGCAATCCACACACATTCTCATTTTATCATCCTTTCTCGGCGCCAGCCGCTTCTCCGGAGGACAACCAGGCGAAGATATCGACACTCCTCCAACAGGGCTACTATTCTGCTCTCGACTCGCCTCAAGAACGGCCCTAACTTTCACTTTCCTTCTGACCTCGGCGGTACCTGGAACAACAATCTTGAATCGCTCCTCGTGCGGTTGAATCACCTTCTCCTCTTGTTTCAACAACCTGGCTAATCCCAGCAGATCACAATCTTCTTCGCCTTATTCTTCGGCCTGATAGATCGGATTGTCGAAGTCATACAGAGGTGTAACCAGATTGTTATCAATGAGATCAGGAGGATAATCACTTTTGAGGTCGGAACCAAATAAATCAAAAGGAAAGAGAAAGAAAAACATTGCAATTTTTATTTCTTAAAACTGCAAAAATAAGTGAAAAACAGGGAACACCGCTTTTAATCACAAAAACATCCATTTATTACTGATGCAAAATGTTGCACAATGAAACAAATGAGATGGCCCTTACAATGGACCATTACGTTTCGGGCAAAACGTATGGCTTTCATGCAAACAAAGTTGAAACTCAGAAATACTACTCTTCTGGACGAGTGACAGTGATGCTTTTGGAGGCTTTCCAGTCGCCTGGTACGCACGACTTTATCCACAACTCGAGCTCGCGGTCACAGTCGATCTCTTCACTCACTGAACAAGCATGACCAGGATCCAGCATTCCTGCACTGACAAACGTATACGGTGGACGACATCCTCTGTTTGGTCTTGACGACTCTTGATCCGGCTGATAACCGACCCCGAACATGTCTGCCTTTACCACTAGGTCAATGATCCTGCCCCAGCCTTGGGCCTCTTGGTTCTTCACCACCTCTAGGGCTTGTTTATAAGAAGAAATGGACAGCTTCTTCTCTTTTTCAGCAACAAGAGCGCTCTCCACCTTGACGGTTTCGATTGCTTGACCGGTGTCGCATCCGCGAAAATCAACCGGCGGAGCTCAAATAAAAATACAACACAGAGCCGCCACTGCGCGTTATTTATCCCAAGATAGGGAAAGGAAACGCTCAGAGAAACCTGGAAAGGAAATGGTCTCGCGACCAAAGAGAAAGGGTAAGGGAGTCGGTTACGCAAGGGGAAGGTATTAGCACCCCTCACGTCCGTCGTACTCGACGGGATCCACGTTCTAAAATAAAGAATAGGTTGCTAAACATCACACACACACACGGGGAACGCAGGTGGGGTTAAGAGGAACGAGCTCGATAAGGTATCGCACCTTATGCCTACATATCTTGTCTGGAACAAGAATCAGAGCCACTGTAGTTCGGCTTACGCACGCCAAACAACACAAAACATACAAACAAGCAAGGGTGGCAAACATGGAGCCCGACAACCACTGGATGGAATTATGTCGGCATCCGAATCAAAACACAATCAAAGGGCAAACGTGGAGCCCGACGGCCAATTACTGGGCTTACGTCGGCATCCGAACCAAAGACACAATCAGATAACAAGTAAACGCACGCAAAAAAGAAAAAGGTTGCCCGGAGTGGTCTCGCACGACCACCTGCCTACATACCTTGTCTGGAACAAGGATCAGGGCGATGTAGTTCCCCTACGCAGGGAAAAAGATTCCTAACCAGAAACCAGGGAAAGACACACTACTAGGGAGCTGGACTCGAGCCTAGTGTTGTCATGCATCGTTTACCCTAAGTTCGGTTTTCTATCCTACTTGCATAAGCAAGCCCATCCTAACCAGGAAAGAAGCAAGCACACAAGCAAACAACATACAAGCATACATCAAATGAGAACAAGCATCTCAAACAGGCATGTCAATCAGATATCCACAGAGCACGCACTATAACCAAACAAGTGGCTCACATAATAGGTTTGACTGCCGAAGCGAGTCATCTGTACAGGCTGTGTTTGCTCTTAACCTTGCCATTACGAGGCTAAGGTGAAGCAGATGAGAGGTGAAGTGAGGATCAGACCTCACAGCTCTTATCCCTAACCAGGGAGAGCTTCTGACAAATGAGCATGGGTCCAGAATGGGGGAACCCTTCTATACTTAGAGACTCTGACACAATGTGCACTGCACAAGATCTTGGGCTAGGATCTCAATGCTACAACCATGTAATGGGAGCAAGGAGAAGACTCAACTGAATAGTGGGGGATAGATTGCATATCCCTACCTTCCACCAATTGCCTTGATTAAGGACTTTACCTGCTTAGGCACAAAATTAAACAATCACAATCATCGCCTCTTAAGGAGGACTTCAGACATTTATTTGCCCGGCCCGGTAACAGCCGGGTCTCCAGACTACATGAAGTTAGGAAGTTATACCTCAATGCAAGTTTCTTAAGCAAAGCAAAGCAAAAGTTCACAAGGAACTGAGCAACTAAAAGTACCTGTACAAAAGCTAACCAATTAGCAACTCAGACAAACAATCAGAAAACAACAAGTGTTCAACCAATCAGACTATACAAACTAATGCACAACAAAACAAGCTCAAAACTCAAGCCCAAACTTCACAACCTACAAAACAAAGTTATGTTAGTGTACAAACATCAAACAACATCAATTGCATTTAACTTGATTCATTCTCCATGTGCATTATGCTTTTGATCCTGAAAAATCAAGCAAATATTAGCAACAAGACCACTAGGCTAAGCCTAGGGTCCAAAGGCAAGAAAAATTCCTAAACAGCAAGGTATCTCTAACCAAACTCAAGCTAAAGTCAAACAAGAGTCAACACAATTAGTCTCATGTTTATATCATTCATCATGTTCATGTTATGCACAAAACAAGGCAAATTAGTTCAAATGAAGCACCAAACATGCAAACAGAACTATTGCATTCAAATCCACATCAAAACAACTTCAAAAATTCTCAAATAATTTACACCTAAACAGGACCTAACCTAGGTCTAGCATGTCAAATTTTAGCCTAATTGGACCAAGGGAACTATGTCAATGAAAATCAACAAAAACAGACACAATTACATGCCCCAAATCACAACATCAACATATGCTTCCACTTCAAAAATTCATAACTCAATGAAAACAGTAAAGAAATGAGTGAGACCAAAACAGGGATGTCCTATCATGTGCCTATTACAAGCCTATCAAATTTCATGATCATTCAATACCATATGAGCATTTCACATCAAATATTCAAACATGTGTCACATGAACTTGCATAATCAACCAACAGAAATGAAAAATAGCAATCAAATTGAAAATGCCATGTAAAATTCCACAAAAATTCACATAGCATCTTAACATGTTAATGAATCTCCATGAAAAATTTCACATCATTTCACCAAGTCTAAGTCACTCAAATAAATCCAGCAAATTGACATAATGAGGTGTGACACAAATTGTCACACCTAAGTTCCAAAATTCATAACTCAATGATCAGGTATCAAAAACTCATGAAATTTACATGGAAATAAGCCTCAACCAGTCCACATTTACCACAAAAATTTTCAAGAATTTATTTCACACTATGTGCATTTTATGAACAAAATGGTAGAATGTATCAAATTTGAACACATGTGAAACAAACCTAAGTCAAACCTAATTTCTACCATGCACAACTTTGACCAATAGGTCAAAAAAATCCTACAGTCAACAACAAAGTCAACACAAAAATTTCCACATTTTTCTGAATTTTCTATGATTTTCTATGAATTTTTTAAAGTCATTGTGAATTTTCTAATAATTATTTGAATTAATATAATTAAAATGAAATTGCAGTGGCATAGTTGTAATTATGAGCGCGGGGGCGGTAAACGTCCAGTTTGAAAATTCAAATGGTTTTTCAGATCAAACACACTAACTTCATCCTTTCCATTCCAGATTTTTCCAGAAATGCAATGAACACTCAAGAACACGAATTTTCCAAATCAACACCAAAACGAGCAAGTAGCTAACCGTTCGAACCGTCTCAACGTGTACAATCCAAATATGAACTTATTTTAACCTAACAATTGCTATATCATGCGAATCGATCATGTTAGGGTTTGCTCTCAAAATTTCGAATCCAGATTTCTTCCTACATAGCTATCCATTCGCAAAACTACAAGCATCACTACACTCTACGTGAAACACACTACCAAACGCATATGCTAAGTTGAAGAATCGTGTTACTCGAAAACGTGACATACCTGCTATGGCAGTGTTGTTCTTGGCGTTCTTCGCGTGATCCAGCTCCAAACAGATGTAGTATGTGCTAGTAGAAATGAGATGCAAAGCTTGGATTCACTCGATTTCGCTCCTAATGCTTGGATTCACGATTCACCATTGATGATGCTTCTTTGAACAGTGGAGCTTGGCACGGTTTTGGATGTGGAAAGGCAAAAACAGATGGAGCATGTGGTGATTCAAGATCAATGCAACAAGAATTTCGCAAATTGATCAAAGATTGATGAAGTTTGATGAAGTTTGATGAATTTGAAGATTTTGGTGTTCTTGAGATTTTGAGAGAATTTGGAAAGTTTCAGATCTGAATTTGATGAAATGATTTTTTTTCTGTTATGATTAGAATGAGATTAAGATTATATATGTGTGCTTAATCATCACTTAATCATGTTAATTAACCATTTAGAGATGATTAGTGAAATTGGTTTTTTCAAGTGAGGGCAAAAAAGGAATTTCACATGCCAGCTCATTGCCACCTATTTGACAGCTCACACAACTTCCAAATGCCATGTGTGAGCTGTTGCCACTTGCCTCACTCTCATTGGATGTGTATTTTTGAAATTCACCATGTAATGCCACTTTGTCCAATTTTGCAATTTCATTTTACAAGTCAAATTCCAAACCATGAAGCCTGGCCATGAAATGATGATTCCAACAAGTTTCAAATACCATTTGTGAGGTGTTGCAAAAATCCCCACTCAAAAATTCCAATTATTTCCCAAGTTGGACAATTTTGCCCTTGGTCCATTTTAACTGTCCAGTTGAAATTTGACTTTTTGCATTGACCATTTTTGAGAAAATCCAATTATGCACCATGAAAGTACATGTCAAATGGAGTTTGTGCATATAAAGAACTTGCAATTTGGACAAACCATGTGGAAATTATGGCCTCCTGATTATGGGTCATTTTTGAAATTCACTGAGCCATAATTTTCCAACCATACATGGGATTTTCAAGTTCTTGGACTTTTTGGAAAGGTGAGAACAAGATCTACAACTTTCATGTTGAACAATTTTTCATTTGAAGCTTCCTTGGACACGTGGTCTTGAGGTCAAAAACTTTCCATTTTTGGAAACTTCAATTACAAGTCACTTTCTATTTTTGGCAGTTTTTGTCCTGACTTGATTTTCTTCATTCTTAAGCTTTGAGATGTCAAATAACACTTGTTCCAACATGAATGAAGTGTATCCAACTCATTTCCACCTCCAAATTCATCAGATCATGTACAGTTGACCACAGTTGACTTTTTCAACTGATAGATGAATCTGGCAATGCATAGATCAATCTGAGCTCCAATCTTCAACTGAAATGGCTCAAGGGTGAAACCCTAGCCTCAATTAACTCAATAAAATCATATTATGAACCCCATACCCATCATAGACCCCATCTCCTGATTAAGCCCTGACTGGCCCAATGCAACTGATTAGGGTTGACAGTGGTCAAAACCCTAATCTCAAGGAATAAGCTTCAATCTCCTGATGATGACAAACCATGATGATGATGATGTATCACTTCAATCAAGATGAAGACCAACATCCACTGAGAATCATAAAACCCTAATTCATAGCCCAATCCTCAGATGGCCAATGATCAGTCAATAAACCCTAGGCTTGCACTCTGACTTCTTCATCTTCTGATCAAAAATAAAGGAGTATGGCTTGCACAAAGTAACCACATGATATGCAATATGCATAATGACCTAAAATGATATGTACAATGTTAATGCTAGTCCCAAGAGAGGAGGGCAAATTTTGAGGTGTTACAGCTGCCCCTATTCAATCCACTGTGAACCTGTCGATACGAACAGCCTCGGCTTTCGGATGATCAGGGTGAAGAGTGATTGAATACCAAGAACAGACGAACAATTTGCACTCTGATGGGAAAAATAATTAACAACGCCTGTCAGCATCGGCGAAGAAACAAACTTTGCAGCAAAAATCCGTCTGGTACGGAGAAAGTCGGCTTGATCACCGAAACAGCAACGTCGACCTGGATACCAAAATAAGTGGTAACACAGGGATAACCATGGCCTGAATACCACATCCGCTCGGGATTGTTATCCTCTTCTTTTTATGCTTTTCTTGAACCCCGGATTTTTTCTTTCGCGCAAATGACCCCAGATCACTGCATTTGAACCCCGAAATCTTCTTTCCTTGTGATAACTCCGCTGGCAATCGTCGGAAATAACACCAATCACCACTCTGATGGCGACATATCAGAGGGTACACCTTCAACCAGACACTGACTGATGATCGGGAAGAAACTCGACGTTTACTGGACATCGAACGATGATGTTTTACAGGACACCAAAGAAAACTCGACCAAACATTAAACAATGACTGGGAGAAAACTCGATGTTTACAGGCATCGAATAATGATGTTGACAGGACATCAAACAATGATGTTGATATGACATCAAACAATGATGTTTACAGGCATCAAACAAAACTCGACCAAACATTAAACAATGACTGGGAGAAAACACGATGTTTACAGGCATCGGACAATGATGTTTACAGGCATCGGACAATGATGTTTACAGGCATCAAACAATGATGTTGACAGGACATCGAACAATGATGTTGACAGGACATTGAACAATGATGTGGACAGGCATCACACAATGATGTTTACAGGCATCAAACAAGGATGTTGACAGGACATCACACAATGATGTTTACAGGCATCAAACAAGGATGTTGACAGGACATCAAACAAGGATGTTGACAGGACATCGAACAATGATGTTTACAGGACATCGAACAATGATGTTTACAGGCATCAAACAATGATGTTTACAAGACATCAAACAATGATGTTGACAGGACATCGAACAAGGATGTTGACAGGACATCAAACAATGATGTTGACAGGACATCAAACAAGGATGTTGACAGGACATCAAACAATGATGTTGACAGGACATCAAACAATGATGTTTACAGGCATCACACAATGATCGACCAGACATTAAACAATGACTGGGAAATAACTTGACGTTGACTGAACATCGAACGATGATGTTTTACAGGACATCAAAGAAAACTCGACCAGACACTTACTGATGACTGGGAAATACTGTTGCTCCAAAATCCCGCTGCTGAACTCCTCGGAGTATCGTCTTCACTGTCCGGCAAAACCAATCCTCAAGCGGTAACCACGGCTTGAATCGCGCTGATAGCGTAACATTCTCTGATTTTATTTCCATCTCTGTCCGACGGAAACATTTCCTCCAATATCGCACTACTGGGGAACATTGCTGATCTGACGTCATGATGCTAAACTCCACAGAGTAACATCTTCGCTTTCTGACACAACCACCTCTCAAACGGTAACCACGGCTTGAGACTAGCTCTATGCTTGCAACAATGATGCATGATCTTTTTCTGCGTAATGCTCCATAATTATGGAAATGCTACGCGATTTATTATTTTTTCTATGCAATATGCTATGCTTATTTACATGATGAATGCATAAAAAGTATCCCCTCAAGGGATTCTGCTGGGGAGCACGAGACACTCTGCTGAGGAACTCGCCATTGCTCCAACTCCGCCCTGCTGGGGAATACCACTGCTGCTGGGAAAAGGTAACCCTTGCTGGGGAAGAACCTCCTTTGCACCCAATCCGCTCGGGAAACTGCTGGGGATAAGCCACCAACACTCTGTGGGGATACAACAGTTTTTGACTTGCTGGGGATATCAATCCCGACTCTGCTTCGGGAAAACCCTCACAGATACCTACTGACTTCACTGGGGAAATGTTCGCAGATACTCTGCTGGGAAACAGCCACCTCCAGGCCTGGTGTCTGGGGAAGCATTGATCTGACACCTACTGGGGGATAACCCTCCTGGCCCTGCTAGGGAAGCGAACGCTACTCCGCTGGGGACAACCCATGCAATCCACACATAGAATCAACTCAGCTGGGGATGCAAAAATCCGTCTGCTACGGAAACTCGTCCAATCCACGGGTAGGATGCACACTGCTGGAGATATATTTCATTGAAACCCGCTCCACTCGGGGATAGCAACCTTCGGGCCTGGCTGCTGAGGAAACACCGTTTAAACCTGCCGGGGATAATCATCACGACTCGGCTGGGGAAGTCACAGACCTTGGATCTGCAGGGGAGCTAGCCCTATGATTCCTGCTCGGGGACCTAGCTGGGAAATGAGAAAAGTTGGCACAGAACACCCGTCGACTCGTCGAACCATGGTATCCACCTCCCAATCTCGTATCGACTTTCCATTTTAGAGAATTCCCAGACTCGTTTGGACCTTTTCTGCTCCATCATCTTGTATTCCCAACCGCTCCGCGCTCGACGAGAAACGTACTCCTGGGATTTATACAGAAATTTCAATTTTCCGACTTTGAAGAGTCTTCTTGATTAATTCCAAAGGTCGTTGGACGTCTCGACGTCTCTCCGTCGTCCCTCCATCCTCATTCGTTTCTGGTCAGACTCTGCGGGGAATCTCTACAGACTTTCCAATCTTCCGATTTTGAAGAGTCTTCTTGATTATCATCAAGGATCGTCGTACGTCTCAACGTCTCTTCGTCATCCCTTCATATTCTTTCGTCCCTGAGCGAACTCTCTGGGGATTTGCTACAAAGCTTCCACACCACAACCTGCAAGTGAGTGAAGAATATCTAACAGTTCCTGCAAAACAGACCGTTAGATAAAACCGTGCCCCAGGCGTGTCAAGATTTCAACACTTGGGTCACTCAACCTTCCAAATAAGATTTCAAGCTTTCAATCTTATAAACATGCATTGGAAGGAACCTGTATGTTTTAAAATGCAAAATTCTTTATCAAAAATATCTGGATGTTTTTGCAATCAAAGCAGTAATGAAAGACAAAAACAAAATTATTTGACTGAATATGCATTTTATTGATTGAAAAAGTGTGTGGCTCAAATGAGCAATACAGAAGGAAGCAATTCTTGAAAAGAGGTAATTGCGCACAAAAGGAAAAATCTATCCTAATGGCAATGTGAAACCCGTGATCTCATCGAGTTCCAACTCGGTTACACCCCATATGTCCTCAGACTCTCCGTGTTTTCTGCCTTCTGAACAAGACGTTTCTGATTGATCCCCACCGGGTATTATCCATGATGCTTTAACCAAAGCGTAAACGATCATGCCAGACGCAGTTGTTCGTTTCAATCCCTCTTTTGCCTGGACCGCCCTTTCGGGTTTTCAGTCCACCGGGATACCCTTTTTTGCCCAAGTCGCCTTTTCAGGTTTTCGACTTGCCGGGTGTACAGTTTTTTTCTGTTTTTCCCTAATTTTTGCCCGAACCTTTCTTTCTGTTTTTGGTTCGCCGGGATGCCCATTTTTGCCTGGACTATTTTATTCTTTTCGTCCAGCGGGTCTCTTTACACGAAGTATTTTTTAACTGCGTCCGCATTCACAGGGGATGGAAAATCTTCGCCCTCCATGGTCGTTAACAACAAGGCTCCACCAGAGAAAACCTTCTTGACCACGAATGGACCTTCATAATTCGGCGTCCATTTTCCCCTTCGATCGTTTTGGGGAGGAAGGATCCTTTTCAGCACCATATCACCCACGTGATACACCCGAGGTCGTACCTTTCTGTCAAAAGCACGCTTCATCCTTTGCTGGTATAACTGCCCATGACAGATGGCCGCTAGCCTCTTTTCTTCAATCAGGCTCAACTCCTCGTACCGGGTCCTTACCCATTCAGCCTCTTGCAATTTCACGTCCATCAGGACTCTCAAAGAGGGAATCTGAACCTCACCCGGTAATACAGCCTCCATTCCATATTCCAATGAGAAAGGAGTTGCCCCAGTAGATGTACGTACCGACGTTCAATACCCAGGATACAAGCTTCATACTCCATCACACCGTCGGTGCATTCAAACGTCATCCGGGCAACAAAATCTTATTCTCCTTAACCTCCCCATCAGACATCAGAATCCGTTCGGATTCAGGGTCAGGCCCCTCCTCCGGGATCGGTTACTCTCAATCTTTCGATTAGAGCACCTCGAGATGTCCTCATCAGGGAATCCAAACTTCATCGGTTGATCATCCTCCACGAGTTGCTGGGCTATGTAATCAGACAATACACCCCTTGACTGCTTTTTGAGAGATATATCGAATATCGCATTCAATCAAAATCACTGGCCCTTTCGCAACCCGTCCGGTCATTGCTGGCTCTTTCAGAAATCTACCTGATCAACTCCATCTCGAAATCCACAAAGTGGTATGAATCAGCATATACTGTCTCAGTCGGCGAGCAGCCTATGCCAAAGTACAGCAAGTTTTCTCGAACAGTGAATGTATTGTTTCACAGTCGACAAACTTTTTGCTAAGGTAAATTGCATGCTCTTTTCGACAAGACTCGTCATGCTGACCCAATACACCTCGTAGACCCCTCGAAGGCCGTTAAGTACAGATTAACAATTGTTCATTCCACAGGAGGTATCAGAATCAGAGGTTCCTGCAACTCATTCTTTTATTTTTTCCAATGCCCCTTGGCAATCATTAATTCGCCTGACCGTTCGATCTTTCTTTTTTCAACATCTCGAATGTGGGTTCATACGTGGCTGTTAGATAAGATGCGAACCATGACAGGTAGTTCAATCTTTCTAAGAAACCACGAACCTCTTTCTTTGCTTTTTCTCGGTTCAGGCATTTTTTTTTCTTTTTTTTTTTTTTAGCAGGAACCTCGATTCCTCCCTGACACTGAACCCCAACATCTTACCAGATCACATTCTGACAGTGCACTTATCTGAATTCAACCTCAGTTTGAATTGTCGCAACCGGTCCACTTAACTTGGCCAGATCTGCCATATGCCCCTTTCCTGTTCGGGACTTCGCTATCACGTCATCATCATAGCATTTGATTTCATGATGAATCGTATCATGAAACAAAGTCACCATGGCTCTCTGATACAGGCACTGGCGTTCTGCTTCTCCAGAGGACTGTCTTCTCTCCTTGGTAGCTTGTACACAACGACATCGGTATCCGACCCTGACGTATCCTGACATGACCAGGCGAAGGTATCCACAGGCTCTTCCAACAAGACTACCATCCTGCTCTTGACTCGCCTCTGAAGCGGCCTCATTTTCCTATTTCCTTCCTGACCTCGGCGGTGCTCGGATTAACAATCTCAACCCGCTCCTCATGCGGCTGAATCACCTTCTCCTCTTGTTTTAACAACCTGGCTAATTCCAGCAGATCACCATCTTCTTCGCCTTCTTCTTCAGCCTGATTGCTCGGATTGTTGAAGTCATATGAGGGGTAACCAAATTGTTATCAAAGAGATCCGGAGAATTATTTTTGAATTCGGGACGAGACAAATCAAAAAGAAAAATGAAAACAACATTGCCATTTTTATTTGTTTTTAAACTGCAAAAATAAATGAAAAATAGGGAACACCGCTTTTTGACTGAAAAACATCCATTTATTTATGATGCAGAAAATGCAAATTTAAACATGAGGTGGCCCTTACAATGAACCATTACGTGTCGGGCAACACGTAAGGCTTTCATGCAAATAAAAATCAAAACAGAAATCATTACTCTTCCGGACGAGTAACAGTGATGATCCTTCAGGCCTTCCAGTTCCCTGGTACGCACGGCTTTATCCAACCATTGAACTTGCAGTTACCATCAGTCTCTTCACTCATCCCACAGGCGTGATCCGAATCTTCAGCAACTGCGTTCACCATTGCTTAACCATGTGCCGGCATGGGATTGGCATTAACATTGGGAGATGGAGCAAAGTTGATTGCTTTTGAATCCACCAGGTCTTGGACTACGTGCTTAAAAGCTTTGCAGTCCTCTATGCCGTGCCCGGGAGCACCCGAATGGAATTCACATTTGACATTTTCATCAAAATTGGCTGGCCTTTGATCAGGTCCCATAGGTGCCAAAGTCCTCAACTGTACCAGCCCCATATCTTTCAACTTTTTCAATAGGAAAGAATATGTCACAGGCGGCCTGTCAAAATGCCGATCACTCATCCTCCTCCTGACTGGATATCCTACCCTCTGAAACCTCCGCTGAAATGGCTGACGCTGCTGTTGCTGTTGTGCAGGCTGATTGTCAGCAGGAATAGTTACCGCTGCGGTGTGCTGGTAGTAACGACCCCTACCGTGTCCTCTCTGGGCGTACACAACACTCGATTCACCCTCATCCTTGTGCTGGTCATTACCAAAAGATTTCTTCGGTCCAGATGACGAAGCGTTTCCTTGCATGTTCCCCATCTTCAGCCAGTCTTCAATCCTCCCCACCTTTTCGGCAATTACTTTCTGCCCCAAGGCGAACTCTTGCATGACATGAATCAGCTCTCCCATCTTCTCTTTCAGCTCGAGAACGTCGGCGTTGTACGGATCCATCAGTTTGGATTTGCTGAGTCTGGGAGAGTATCTGGGCAGAAAAGTTGTGCGCACTGGTTAGACCGATACCTGCAAAACAGCAAACAGGTTAATGTGCATGAATGCAACGTCTGTCCATATGAGGAAGATTCTGTCCTTTGATCTTGGTTTCATCGAGACAGATAATAATCCGGCATCCACATTTTGAAATTCATGATGTCTCTCAACCAAATTCTCAATCGATAATACTCCCCATATGGCTAGACGTGAGTTTGAGTGCAGATGAATGCCAAATGAGAATGATGCAGATGTATGCAATGCACTGTGCCATCCTCCAAGTCCTCTGATCATCTGTTGCACTGAAGCCTGATCTCTGAACTGATCATAACCATCTGAGGGATGTACAATCATCAATCAGACCCACGGGTTCCGAAATAAACGGAAGAAAGATACATCATCATCATCATTATCCTCTGAGCAGGCATACCACCACCATCTGAATCGGCCCGGGGAATCCTGAAATAAACGGATCCCCACTGATAAATATCACGGACAGCGCTCCGGCGTCTCTGAAATAAACGACCATAAATCCGACTTATAAATATGACTTTGATCCACAGAACAAAAGTCACCATCTGAGTCACCATCTGAACATGCATCTGAAAGAATCACCCTCCCCTCACAGGTAAATTCTAAACAGGTCACCCTAAGGCGGATAATAGTCTCGACAATCGGGCAGAGATACTCAATGGGTTTGCCCTTTCGGGTGTGCCATTGTAGCTCTCCTGAGATCGTCTAAACCAAAGATCCGGGAAATGATCGGTCACCAGAGTCAACAGCTCAAATGACGTAACTCAACCAAAGTGGAATATTCCACAACGGAAAGCACTATCAGATGAACCTCGTCCGACTTGTGGTATGTCACGTTGCAACATTATGCTGATTTAGCAAATGAGGAACGTGAGACCACACTAATCCTAGGTGTATACTCGGGCCTGGGTTTTAGCCCCACTCAGATCACCCACCCCAAACAGAGGAACCACCTGCACAGAGGACGACAACAACATGATAGTATGATGCATGCAAATATTTAATGCAAATATGGAGGGTTAGAATAATAAATGCAATAAATAGCACACACAAGCAACCTAAACTATCCTAGAACGCTAGGAAGGACTCGCTTAGGGAAGATGGACCAGCATAGGTCTACATCGGAGTCCCCAGCAGAGTCGCCAGCTGTCGCATCCGCGAAAATCAACCGGCGGAGCTCAAATAAAAATACAACACAGAGCCGCCACTGCGCGTTATTTATCCCAAGATAGGGAAAGGAAACGCTCAGAGAAACCTGGAAAGGAAATGGTCTCGCGACCAAAGAGAAAGGGTAAGGGAGTCGGTTACGCAAGGGGAAGGTATTAGCACCCCTCACGTCCGTCGTACTCGACGGGATCCACGTTCTAAAATAAAGAATAGGTTGCTAAACATCACACACACACACGGGGAACGCAGGTGGGGTTAAGAGGAACGAGCTCGATAAGGTATCGCACCTTATGCCTACATATCTTGTCTGGAACAAGAATCAGAGCCACTGTAGTTCGGCTTACGCACGCCAAACAACACAAAACATACAAACAAGCAAGGGTGGCAAACATGGAGCCCGACAACCACTGGATGGAATTATGTCGGCATCCGAACCAAAACACAATCAAAGGGCAAACGTGGAGCCCGACGGCCAATTACTGGGCTTACGTCGGCATCCGAACCAAAGACACAATCAGATAACAAGTAAACGCACGCAAAAAAGAAAAAGGTTGCCCGGAGTGGTCTCGCACGACCACCTGCCTACATACCTTGTCTGGAACAAGGATCAGGGCGATGTAGTTCCCCTACGTAGGGAAAAAGATTCCTAACCAGAAACCAGGGAAAGACACACTACTAGGGAGCTGGACTCGAGCCTAGTGTTGTCATGCATCGTTTACCCTAAGTTCGGTTTTCTATCCTACTTGCATAAGCAAGCCCATCCTAACCAGGAAAGAAGCAAGCACACAAGCAAACAACATACAAGCATACATCAAATGAGAACAAGCATCTCAAACAGGCATGTCAATCAGATATCCGCAGAGCACACACTATAACCAAACAAGTGGCTCACACAATAGGTTTGACTGCCGAAGCGAGTCATCTGTACAGGCTGTGTTTGCTCTTAACCTTGCCATTACGAGGCTAAGGTGAAGCAGATGAGAGGTGAAGTGAGGATCAGACCTCACAGCTCTTATCCCTAACCAGGGAGAGCTTCTGACAAATGAGCATGGGTCCAGAATGGGGGAACCCTTCTATACTTAGAGACTCTGACACAATGTGCACTGCACAAGATCTTGGGCTAGGATCTCAATGCTACAACCATGTAATGGGAGCAAGGAGAAGACTCAACTGAATAGTGGGGGATAGATTGCATATCCCTACCTTCCACCAATTGCCTTGATTAAGGACTTTACCTGCTTAGGCACAAAATTAAACAATCACAATCATCGCCTCTTAAGGAGGACTTCAGACATTTATTTGCCCGGCCCGGTAACAGCCGGGTCTCCAGACTACATGAAGTTAGGAAGTTATACCTCAATGCAAGTTTCTTAAGCAAAGCAAAGCAAAAGTTCACAAGGAACTGAGCAACTAAAAGTACCTGTACAAAAGCTAACCAATTAGCAACTCAGACAAACAATCAGAAAACAACAAGTGTTCAACCAATCAGACTATACAAACTAATGCACAACAAAACAAGCTCAAAACTCAAGCCCAAACTTCACAACCTACAAAACAAAGTTATGTTAGTGTACAAACATCAAACAACATCAATTGCATTTAACTTGATTCATTCTCCATGTGCATTATGCTTTTGATCCTGAAAAATCAAGCAAATATTAGCAACAAGACCACTAGGCTAAGCCTAGGGTCCAAAGGCAAGAAAAATTCCTAAACAGCAAGGTATCTCTAACCAAACTCAAGCTAAAGTCAAACAAGAGTCAACACAATTAGTCTCATGTTTATATCATTCATCATGTTCATGTTATGCACAAAACAAGGCAAATTAGTTCAAATGAAGCACCAAACATGCAAACAGAACTATTGCATTCAAATCCACATCAAAACAACTTCAAAAATTCTCAAATAATTTACACCTAAACAGGACCTAACCTAGGTCTAGCATGTCAAATTTTAGCCTAATTGGACCAAGGGAACTATGTCAATGAAAATCAACAAAAACAGACACAATTACATGCCCCAAATCACAACATCAACATATGCTTCCACTTCAAAAATTCATAACTCAATGAAAACAGTAAAGAAATGAGTGAGACCAAAACAGGGATGTCCTATCATGTGTCTATTACAAGCCTATCAAATTTCATGATCATTCAATACCATATGAGCATTTCACATCAAATATTCAAACATGTGTCACATGAACTTGCATAATCAACCAACAGAAATGAAAAATAGCAATCAAATTGAAAATGCCATGTAAAATTCCACAAAAATTCACATAGCATCTTAACATGTTAATGAATCTCCATGAAAAATTTCACATCATTTCACCAAGTCTAAGTCACTCAAATAAATCCAGCAAATTGACATAATGAGGTGTGACACAAATTGTCACACCTAAGTTCCAAAATTCATAACTCAATGATCAGGTATCAAAAACTCATGAAATTTACATGGAAATAAGCCTCAACCAGTCCACATTTACCACAAAAATTTTCAAGAATTTATTTCACACTATGTGCATTTTATGAACAAAATGGTAGAATGTATCAAATTTGAACACATGTGAAACAAACCTAAGTCAAACCTAATTTCTACCATGCACAACTTTGACCAATAGGTCAAAAAAATCCTACAGTCAACAACAAAGTCAACACAAAAATTTCCACATTTTTCTGAATTTTCTATGATTTTCTATGAATTTTTTAAAGTCATTGTGAATTTTCTAATAATTATTTGAATTAATATAATTAAAATGAAATTGCAGTGGCATAGTTGTAATTATGAGCGCGGGGGCGGTAAACGTCCAGTTTGAAAATTCAAATGGTTTTTCAGATCAAACACACTAACTTCATCCTTTCCATTCCAGATTTTTCCAGAAATGCAATGAACACTCAAGAACACGAATTTTCCAAATCAACACCAAAACGAGCAAGTAGCTAACCGTTCGAACCGTCTCAACGTGTACAATCCAAATATGAACTTATTTTAACCTAACAATTGCTATATCATGCGAATCGATCATGTTAGGGTTTGCTCTCAAAATTTCGAATCCAGATTTCTTCCTACATAGCTATCCATTCGCAAAACTACAAGCATCACTACACTCTACGTGAAACACACTACCAAACGCATATGCTAAGTTGAAGAATCGTGTTACTCGAAAACGTGACATACCTGCTATGGCAGTGTTGTTCTTGGCGTTCTTCGCGTGATCCAGCTCCAAACAGATGTAGTATGTGCTAGTAGAAATGAGATGCAAAGCTTGGATTCACTCGATTTCGCTCCTAATGCTTGGATTCACGATTCACCATTGATGATGCTTCTTTGAACAGTGGAGCTTGGCACGGTTTTGGATGTGGAAAGGCAAAAACAGATGGAGCATGTGGTGATTCAAGATCAATGCAACAAGAATTTCGCAAATTGATCAAAGATTGATGAAGTTTGATGAAGTTTGATGAATTTGAAGATTTTGGTGTTCTTGAGATTTTGAGAGAATTTGGAAAGTTTCAGATCTGAATTTGATGAAATGATTTTTTTTCTGTTATGATTAGAATGAGATTAAGATTATATATGTGTGCTTAATCATCACTTAATCATGTTAATTAACCATTTGGAGATGATTAGTGAAATTGGTTTTTTCAAGTGAGGGCAAAAAAGGAATTTCACATGCCAGCTCATTGCCACCTATTTGACAGCTCACACAACTTCCAAATGCCATGTGTGAGCTGTTGCCACTTGCCTCACTCTCATTGGATGTGTATTTTTGAAATTCACCATGTAATGCCACTTTGTCCAATTTTGCAATTTCATTTTACAAGTCAAATTCCAAACCATGAAGCCTGGCCATGAAATGATGATTCCAACAAGTTTCAAATACCATTTGTGAGGTGTTGCAAAAATCCCCACTCAAAAATTCCAATTATTTCCCAAGTTGGACAATTTTGCCCTTGGTCCATTTTAACTGTCCAGTTGAAATTTGACTTTTTGCATTGACCATTTTTGAGAAAATCCAATTATGCACCATGAAAGTACATGTCAAATGGAGTTTGTGCATATAAAGAACTTGCAATTTGGACAAACCATGTGGAAATTATGGCCTCCTGATTATGGGTCATTTTTGAAATTCACTGAGCCATAATTTTCCAACCATACATGGGATTTTCAAGTTCTTGGACTTTTTGGAAAGGTGAGAACAAGATCTACAACTTTCATGTTGAACAATTTTTCATTTGAAGCTTCCTTGGACACGTGGTCTTGAGGTCAAAAACTTTCCATTTTTGGAAACTTCAATTACAAGTCACTTTCTATTTTTGGCAGTTTTTGTCCTGACTTGATTTTCTTCATTCTTAAGCTTTGAGATGTCAAATAACACTTGTTCCAACATGAATGAAGTGTATCCAACTCATTTCCACCTCCAAATTCATCAGATCATGTACAGTTGACCACAGTTGACTTTTTCAACTGATAGATGAATTTGGCAATGCATAGATCAATCTGAGCTCCAATCTTCAACTGAAATGGCTCAAGGGTGAAACCCTAGCCTCAATTAACTCAATAAAATCATATTATGAACCCCATACCCATCATAGACCCCATCTCCTGATTAAGCCCTGACTGGCCCAATGCAACTGATTAAGGTTGACAGTGGTCAAAACCCTAATCTCAAGGAATAAGCTTCAATCTCCTGATGATGACAAACCATGATGATGATGATGTATCACTTCAATCAAGATGAAGACCAACATCCACTGAGAATCATAAAACCCTAATTCATAGCCCAATCCTCAGATGGCCAATGATCAGTCAATAAACCCTAGGCTTGCACTCTGACTTCTTCATCTTCTGATCAAAAATAAAGGAGTATGGCTTGCACAAAGTAACCACATGATATGCAATATGCCTAATGACCTAAAATGATATGTACAATGTTAATGCTAGTCCCAAGAGAGGAGGGCAAATTTTGAGGTGTTACAGCTGCCCCTATTCAATCCACTGTGAACCTGTCGATACGAACAGCCTCGGCTTTCGGATGATCAGGGTGAAGAGTGATTGAATACCAAGAACAGACGAACAATTTGCACTCTGATGGGAAAAATAATTAACAACGCCTGTCAGCATCGGCGAAGAAACAAACTTTGCAGCAAAAATCCGTCTGGTATGCACCCGATGTATGCACCGATAATACCCCATCAGAGTCTGAACTGCTCGTGATATCAATGTTCCGCTAAGTGGCGCATACCACCCGCTTCCCATGAATCACTCTATTCCTAGGTTTCCTAGATTTCACTCATAGCCTGGGTATTGGGCCTTTTACCTCAAGTAACTCCCACCCCAAACAGAGAAACACAGCACAACCAGCACAAATGAATATGAATGAATGCAAACATTAATGCACACATAAATGCAAACAATGAATAAATGAATGCAATAAATAACAGCAAACAGCAACCAAAACCCTATCCTAGAGAGCGCTAGGACTGACTCGCTCAGGGAAGATGGACCAGCAAGAGGTCAACTTCTCTTATCCCCAGCAGAGTCGCCAGCTGTCGCATTACGCGAAAAACCGGCGGGAAAACAAGAACAACAGATCCGCCACCGTGCGTTATTTATCCCAAAAGAGGGAAAGGAAACGCTCGAAGTAAACCTGGAAAAAGCATGGCCTCGCGACCAAAGAGAATGGGATCGGGAGTCGGTTATGCGAAGGGAAGGTATTAGCACCCCTACGCATCCGTCGTACTCGACGGGATCCACGCACAAAAGGAAGGAAAATGGTTGCTAAAACACTGCTCATAAACAAACACACACTGGCTGAAAGAGACACAAGAAAACAAAGGAAACTGACTCGGCAGGATATCGCATCCTGGGCCTACGTAGTCTATCAGGCATAGACGTCAGAGTCGACGTAGTTCGGACTAGGGAAAACATGCTCGCTAGGATGTCGCATCCTATGCATACGTATCTTCTTGGACGAAGAAGAATCAGAGCACTCGTAGCTCGGCTCACGCACACAAACAAAACAACACAGGAAATCGACTGCCAATCGCTGGCCTTACGTCAAACTCCACTCAAAACAGGAAAACATGGAAACCGAATGCCAATCGTTGGACTTACATCAGACTCCGAACCAAACACACACACACTGGAAACCAAATGCCAATTGCTGGACTTATATCGGACTCCAAGCACCCAACAAGAGGATACGGAATGCCAATCGCTGGGCTTACATCCGTCTCCTAACACACACAAAGACAAAACAAAAAGGGCGCCCGGAGAGATCAGCTCATCTCCTGCCTACGTACCTCATCTGGTATGAGGACTAGGGCGACGTAGTTCCCCTACGCAGGGACACAAGACTAGCCTTAACCAGATAACAGAGGGAGACACAACTAGGGAGACTAACTCGAGCCTAGATGTTATCATGCAAAATCATCCCTAAGTCAAGGTTGCTATCTAACTTGCACAGGGAGCAAGCTAAACCTAAGCAGCACAAGCAATCAAAGCAAACAATCACAAATAGCACACACTATATACAAACAAAGTGGGCTCATACAAAGGTTAGGCTTTAGTCAAGGGGTCATGTCAACCTCGACAAACAAGCCACTGTATCAGGGTGAAGTTAGCTCTTAACCCTAACATTGAGAGTTAGGGTGAAGCAGATGAAATAGCAAGTGAAGATAAGACTTCACAGCTCTTATCCCTGGCCTGGGAGAGCTTCAGACAATAAAGTGTGGGTTCAGAAAGTGGGAACCCTTCTACACTTATGACACTGACTCAACTGTACAACTGTACCAAGATCTTGGGTTAATATCCACAATGCATCAACACCAGTTGTGCGAGCAAAGGGATGACTCAACTGAATAGCAGGAGATGGATTGCACATCTCTTGTATCTGCCAATTGCCTTATCAAAGGTCTTTTCCTGCTTGGGGGACAAAAATAAACAAGCACAAGCATTGCCTCTTAAGGAGGACTTCAGACAGGTGCCTGGCCAAGTAACAGGCCAGGTCTTCCAGACTACATGGAGAAGAGATCATTATACCTCAATGCTCAAGCTATCAAGCAAAGCAAAAGCAAGTTCACAAGGGAACTATAGCAACTACGGTACCTGAAAACAATCCAACATAATCAGTACTCAGCTTAAACAAAAGCAAACAGACAATTACAAGTCCACAGCCCAAACAGATAACAAGCATCAATGCACAAAGGTGCAAACCACAAGGCCTAAGAATAAGTCTCAATGCCTACAAAACAAACTCAAGGTTAGTCACAAACAAGCAATAAACCAACTCCAATTGAGTGCACATCATCAAGTATAAGCAATTGTGCTCTTTGACCTGAAACAAAGCTCAAACATTAAGCACTAACCACTAGGACAAGGCCTAGGGTCAAAATGGGAGCAATAAACCAAAACAGAACATGAAACTTATCAAAAATCAATATCAATCAAATAAGAATCAAATCCAAGTGGTCTTACATTCATATCATCAACCAATATCATTTCATGAGGCAAAGAGTGCAAAGCATGCAATTTGAAGCTCATAGAAGCAAACAGAATGATTCAATTCAAATCAACTCAAAAATATTTCAATAAATCCCCAAAAAATTCATAGCTAAACAGCATTCATCCAAGGATCATCACACCAAATTTCAAGTCATTTGGATCAAGGGAAGCAAGTCAATTAAAATTCATAAGTCAAAGCATGTTCAAACAAGCTCATACAAGGCACCAAATCATACATCAACTTCAAGCAAGCATAAAACAGAATTGGCATAAGATAAATGAACCAAATCAAAGCCATGGCAAACTTCAAGATTTCTAGAATACATGTGCAAAATTTCACGTTCATCCAATAAACAACAAGAATTTCACAAATCATATAAGATCATGACTCACAAAAGGTCCACAATTGGTCAAACAGAGAAGAAATTCTCAAACAAATTGAAAATGCATCCAAAAAATGCACAAAAATTCATGATCAAACTTAACTTCCAGAAGAGTCATCATGCAAAAATTCAGATCAATTCAAGTTCATATGGAATGGTAATGAAATTCCACAAATTGGACAAGAAATGGTGTGACACACATTGTAACACCTCCAATGATTAGATCATATCTCACAAACCAGGAATGCAAAAATCACAAACTCTATACCAAAATGCTCCTAAAGGTGTCTAGTTTATGCATGCAAAATTTCAAGAATTTTGGATTAAGTATCATCATTTCATGATCAAAATAGCAAGCAAGGTGCATGAAAGAACACATGTGAACAAACCCTAGGCAATTTTAAAATCCAGGCGTTCAAAATTTTGGTAAAAATCATCATAAAATAGTAGACATGGCAAGGAACATCATAGAAAAAATCTCATATTAATTGGATTAATATTTTGTGAGATATGAATTTTTTAATATGGAGAAAAATTAAAAAATGATGAATGGAGACATGTGAACATGGATGAAGGCAATGTAATAAAATGCTAAAGCCAAAATATGAGATGCTAGAGCGGAGGATCGAACTCCGTCCAAATTCAAATATGGCGCGTTTCAAGTGAAACGCCGCGTTTCACTAAAGGAGGTGTCACGGTTTGATTGGTGCATGGAGCAAAAACAAGGAAAATCATGCAAACACACGGCCAGTGGATCAAACGCGTTCTGGTTAGGGTTCTTGCACACATTCAACATGTTCTTCATCAGAATTCCAGGTGATGAACATTTTTTCATAGAAATTCATGAAAAGTATACCAATCGCTTCATCTTGCAATGCACAACAACAATCTAATATCCATTACACCTAATTCATGCTAACATGTCCAGATCGAGCAGAAAAAGTTTTGCATCTCAAACTTAGATTCACAATATCTCACTCAATTCTTAATGAAAATCAAAACTATAAAGTGAAGCATGCTCCTGGATCAAAGATCTATCAAATGCATAGCTTAATTTCAACAATTATAAGGTTCGAATTCCAACCTTCAAGAGATGGCAGAGCTGGATTTGGAGTTTTTAAGCCTTGCAAGATGAAAACAGAAGTTCTATGGTGCTCCAGTAGATGAATGAATGGAGATTCGAAGCTCAATTATGCTTGATGATGCTCTAAATTCAAGCTGCCATTGATGATGCTCGATGTAACAGTCCAAGAAACAGCTTGAAATCCTTGCTCTCTTGCTTCAATCCAGCTCAATGATGATTGTAGATGATGATTCAATCGTGGAAATGGCAAGGTTCTATGAAAAATTTGCAGGAAAAATGAAGAGAAAAAGTTGAGAGAATTTGCACTTTTTTGATCTAGATCTGTGTGAATGAAATGTTAATCACCAATTCTGTTAGGATTTGTAATATATACCATGGATTAATGAAGGTGCTAATCAGGATTAAGCCAAATGCAAAGTAATTAAGTGAAATGCAAATTTAAGCAAAATGGCCAAAGTAACCTCATGTGCATGGACATGCTGCTACAGTACACGAGTCATGAGCCAAACACACTCCAAATATCATTTAAGACCAATTGCAAGTGAAATTATGTGTGGAAAATGCATATTTTTGAAAGTCACCTTTTTCCCTCCCTTTTTTAAATTCAAATCAAGTGAAAAATGCAATTTTTGTGTGATGAGTTTTGATGAAATGTGATGAATGATTATGATAGAGCATGTTAAAAGGAGAATGTAGCAAAAAACCCCACTCAATTTGGCCAATTGGTGCAAAAGTTATCCCACTTTGAAGTTCAAAATTTCTTGACAATGATTTGATCATAACTTGCCAACCACAAATGAGAAATGGATGTTCTTAGACTTTTTGGAAAGGTGAGAGCAAGATCTTCAACTTTCATGTTGGACAAAAGTTCATTTGAAGCTTTTATGATGATGTAAATTTGAGGAGAAGACCTTTCCATTTTTGGCAGTTTGAAATTACAGGTCACTTACTATTTTTGGAAACTTTTCATCTGACCTCAAATTCTTCAATGTTGATCTTTGACATGTCAAATGAGACTTGTATGGACATGAATGAGGCCCTTCAAACCATCTCCCACCTTCAAATCCATGAATTCATGCATAGTTGACCACATTTGACTTTCTAGGGTTTCAGATGAATTGTGCAATGACTGATGACTTCTGAGCATCCAATCTTTGGCCACACCACTTCAAAATGATCCCTAGGTCATATGAAATCAATGAACCAACCCTAGGGCTTTGCTTTCTTGAAAAATGCACTTGCTTGCTTGCTTGACTAGATCTCCCGACCAGTTGACCTAATCTTGTCTGATGACTTGCACTTGGGCAAAGGACAATGCAATGCTATGCAGTGGACAATGTAATGTTAATGACCTAATCATGAAAATGTATGTACAAAATGGGAGGTGCAAATTTGAGGTGCTACAGGACCTCGTTAATCTCAAACATAGACCAGCTAATTTTGAGTAATCATGTCGGATATTTGGCAAGTGATAAAGTAACCAAACCGCTCAAAGTTAGAGGTTTGTTAACTTTGCATGACCGACGTTTAGAGCCCCATGGGGGTTGATGTTAAATAGAGGTCGGAGGCTTTTATTTTGTATGACCGACATTTAGAGCCCCATGGGGGTTAACGCTAAATGGAGGTAATAAACTTTTATTTTGTATGATCGAAATTCAGAGCCCTATGGGGACTGGCGCTTAATGGAGGTCGGAGGCTTTTATTTTATATGACCGACGTTCAGAGCCCCGTGAGGGTTAATGTTAAATGGAGCTTATAGGCTTTTATTTTGCATGGTCGACGTTCATAGCCCCACGGAGGTTGATGTTAAATGAAGGTTGGCTTTTATTTTGCATGATCGACGTTCAGAGACCCATGGGGGTTGACGTTAAATGGAAATTAAAGGCTTTTATTTTGCATGACCAACGTTTAGAGCCCAGTCGGAGTTCACGTTAAATGGAGGTCAGATGCTTTTATTTTGCATGACCGACTTTTTTAGAGCCCCATGGGGGTTGACGTTAAATGGAGGTCAGAGGCTTTTTTTTGCATGACCAGCATTCAGAGTCCCATGGGGGTTGACGTTAAATGGAGTCAAATGATTTTATTTTGCATGACCGACGTTCAGAGCCCCATGGGGGTTGATGTTAAATTGAGGTTAGAGACTTTTATTTTACATGACCGAAGTTCAGAGCCCTATGTGTACTAGAATAAGAAGGTACTAAGGATAGCTACTTGCAGCTGATTGAGTTCACTTACAATAATAGTTTCCATTTGAGTATTGGAATGGCCCCGTTTGAGGCGTTGTATGGTAGGAGGTGTATGACACCTTAGTCTTGGTACGAATTCGGTGAGAGTGTCGTGATTGGACATGAGATTGTGCAACAAACTTCTGACAAGATTAAGATGATTAAAGAGATTATGAAAGCTCCGCAGAGTCGCCAGAAGAGTTACCATGATAAGAGGAGGAAAACACTTGAGTTCCAAGAGGAAGACCATGTGTTTTGAAGAATTACTCTAGTAACCAGTGTTGGTCGAGCTTTAAAGTATCTAAAGTTAATGCCACATTTTCTTGGTCCATACCAGATCTTACAAAGGATAAAAGAGGTGGGCTATCAGACTGCCTTGCCACCGCCACTTGCTAATCCTCATGATGTGTTTCATATGTCTCAGTTGAGGAGATACATTATGGATCCGTCTCATATGATCCAAGTGAAAGATATACAGGTGGGAGGGAATTAGACTATTGAGACATCGCCCAAGCGTATAGAGGATCGGAAAGTGAAACAGTTGTCTGGTAAGGAGGCTTCTTTGATGAAGGTAGTATGGGGAGGACCAGCTGGTGGAAGCATAACTTGAGAGCTGAAGAGGCAAATGAGTGAGTCATATCCGACTCTATTTCCTTTAGGAAATTTTCCAGGACACAAATTTTCTAAATGGGGGAGAGTTGTAACACCCAAAATTCGATTAATTTATTTAATTAAATTATTTAGAATTTTTATTTAATTATTTGATGTTTGATGTGCCTTTAAATAAAATCATGTCATTATATATGTTGTTGGGGTGTATTGGAAATGGTAGGATCTAGAGATAATGTAGTAGCTTGGTAGAATAATTTAGAAAATCATTAGAATAATTAGTATTTTAATTATTATTGGAAATAAATTGAGAAAATTAAAAATAAGGAATTGGACCAATTGTGTGATTTGAGAAGAGTTTGAGGTAAGAGGAGAGAAATTGGAAAATTGATGGACAATAATAATAATTAAGCAAAAATAATTAGAATAATATATATTCTAAAAGTTGGAAAAAATTAGGTTTTTAGAGAAACCTTTTGGCAGTACGTGAAAACAAGGAGGCTAGAGAAAACAAGAGCTTTTGGAAGGAGAGCTAGGTTTTGAAAGGAGAATCCATAAGAGCTGATTGTTTTGCTATTTTTGTTGGAAATATAAGTTAAGGGGGATAAAGGGCTCTCAATATGTGTGTATTACATGATGGGGTAGAGAAGAGAGGTTCTTGCTCTCATTAGAGTTCCTTGATTTTCTTTGATGAGTTATTGTTGTGTTAGAAATCTGGAATTTATTGATTAATTATATGTACACATGTGTTTCTATGACTGAATTTATATCTGACATATTATGAAAATGAATGTATAAAATTATTTCATTGATGAATGTTTGAATGCTTGAGTTGTGTTCATGATTGATGACAAAACTCTTGTTGAAATTGTTTATGAATTACTATGAATCATGATGGAATGGGTGTTGTAACATGTGATGGTTGTGATAACATGATTTCATGGTTTAATTCGTGTTGGAGTTGATTAATTTTTGGAAAAAATTGGTTGGGTTCATGTATGGTGGTATAGAGAGAAAGGAGAGGATGAACGTGTGGAAAACTGATTTTTTTGGAAAATAAGACGGTGACAATCGATTGCTCCCTATTGACAATCGAATGTGCTAGTTCAATTTTTTTTTTAAAAGAAGGTGGCAATCTATTGTCACAGAAAAAGAATCGATTGCGCTGTCTGGAAAAGTGATTTTTGGTTAAGTTAGTAGTGAAACATGTTTCGTGACAATCAATTACCATCCCTTGAAAATCGATTATCCTAGGCCGAATTTTCAAAATTTATGTTTTGTTTTTGTTGTATTGTCCGACGATTTTGGCTGTAACTTTCGTTCCGTAGGTCCAAATGAGACGTCGTTTGAAGTGTTGAAAATTTGACACGCAGAACTACCTCATGGTAGTGCTTGGTTAAATAATTGAGTTATAGTCATGTGTCTACTGTAGGGATGTATGTGATGACATGTATGATCGATTCGTGAATCATTGTGGTTGCCTAATGATGTGTTGATGTTATAATGAAT
The DNA here is from genome assembly GCF_024323335.1 of Lathyrus oleraceus. Lineage (NCBI taxonomy): Eukaryota > Viridiplantae > Streptophyta > Magnoliopsida > Fabales > Fabaceae > Lathyrus > Lathyrus oleraceus. The sequence goes on along the minus strand of NC_066580.1, from coordinate 174,509,341 downwards.
TAACATGATTGAAGTGTTACTTATGGAGATTGTAACAATTTTAGTGTGCTCTGACCCTATGGTGGGGATTCAGGAGCGGGTAGCTGGTTTCATATGCGAATCGGTGAAACGTTACTTATGGTGATAGTAACGATTTTGTGTGCTTTAGTCCTATGGTGGGGATTTAGGAGCGAAATGGGTCTGAGTGTCCATGAATGATACCACATGCATAATGAGTTAGTTATGGAGTACATTGCATACATGTTTGCATATATAGTTGATTATTCATAATGTTGTTGATTGGTCAAGAATATGTGCATGCTGTTATGAATCAGTGTGAGACTATGTTGTTGTTGAGTGTGTAATGAATGTGTCCTTTTTGTATATTCTCTACCTTAGTATTCTTTACACTATTTATATTGAATTTTGTTTCTCACCCCCTTTGCTTTATGTTGTCCATCATGGACATCTTGCAGATACCCAAGAGTGATACTTGTTATTGTGTGTTGGAAGATGGCTTGTTGGAGCTACTCTTCGCTTTTATTTATTCGCTTTTTAATACATTAGTGATTTTCTACTCTGATCGTGTAACATCGGGGACAGAGTTATTATGTTTCGTGTTGGTGATTTTAGTATCATCAATGTATTTTAGTAGTAATGTGATTTACTATAGGCCGGTGCAATTATGCGTTAAAGCTTGGAAACGAGTTAGGGGTAGTGCGGAGTGCACGCTCGTCGAGCCAACGTATAATTGAATGCGAATAATTGAAACAGGGTTCCAAGGGGCGAAGCCCCTGGCGGGGTGCGGGGCAGCGGCCCGTTCGAAATTTTCGTTTGAACAGTTGAACCCTTTCCCAACCGACGTAACCGTTTCTGAACAGTTGCGTCTTTTCGGTTTCTGTTATTGATCTCCTATATAAGGAGTCATTTGGCCTCAGTTAAAAAAAAAGAAATAACGAAACCAAACTGTCTCTCTACATTCCTGAACATTTCTCTTTGCCAGAAACAAATTGTTCTTCAAGAATTATCCCCACAAAGATTTCGTGAACCCAGGCAAGAATAGGGTCGAAATACTTTGTTCAGAAAGTGTACGACACGATTCTTCGAAGTTATCCAGGATTATCATACCCGATTCTCTAACAAACGAACAAAGTAATTTCTAATAATCATGGCTGGAGGAAGCACCGTCAAGGAGATGACTACAAACTTCGGAAAATTGGACAAGTTTCAAGGACAAGACTTCAGGCGTTGGCAAAAGAAGATGCATTTCATGTTGACAACGTTGAAGGTGGTGCACGTCCTGTCTACACCGATTCCAGAACTTCTGGAGGAAGACACGGTTGAAAATCTAATACACAAATCAAAATGGGAGAACGACGACTACATATGCAGAGGGCACATTCTTAACGGTATGTCTGATCCCTTATTTGATATTTATCAAAACATAGAATCTGCAAAGGAATTGTGGGATTGTCTCGAATCCAAGTACATGGCAGAGGACTCATCCAGTAAAAAGTTCCTGGTAACCGATTTCAACAATTATAAAATGGTTGAATCGAGGTCTGTCATGGAACAATTCAATGAACTCCTCCGAATCCTTGGACAGTTCACACAACACAGATTGAAGATGGATGAAACAATATCTGTCTCAAGCATCATAGACAAGTTGCCTCCTTCTTGGAAGGATTTCAAACACAATCTGAAGCATGGAAAAGACGAACTGTCTTTGATCCAACTTGGAAGTCACTTGCGCATAGAAGAATCTCTAAGAGCGCAGGAGGATGACAAAGGAAAAGGCAAAGAAATTGCTGGACCCTCGGTTAATATGGTCGAAGAGGGTGGTAAGAACGGTAACAACAAAAACAAAGGAAAGAAGCGTGCTTTCAAGAACAATAAGGGCAGTTTCGGTGCTAACAAGAAACCGAAACTAGAATGCTGGAAGTGTGGCAAAACAGGCCACTTCAAGAAGGATTGTCGTTCCGGCAAAAGGCATGATAACGCGAATGCAAGTGGTTCAAGAAAGGGGTCTAAGGACCAATCCGAAAACCAAGGTCAGAAATCAATTCGTGATTTGAATAGTTTGATTAAACATTCGGTTTCACTAAATTCTGAAGCATTCTATGTCCAGGATGATGCTATCGCGTGGTGGATTGATTCTGGCGCTACAACACATGTTTGCAAGGATCGTTTCTGGTTCAAGACTCTTGTTCCAGTGGAAGATGGTTATGTCCTCTACATGGGAGATGATCACTTCGCTCCCGTTGAAGGCAAAGGAAACGTGGTGCTAGAATTCAGTTCTGGAAAGACTATTACTTTGTTTAATGTTTTGTATGTTCCTAAACTACGTAAGAATTTAATTTCTGGTCCTGTATTAAATAAGCTTGGATACAAGCAAGTGTGTGAATCCGATAAATATGTTTTATCGAAGTCTGGTGTGTTTGTAGGATTTGGATATTATAATAATGGTATGTTTATGATGAATTTGAACGGAGTTCCTAATGATTCTGGTTCTGTATTTATGTCCTCTTCGAGTGTTATCAATTCATCGTTATGGCATGCTCGTCTAGGACACGTACATTATAAAAGAATGCATGAAATGTCTAAAGATGATTTAATTCTTGTTTTTGATAAAAATGTAGAAAATTGTAAAACTTGCATGTTAACAAAGATCACTAGGCAACCTTTTAAAAGTATAACAAGGAAATCTGTCATTCTTGAGTTGATACATAGTGATTTATATGATTTGCATGCTACTCCATCATTAGGACATAAAAAATATTTTGTCACTTTCATAGATGATGCATCTAGATTTTGCTATGTTTATTTGCTGCACGCTAAGGACGAATCCTTAGATAAATTCAAAATTTATAAAACTGAAGTTGAAGTGCAACAGAATGTGTTGATTAAAACATTACGTACAGATAGAGGTGGTGAATATTATGATCCTGTATTTTTTCAATCCGTAGGAATCATTCATGAGACTACGGCACCTTATACACCTCAACAAAATGGTGTGGCTGAAAGGAAAAATAGAGTGCTTAAGGAAATGGTGAATGCCATGTTATCTTACTCTGGTTTGAGTGAAGGGTTTCGGGGAGAAGCTATGTTAACGGCTTGCTATTTGTTAAATAGGGTTCCTAATAAAAGGAACAAGACTACCCCATATGAACTTTGGTATAAGAAACGACCCAACTTAACATTTCTACGTGTTTGGGGTTGTAGGGCCGTGGTTAGACTCCCGGACCCAAAAAGGAAAACTTTGGGTGAAAAGGGTGTAGCTTGCATCTTTGTTGGATATGCTGAGCACTCCAAGGCCTATAGGTTTTATGTTATAGAACCTAATGACTCGATTTCTATTAACACGATTATAGAATCGAGAGATGCCATATTTGATGAGAATTGTTTCTCTTCTATACCTAGACCAAAGGACTCTATACCTAATTCAGATGAATCTCTAAGGGATGATCATTCAAATGATGTGTCAAGTGAGACACTTGAACCCCGTAGGAGCAAAAGAGCTAGAAAATCTAGATCTTATGGATCTGATTTTCAACTATATTTAGTTAAGGGATCAATGAATCAGATTGACACTCAATACTATTATTGCTATAGTATAGAGGAGGATCCAAGAACGTATGATGAAGCTGTGAAATCTCGAGATTCTGCTTTTTGGAAAGAAGCAATTGACGAAGAGATTGGTTATATCATGGAAAATAATACTTGGGTATTATCTGATTTACCACCAGGTTACAAACCATTGGGTTGCAAATGGATCTTCAAAAAGAAGATGAAAGTCGATGGTACAATTGACAAGTTTAAAGCTAGATTAGTTATCCAAGGCTTCAGACAAAAGGAAGGGATTGATTATTTCGATACCTATGCTCCTGTTGCCCGTATCACTACTATTAGATTGTTGATTGCCTTGGCGACTATTCATAATCTAGTGATTCATCAAATGGATGTCAAAACAGCATTTCTGAATGGTGATTTGGAGGAAGAAGTGTATATGAAGCAACCTGAAGGATTTGTAATGCCTGGTAATGAGCATAAAGTGTGTAAGCTAGTTAAGTCGTTGTATGGGCTGAAACAAGCTCCGAAGCAGTGGCATCAAAAGTTTGATGAGGTTGTTTTGTCTAATGGTTTCATTCTAAACCAAGCTGACAAATGTGTATATAGCAAATTTGATACTTCCGGTAAAGGAGTCTTCATTTGTTTATATGTTGATGACATGTTGATCTTTGGCACCGACCAAAATCAAGTTGATAAAACGAAGAATTTCTTGTCATCAAAGTTCTCCATGAAGGATATGGGAGAAGCGGACGTTATTCTTGGTATTAAGATTAAACGGGAGAATAAGGGGATTGTAATTACGCAATCTCATTACATTGAGAAAATACTCAAGAAGTTCAATTATGAAAGTTGTTCTCCAGTAAGTACTCCCATGGATCCGGGAGAAAAGCTTATGCCAAATACAGGTAAACCTGTGGATCAACTCGAATATTCAAAGCTATAGGCTCTTTGATGTATGTTATGATTAGCACTAGACCAGATATTGCTTATGCGGTTGGAAAGTTGAGCAGATTTACTAGTAATCCTAGTAGACATCATTGGCATGCGATAACTAGGGTATTCAAGTACTTGAAGGGTACAATGAATTATGGATTGTCATATATGGGATTTCCTTCGGTGTTAGAGGGTTATTCGGATGCTAGTTGGATAAATAATGCTGAAGATTCATCCTCTACAAGTGGATGGATGTTCTTGCTTGGGGGAGGTGCCATCTCATGGGCTTCCAAGTGTCGCATTACGCGAAAAAACCGGCGGGAAAACAAGAACAACAGAGCCGCCACCGTGCGTTATTTATCCCAAAAGAGGGAAAGGAAACGCTCAGAGTAAACCTGGAAAAGACATGGTCTCGCGACCAAAGAGAATGGGATCGGGAGTCGGTTATGCGAAGGGAAGGTATTAGCACCCCTACGCATCCGTCGTACTCGACGGGATCCACGCACAATAGGAAGGAAAATGGTTGCTAAGAATACTGCTCAAACACACACACACACTGGCTGAAAGAGACACAAGAAAACAAACAAAACTGAAACTGACTCGGCAGGATACCGCATCCTGGGCCTACTTAGTCTATCAGGCATAGACATCAGAGTCGAAGTAGTTCGGACCGGGGAAACGACACATGCTCGCTAGGATATCGCATCCTATGCATACGTATCTCCTTTGGACGAAGGAGAATCAGAGCATTCGTAGCTCGGCTAGCACGCACACAAACAAACACAGGCAAAGGCAAACATGGAGCCTGAATGCCAATCACTGGACTTACATCAGCATCCGAACCAAAACAAACCCACACTGGAACCCGAATGCCACTCGATGGACTTACATCAGCTTCCAAGCACACAACAACACAACCAGTTAATAGGGAGTCGGGGACTCGAGCCTATAACTGTCAGGCACACACTCAAACAAACAGACAACAAATTGCTAAGGAGTCAGGCACTCGAGCCTAGCAACTGTCAAACAACACACACAAAAAGAAAAAAAGGCGCCCGGAGAGATCAGCTCATCTCCTGCCTACGTACCTCATCTGGTATGAGGATCAGGGCGACGTAGTTCCCCTACGGAGGGAAAAAGATCTAGCCTAACCAGATAACAGAGGGAGACACAACTCTAGGGAGACTACGACTCGAGCCTAGATGTTGTCATGCAAAGTCGTCCCTAAGTTAAGGTTTCTAGCTAACTTGCACAGGAAGCAAGCCTATCCTAATCATGACTTGCACAGGAAGCAAGCCACACCTAACCTAACTTGCACAGGAAGCAAGGGTCTCGATTGCAACTAGGGCAAGAGAAAGGGGAGGTCTCAATCGCAACGAGGGCGAGAGAAAAGAATTAGTGTTAGTTGTTAGTCAAACTCGACAAGACATCGCATCTCGTGCCTACGTATCTCATCTGGACATGAGAATCAGAGTTGCCGTAGTTCGGCTAAACTATTCCCGTTGGTTTTGTTTTTTAAGTGGACAACGTCACTGCGCAATCTACCTGATGCTCGACCTTTGGAGACTTACTCACCTGTAGTAGAAGGAGCTAACGTATCCTTAAGAGGGGATAATGTTTGTTTGTGTTTTAGGAAAGCTCAAGCAAGAATGGAAGTCCTATACGAAGGAACCGTGCTACCTTAATTGACATGCAAACGAGACTACGCGGAGTCTAGCAAACCTAGGGGATACAATCACACCACACAGGCACATACAGCATGAAATAAACACACCAACAAGGGGCTCAAACATCAAGGCTAGGTTTTAGTCGAGGGGTCATATCAACCTCAACAAACAAACCTCTGGAACTGGGTAATGGTGCTCTTAACCTTGCCATTGAGGGGCTAAGGTGAGTGAAGATAAGACTTCACAGCTCTTATCCCTGGCCTGGGAGAGCTTAAGACAAGAATGTGTGGGTTCAGAAAGTGGGAACCCTTCTACACATTTAAAACTGACTCAACTGTACAATTGTACAAGATCTTGGGTTTGTATCTGCAATGCATCAACACAGTGGTGTGAGCAAAGCAGATGACACACAGGATAGCTGGGGATAGGTTGCATATCCCTTGGGTTCTGCCAATTGCCTCTTCACTTAGGAGGTCTTTGACTATGTACAAGGACAAATTATAAACATACACAAACATTGCCTCTTAAGGAGGACTTCAGACAATTGCCTGGCCAAGTAACAGGCCAGGTCTTCCAGACTACATGAAGATTAGAAATATACCTCAATGTAAATTGCTTATACAAGCAAAGCAAAGCAAAAGTTCACAAGGAACTGGGCAACTAAAAGCACCTGAAATAGTCAAGCAGACATTAGTATGCAACTTCAAAACAAAGCAAAAGGAAACAGACATCAACAGTTAATCATAGGCAAAGGGATGTGCAAGGCACAAGGCTCAAGGCATGGGAGCCAAGCCACCTACAAAACAAACAAGTTAGTCAATGATATTCAAGCAAGTTCAATCAAAAAGAATTGGTCTCATTGGTCATTTGTTGGTCAACCTGAAAACATGAGCTCAAAGGTGAGTAACAGGGCCACTAGGACAAGCCTAGGGTCAAAAAGGGGATGAAAATGTTAAAACAGCAAGTGGAAAGCATCCAAAATCAAGTTCAAACAATCAAGAAACAAACTCAATTGGTTCCACAATCATATCATTCATCATCATCATTTTATAAGCAAAAGAAGTCAAAGCATGGCATATGGAAGCTCATAGAAGTCAACAGCAAGACTCAACTCAAAACCAATCATAAACAATTCCAAAAATCATCAAATAAATCATGATCAAACACAACCCATAGCATGGTGAGCATGTCAAATTTCAACTCATTTGGACAAGTAGAAGGTGGTCAATGAAAATCAGAAAGGCAAGGCAATTCTAAGCATGCTCAAAGAAGTCAACCAAACATGCATCAACTTGAAAAAATCATAAATCAGGGATGGCATATGAGAAATGAATGGGACTAAAACCATGGCAAAGCTTAAGATGTCTAGTAATCACATACCAAATTTCATGTCCATCTAATAAAGTATGAGCATTTCACAAAACAAATGGGAGCAAGTGTCACAAAAAGTCAACATATGACCAAACAGGGTACAAAAATCTCAATCAATTGGAAAATGCCACAAATAAATCCAAGAAAAATCACATGTAAACTAGACGTACTCAAGCTCAAACATGCAAAAATTCAATCCATTTTGAGGTCAATAGGCATGGCTATGAAAATCATCAAGTTGCACATCACTGGTGTGACACAAATTGTCACACCCTACTTCAAAAAATCACAACTCAAAATCCAGGTAAGATAAATTCATGATCTTTATACCAAAATCACCAGGGATGTGTCTAGTTTGTGCACAAAAATTTTCAAGGTCAAAGGATAAAGCATGACTATTTCACAAAGGTTTTGGTAAACGGTGCAAAATATTCATACATGTCACAAACCCTAATGCCAAATAAAAACCAACCATCCAAAAAATCCGAAAAAAATATGACAAAATAATAGAGATCATGATGAAGACAATGCAAAAAATCTCATTCAAATTGGATCAAGCATGGTGGAGTTATGATTTTTACAAGTTGGTGTATCAAATTGAAATTAAAATGAAAAACAACAATATTTTAATAGGTCATGTGCCACGCCAGTGGCAATTTTGTAAATAGCGGATTCACTTATCAAAACTCGGTCGTTTTGGCACGGCAAAGGAAATATTTTCATTGGCTCATGAATGTACAGTGGCCATGCAGCGTGAGAAAGAAAAATCTGGGAAAAGCTCAAGAACAACCTAGGGTTTCATGTACAGTAACATCGCCTTCATCTTCCCCAAATCGACTCAAAAAAAATTGTGCCCAGAAATTAAAATTAAACATACCAACATGATCAGCAAGCATCATACATACATAATCCAACATCAATTTCAACAAAATCAACTCAAACAACATGAATCGAGCAAGAACTTATTCCAACATCAAACTTTAAAACAGCATAACTCAAACATCATCCAATCATTTTCAAAACTAAGACTACCATGGAACTCAGCATGCAAAGGCCTCTCTAAAGCATGTAATAGTTTGATAAAACAAGGAGGTCGAAATTTTACCAATTTGGAAAGGCAACTGTAATACAGTTGTTGTTTGGCCAAGTTGAGGTGAAAAAGATGCTCCTCCAGCTCCCCAAAGTTGAATGATGAAGAGGGTTTGGCTCGAGATAGCTTGGAATGACACCAATCTCAAACTGCCATTGATGGTGTTTGAAGAAAACAGTCGAGCTAATGCTGCTACAGTCGGTGAATGAAGGTTGAAATAGGCTCCAAATGATGGTTAGATGATGTAGCAACTATGGCCAGCTCGTGTGCTTCACAATTTTTCAAGGAAAAAGTTCAAAGTGCAAAAATGGAGATTTGAGAGAGTGAGAAAATTCTGTGTATGATGTTGGCTGCTAGGGCTTTGGAATGACAGAAAATGAGTTCTTATACCTCTGTTTAAGGTTGCATAAGCAAGGTGCTAATCATGTTTTGGTTTAATGAGCAATTTGCTAATTTACCACTTTTGTCCATATGGTGAGGTGTAATGGCTATAGCACGAAAATTGGTCCTTCCACAAGTCATAAACAACATATCTGAACATATTTGAATGGCAAAATTGGTTAGAAATGGTTATATCAAAAAGTCAAAAAATTCACTTCACTTAAAAATAATTCAAGTGAGTCAAAAAAGGCCATTTTGATCCATGAGGTTTTGGTGCATGAGGGTTAAATTTTTGGAAAGAGGAGGTCAAATGTGACTTGTTGGAAAAAAACCTCACCAAATTTGGCCAAATGGTTTGAGAGATACGGCCTTTTGAAGTTCAAGAATTTTTGAAAATGAATTGATCATATCTTGCCAACCATACATGGGAATTGAGAGTTCTTGGACTTTTTGGAAATGGGAGAACAAGATCTTCAACTTTCATGTTGGGAAAAAATTCATTTGAAGCTTGTATCATGATGTAAGTTTAGGCTCAAGAAGTTTCCATTTTTGGCAGTTAAAATTACAGGTCCAGTTTCTATTTTTGGAAATTTCTGATTTGGCTTCAAATTCTTCAATGATGATGTTTTCCATGATATATGAGGCCTATTTGGACATGAATAAGCTCTCTCAAACCAAATCCATCCATCAAAACCATAAAATCAATCACAGTTGACCAAGTTTGACTTTTTAGGGTTTCTGACTGACTGTGCATTGAATGATGACCTCTGAACATCCAATCTTTGACCTAAACACTTCAAATGGATCCCCAAATCATGTGAACATGTTGGACCAACCCTAGGGCCTTGGCTCCTTGGAAATTGTGCTTGCTTGACTGATTGACTGATCTCCTGACCAGTTTGACCTAATCTGACTGATGATCTTGCACTTGGGCAAAGGACAATGCAATGCTATGCAGTGGACTATGTTAATGCTATGACCTAATATGAGAATGTATGTACAATGATAGGTGCAAATTTGAGGTGCTACAGCTGCCCCTATTCAATCAGCTGGGAACCCGAACGGATGATAGCAATGGCTGTCAGACTTTCAGGGTAAACAGGGATTGAATACCAAAGAACCGTAGAAATTTGCACCGACTGGATATACTACAAGAAGAACCACGTCATTTACCGATGACGACTGCATGACAACTTCAGAAAAGCAACACCATTTACCGATGGTTGGAAACTGGAAACTTGATATTTACCGATATCAACTTCAGCGAGACCATTTACCGATGGCTGCTGGGAAACAACTTCTGAAAAGCGAAACCATTTACCGATGGTTAAAACTTGGAACTTGATATTTACCGATATCAACTTCAGCAAGACCATTTACCGATGGCTGCTGGGAAAAACAACTTCTGAAAAGCGAAACCATTTACCGATGGTTAAAAACTTGGAACTTGATATTTATCGATATCAACTTCAGCGAGACCATTTACCGATGGCTGCTGGGAAACAAACTTCAGAAAAGCGAAAACCATTTACCGATGGTTGGAAACTGGAAACTTGATATTTACCGATATCAACTTCAGCAAGACCATTTACCGATGGCTGCTGGGAAAACAACTTCTGAAAAGCGAAACCATTTACCGATGGTTGGAAACTGGAAACTTGATATTTACCGATATCAACTTCAGCAAAACCATTTACCGATGGCTGCTGCAACTGGGAATTCGATATTTACCGATATCGAAGAAAACTGGGCCATTTACCGATGGCATCCCTGCTTGGGGAGGAACAAAATCTTTGTGGTGGAACCAGACAAGACGTTTACCGACGACTTCTGGGGATCTTGATCTTATTAATAAGGAAAACATAGCATGACCAGACATTTACCGATTGACTGGGATGAGACTCGATGTTTACCGACATCGAAAGATGATGTTTACCGACATCCAAAAACGACCAGACATTTACCGATGACTGGGATGAGACTCGATGTTTACCGACATCGAAAGATGATGTTTACCGACATCCAAAAATGACCAGACATTTACCGATGACTGGGTGAGACTCGATGTTTACCGACATCGCAAGATGATGTTTACCGACATCCAAAAATGACCAGACATTTACCGATGACTGGGGTGAGACTCGATGTTTACCGACATCGCAAGATGATGCTTACCGACATCCAAAAATGACCAGACATTTACCGATGACTGGGGAGAAATTTACTGGGAAGAGAAAAACAAATATTTACAACCAGAAACCAGATAGGACATTTACAGATGACTCTACTGGGGATTTCTAGCTGGGATTTATCAGACATTTACCGATGACTGAGAGAAAGACTCGATGTTTACCGACACCGAAAGATGATGTTTACTGACATCAAAAAAATGACCAGATATTTACCGATGACTGGGGTAGGACTCGATGTTTACCGACACCGAAACAATGGTGTTTACCGACACCAAAAATGACCAGACATTTACCGATGACTGGGTGAGACTCGATGTTTACCGACACCGAAACAATGGTGTTTACCGACACCAAAAATGACCAGACATTTACCGATGACTGGGGTGAAAACTCGATGTTTACCGACACCGAAACAATGGTGTTTACCGACACCAAAAATGACCAGACATTTACCGATGACTGGGGTGAAAACTCGATGTTTACCGACACCGAAACAATGGTGTTTACCGACACCAAAAATGAAGACACACGCGGGTGCTGACGTGATACTTACCGGTATCACAGGAACGACATCTTAGATATGTCAAGGCAAGGCTGATCACTTGCTGGGGAGTCTCACTGAGGAGAAACAATCTTTCTGTCACCAACGGGTGAGGAAATAAACCTCTGTGGGGATAATCAATTCTGAATGCTGTCGAAGCATCTGTAGCAGACTTGCTGTGCTGATGTTGAACAAAAATGATCCGCTTCTGCCGGGGATACAGTCTGATGGGGTTTCGAACACATGAATGCATATGTTTGAATTTTTCTATGGCGTAATGCTCCATATGGAATGGAAATGCTACGCGTTTTGAGGATGCAATGATTACTACATGCAAGATGCAAAAATGATGAAAACTCCGCCGGGGAATACACAGGACGACTGTGCTGAGAAACCTTCAATACAACTCCGCTGGGGGAAGAACAAGGCAACTGTCGGGGAACCAATCAATACAACTCCGCTAGGGGAGGACAAGGCAACTCGCTGGGGAGTAATAAAGCAGCTTGCTACTGACAAAAGTAAAATTGCTGGGGATATCCCAATCAATCCACAGGTAGGATAAACTCCGCTTGGGGAAAAACTGCTCCGCTGGGGAAGACAAACCAGGCAACTCCTTGGGGATAAGGCTCATACAAACCTCAGATAAAATAGACTCTGCTTTGGGAAATATCGGTTACTCTGCCGGGGACGACCCACACCATCCACAAATAGAATAGACTCAAGCTGGGGATGCAGATATCAGTCTGCTACGGGAATTCGTCCAATCCATTGGTAGGATGAACTCTGCTGGAGTAAACAATCAAAAGATTGACCAAAGAGTGCATGAGATATATTATTTATAGCCGTCAAAACGTAGATAATACACTCGCAAGGAAGATTATCCATAACCGGGTTGGAGGTTGTTAGATGGATAGATCAACCGACATCATCCTGAAGAGAGCGAAAGCAAACTTGTTAAAGGATGGACATTCGATTCCACAAGGAATACGAATCTTACTCAGCTGGGGAGGACGACTTCGACCCAAGAGCGCATGAGATATATTATCTATAGCCGTCAAAACGTAGATAATACACTTGCAAGGAAGATTATCCATAACCGGGTTGGTTGTAAAATGAATAAATCGACCGACATCAAAGGCATCGGGGTACCAGGACTAGGTATGCAAAAGATGACCAATCAAGAGGGGATAAAGTTGCTTACTCGGAGCAAATACCCAAAGAGAAGGGGAAGACCCAAAGGGGACAATACTGCTTGATCAAGGCAAGTATCCAGAGGGAAAAAGAATATCAACACCGCAAACCGGATACTGATAACTGCAAGGAGGGGATTACATCTACCGGTTTGTAGGTAGAAAACCACGAAAAAGTAACCAGTCATCGATAGGATGAGCACACAGGGTTAACTCCAACAAGGGGATGAAAGTGGGATTTTACAACTACCAGCTAGTAGGTAGAAAACCACAAAGATAGGACTTACAACTACCGGTTCGTAGGCAGAGGCCACCAAACGATCTGCTGAGAGACAGAGTGAGAAAAAAGGATTTACAACTACCGGGTAGTGGGTAGAAGACCGTAAAGAAAGGACTTACAGCTACCGGTTCGTAGGTAGAAGCCAACCAATTCCGCTGAGGATAAGATGAATGAGTGCCGGTTAGCGAGCGACTATTCATTTATGCGCCAGGGAAGTACAGGAGACAGCCAACAGGAAGCCAACTTAGGATCGATCCAAAAAGGCAGACTGAATCAAGACTCATCCTAATGAGGAAAGAACTCAATAGGGAACACCCATCCCGTTATGTGTGGGAGGGAACGGAAACAACCGTCATCCACGAGGATGTATCTCAGTGGGGAAATGGAAGGAAAGGATAGACACTTTCTGCTTAAGGGGTTGGCTCTACATGGAGAGATCAGACACACCCATATCTGCTAGGGAGGATCTACTGGAGAGATCTGTATCAACAAATAGCAGGAAACAACCATCAACAGATACACGGCAACAGCTGCAACATGAGTATCTGAATGCTATGATTATGCATGTATGCATTATACCTAAAATGTATGATGAATGCTGACAAGCAGACATGTTAACACACAGGCCCAGGAATCAACCACCCGGTACTACTCTTCTTCCATAGGGAAGGCCAAAAAACACCAGAGAGCAAACGCGATCTGCTGGAAACCGGGATATCAGGGAACAACACCATCCTGCGGGGAGAGGAGAAGACTGCTCTGCTGGGGGGACGGACGCTAACGTCTTCAGTAAACACTCTGCTTGGGGAACTGCCCCACAAAAGTATTTCAAAAGCAACCTTGCTGGGAATGCCCCACGGTAGGGCTCGAACAATCCTATGCTGGAGATGCCCCACAGTAGGGCTAACAGGGACCTGAAGGAAGAATGTTGTACTGCCGGGAACATGAAGATAAACAACTTCAACCAACACTGCACTGAGCAACCTTGCTGAGGAGAAACCAAAAGAGGTTCGACAGGAGAAAGATAAAGTTATGCTCGAGATACGAACAAATGTCTTACCTGTTGGTAATCATACCACCCTCGGGAGAGCACTTGCGGATCTCCTAAGTATCCTTTCATCATTGTGAATGTTCACTTTGTTTAAGAACAATTTTTTTGAAAAATTTGTTTATTTTGAAAACAATGATACTTTATCATTAAAAACATGCAAAACATCTGTTGAGTTAAAACAAATGAGAGTGCAAATAATTGGATAAAAGCTCAAATTGATGTGATGGAATGGTAGTCTGCAAAGGGCAAGACTCCATAGATCTGTACAAGTTTGAAATCGGTGATATATATTGGAGAGGGCTACATTGAACATAATGACCTTTCCTCTACCATTCTAAATTTTCGATGTATTCAAAGCTTCAGTCGACGACGAATCGAGAATTCCTGACGGATGACAGATGTACAGCACAGTCTTGTCAGGATGCAGTTACTTGCCAAATCCCTAATTTTTGCCTAGATTGCCCCAGTGTGAGGTGATCAATCTAGCGGGATGCAAATTCTTTTTTCAATGTCTCTAACTTTTGCCTGGATCGCCCTTTCGGGTTTTCAATCCACCGAGACGCTCCTTTTTTGCCTAAGTCGCCCTTTGGGGTGTTCGACTTAGCGAGCTATTCTGTTTTTTCTTTTAGGCGAAGTATTTCTTGACTGCATCTGGATTCACAGGACGAGTGAACTTCTTCATCCATTGCTGTAAGTGTCAAAACATTGCCTGAAAAGGCTCTCTTGACAACATATGGACATTCATAGCTTGGGGGTTCACTTGCCCCTGGAATCAGGCACGAAAGACAAGACTTTCTTGAGCACAAGGTCACCTTCTCGGAACACACGAGGCTTGACCTTCTTATCGAACGCTTCTTCACTCTCTGCTGATATGACTGACCATGACATATGGCAGTTGATCTCTTCTTTTCGATCGAATTCAGCATCAGTCAACTTGGGACTTTGAGGGTGCTATTTCTCTTTTGTTTTTTCTTTCTTTTGATTTCTTTTGATTTCTTTTGATTTTTTTTTTATTTTGCACCCTCTTCTTTTTTGTGATTTTTTTGTTTGTTTTAATGCCCCAGTTGGCTGTTCTGCTGATTCTCGAGATGCAGCTGAGTAATCTGCTTTTCTTGCTCAAGAAGTCGGGAAATACCGTCAGGAATCCCTTCAACATCATCTTCTTCCGCTTCGAATACAGGGAATTCAAAATTGGGAGATGACGTCCGATCATTATGTTCAATGGGTTTGAGAAACAACCTGCATAAAGATTTTGAGTATAAAAAGCACTTTGAAAATCAAACAAGACAATCGTTATGCAGATGAAAAGATTGCTTTTATTCTTGTTTTTAAGGTTTTTTGTGATCACCAATTTCATGCAAAAAGCGAAAAGGGAAAACAATTGGAAAAACAAATGTTTTAACATGAATTATTTGAATGAAAATATCATTGCACAAAATGTTGCCAACAATGTCATCACTTCTCCTTTTGGCATGGGAGAAGGGTTTTTAAACAAAGTGATTGTTACTCTGACTTATGAACAACTGTAGGAAAATCCACAGTGACCCAATTGTGATAGATCCCACCGGGGATGACAACTGTCAGAATCTCTTGCATCAGTGTCATGAACCGGGCCATGTTCGCCCTCATCTCTGCGAGCTCTGCTTGTAGATTCTCCATTGCTCTTTGCTGATTTCTGCGGGTATCGTACCGGTGAATTCCTGAATCGGCTATCCTGCCCCTTGATTCCAGTCTCACGAGAAAATCGAGCCATAGATAAACTTCGGAGATCAAGATGCAATAGAGAGAAGGTCTTCATACAGATAAATTCAAAGAGAATGGTCTTAGCCAATAGTACATCAAAAGAGGACCTCCACAACAAGCCTGTGGATCATCACTACACAACAACAAAGCAATAAGTAAAAAAAAAGAGGAGCAATAATCAGGACTCAGCCTCCCGTGTACAAACCATGAGGACTGCTCCTCACTTCAGCCAGCAATGCTATCGTGTCAGGATGATCTGGGAATTCTATCAAACGCCGGATAAGCAGATTCCTTTGGTGAATAACTCCATCCAACTCGTTGATGTGCTCTCTGTAGTAATTCCCATCATCCTCTCCGAATACCTCTACAAGTCTGGATTTCTTCAAACCTGCCAACACCTTAAGTTCTTCAATCTGTCCTCGAGCCTCATTGAGTTGATCGGTGATGTAACCATTGGTAGAACGGGCACACAGAAGCTCATGGTTCTTCTCTTTCAACAAAGTCTTCAATTTCTCCATCTGACCAGTCAGTTCGGTCACCATCTCCTCCTCCTTTGCCTTCCGAGAAGTTGAAAATGCATCCCATCGCTCTTGCCACCCAGCTAATTTACCATGAGCATCCATTAATTGTTGCTTGACTCGCCTCAACTCAGAACTGGATGATCCCAAGGCCTTGTCTGTTTTCCTGAAGACATCCACCTCCACAGCTAATTTTCCTTCTGCTTCCTCTTGCAATCTGACGGCTTCCCCCTTCTGATATTCTGCCTCATGGAATTGATGCATATAGTCTTGCAATTTCACACTTAACTCCGAGTTTTCAATTTGAAGCTCCTCCATGGCTTTCTTCAATTTGTCATACTCCTCTCGGCTCACTACTGTTGACTGCGCAGGAGTCGGTGGATACAAAGGTTCTTCTATAGGAAATGGCAGACCAAACTCTTCAACTCTTCCTTGAAGCCACTCTTCATACAGAGGATAAGTCCTACAATCTCCTTTTCCAAGCACAACTCCTCCTCTCTTGATCACCTTGAGCCAGGCCTCAGCTGCCTTACGGGATACAGTCAAATCAGGCGAAGAATGGAAAAACAGTGATTCTTCCACGTCCTTTTCCAAAGGCGGAGTTCTTAAAGCATATCCAAACTGTCTGACTGCTAGAGAAGGATTATAGTTGATTCCTCCTCTTCTTCCTACCAACGGTACATTTGGGAAGTTCCCACAACTGTGGATAATATCTGCCCGAAGCAAACTCCTGTCAGACCACCAAGAAATATCTTCAGCCCTCAACCCCATCAATCTCTTTGACCAACTCAACGAGTCCTCGACATCAATGAACGCTCCTGATTTGGGTAGGTGAGAACTGAACCACTTATAAAACAAAGGCGCACAACAATTCAACAATCCTCCTTTTCTATTCTCATTCCTGTGGTGCACCGAATGAAAGAAATCTCCTAGCAAGGTCGGCACTGGATTTCCCAACACGAAGAGGCGTATTGCGTCCATGTCCACAAATTTGGCAACATTAGGGAACAGGACAATCCCATACACACAAAGAGCCAACACAGCATTGAAACCCCTCTGGTCACCATCTTCAAGTTTCTTCTTTGCTTCTCCCAATAAGAAACTCAAATGAAAACCACTGACTCCTCCCTTCTGACACATATTAGCCTTCAAGACTGATTTCCCCAAACATGTGGCCGAAGCAACCATGCTGAGATCGGGCAAAAACTCAGAACTGTAGAACAACAACTGTGACTTGATAGGAACTCTGAGAAAACTGGCAATCTCCTCCAAAGTAGGGACCAAAATATAATCCGGGAATGTGAAACATCTCAATGGAGGATCATAGAACTACAGCAGTGTGAATAGAGCATCATGTTGATCCTTGGAAAGAACCGTGACGAAGCTTAGAATCAAGCCTTAATCCTTCCGGAATCCTTCTAGAGAATCGTGATCCATTGACTTCATCAGTTGTTGAATAGGCTCCAAACAAACCACTGGAAACTTGTAAGCGACGTGTCTCTTTCTGCCAATATCCATCTCGGGAGAACCAGAAAACCCCGACCGGAATCAAGAAGAAGATGTAAACCCCCTAGAAATGGATAAACATGTGTTAAATGATATGAATGTAAAATGATGTGATGCAATGCAGTGACATGGAAATCAAGGTTGCTGTATCCGCTTGAACATCTGTCGGGTTGCACTGTCTGAAGAGAAAACCACTGAAGAATATAACACAAAACCCAAAACTCTGCTCCAGAAAACCGGGTTGGTTGGAGGTTAAGGTTTCCTGAATTTAGCCCGCCCCTCACTGGTAGGTTCTAAGAACAGAAGTTTGTCAGCTTCAGCCCTTCAGTCGAGAATAATACGTTTACCACTGAAGGTTTGGCATTATTACGGGATAAAAAACCTCTGCTGACTCCCCTCAACAGGAAATCCTAAAGCAAGTTCCCAGTCTCGGGGTCCTCGGATTGAGCAGCGAGAATGCGCCCACCAGAGCTAACATAAACGCGTCTCGGAGGAGAGGCCTCGACTGAGTTCTCGGGAAATGGTCACCAGAGTCGACGATTTCTAAAGGAATATTTGTCGTTATGGAACACCCATAGGACAAAATATATCCAACAGAAACCACGTCTGGAATGTGGGTCTCATGAACGACTTATCATAGCAACATGCCATGCAAGCCTCATGACTATCCACTCTAATACCTATGTGTACACTCAAGCCTGGGTAGTGGGCTTATTTCTCACAAAATATCCCATCCCAACAAATAGACAACCGGCAGATGAATATGAATGAATGCAAACATTAATGCAAACAATAAATGCAAACAGTAAATGCAAATATATACAAATGAATGCAATAAATAAAGCAGCACAAAGCAACCAAAGCCCTAACCTAGAGAGCGCTAGGAGAGACTCGCTTAGGGAAGACGGACCAGCAAGAGGTCAACTTCTCTATGTATCCCCAGCAGAGTCGCCAGCTGTCGCATTACGCGAAAAAACCGGCGGGAAAACAAGAACAACAGAGCCGCCACCGTGCGTTATTTATCCCAAAAGAGGGAAAGGAAACGCTCAGAGTAAACCTGGAAAAGACATGGTCTCGCGACCAAAGAGAATGGGATCGGGAGTCGGTTATGCGAAGGGAAGGTATTAGCACCCCTACGCATCCGTCGTACTCGACGGGATCCACGCACAATAGGAAGGAAAATGGTTGCTAAGAATACTGCTCAAACACACACACACACACTGGCTGAAAGAGACACAAGAAAACAAACAAAACTGAAACTGACTCGGCAGGATACCGCATCCTGGGCCTACTTAGTCTATCAGGCATAGACATCAGAGTCGAAGTAGTTCGGACCGGGGAAACGACACATGCTCGCTAGGATATCGCATCCTATGCATACGTATCTCCTTTGGACGAAGGAGAATCAGAGCATTCGTAGCTCGGCTAGCACGCACACAAACAAACACAGGCAAAGGCAAACATGGAGCCTGAATGCCAATCACTGGACTTACATCAGCATCCGAACCAAAACAAACCCACACTGGAACCCGAATGCCACTCGATGGACTTACATCAGCTTCCAAGCACACAACAACACAACCAGTTAATAGGGAGTCGGGGACTCGAGCCTATAACTGTCAGGCACACACTCAAACAAACATACAACAAATTGCTAAGGAGTCAGGCACTCGAGCCTAGCAACTGTCAAACAACACACACAAAAAGAAAAAAAGGCGCCCGGAGAGATCAGCTCATCTCCTGCCTACGTACCTCATCTGGTATGAGGATCAGGGTGACGTAGTTCCCCTACGGAGGGAAAAAGATCTAGCCTAACCAGATAACAGAGGGAGACACAACTCTAGGGAGACTACGACTCGAGCCTAGATGTTGTCATGAAAAGTCGTCCCTAAGTTAAGGTTTCTAGCTAACTTGCACAGGAAGCAAGCCTATCCTAATCATGACTTGCACAGGAAGCAAGCCACACCTAACCTAACTTGCACAGGAAGCAAGGGTCTCGATTGCAACTAGGGCAAGAGAAAGGGGAGGTCTCAATCGCAACGAGGGCGAGAGAAAAGAATTAGTGTTAGTTGTTAGTCAAACTCGACAAGACATCGCATCTCGTGCCTACGTATCTCATCTGGACATGAGAATCAGAGTTGCCGTAGTTCGGCTAAACTATTCCCGTTGGTTTGTGTTTTTTAAGTGGACAACGTCACTGCGCAATCTACCTGATGCTCGACCTTTGGAGACTTACTCACCTGTAGTAGAAGGAGCTAACGTATCCTTAAGAGGGGATAATGTTTGTTTGTGTTTTAGGAAAGCTCAAGCAAGAATGGAAGTCCTATACGAAGGAACCGTGCTACCTTAATTGACATGCAAACGAGACTACGCGGAGTCTAGCAAACCTAGGGGATACAATCACACCACACAGGCACATACAGCATGAAATAAACACACCAACAAGGGGCTCAAACATCAAGGCTAGGTTTTAGTCGAGGGGTCATATCAACCTCAACAAACAAACCTCTGGAACTGGGTAATGGTGCTCTTAACCTTGCCATTGAGGGGCTAAGGTGAGTGAAGATAAGACTTCACAGCTCTTATCCCTGGCCTGGGAGAGCTTAAGACAAGAATGTGTGGGTTCAGAAAGTGGGAACCCTTCTACACATTTAAAACTGACTCAACTGTACAATTGTACAAGATCTTGGGTTTGTATCTGCAATGCATCAACACAGTGGTGTGAGCAAAGCAGATGACACACAGGATAGCTGGGGATAGGTTGCATATCCCTTGGGTTCTGCCAATTGCCTCTTCACTTAGGAGGTCTTTGACTATGTACAAGGACAAATTATAAACATACACAAACATTGCCTCTTAAGGAGGACTTCAGACAATTGCCTGGCCAAGTAACAGGCCAGGTCTTCCAGACTACATGAAGATTAGAAATATACCTCAATGTAAATTGCTTATACAAGCAAAGCAAAGCAAAAGTTCACAAGGAACTGGGCAACTAAAAGCACCTGAAATAGTCAAGCAGACATTAGTATGCAACTTCAAAACAAAGCAAAAGGAAACAGACATCAACAGTTAATCATAGGCAAAGGGATGTGCAAGGCACAAGGCTCAAGGCATGGGAGCCAAGCCACCTACAAAACAAACAAGTTAGTCAATGATATTCAAGCAAGTTCAATCAAAAAGAATTGGTCTCATTGGTCATTTGTTGGTCAACCTGAAAACATGAGCTCAAAGGTGAGTAACAGGGCCACTAGGACAAGCCTAGGGTCAAAAAGGGGATGAAAATGTTAAAACAGCAAGTGGAAAGCATCCAAAATCAAGTTCAAACAATCAAGAAACAAACTCAATTGGTTCCACAATCATATCATTCATCATCATCATTTTATAAGCAAAAGAAGTCAAAGCATGGCATATGGAAGCTCATAGAAGTCAACAGCAAGACTCAACTCAAAACCAATCATAAACAATTCCAAAAATCATCAAATAAATCATGATCAAACACAACCCATAGCATGGTGAGCATGTCAAATTTCAACTCATTTGGACAAGTAGAAGGTGGTCAATGAAAATCAGAAAGGCAAGGCAATTCTAAGCATGCTCAAAGAAGTCAACCAAACATGCATCAACTTGAAAAAATCATAAATCAGGGATGGCATATGAGAAATGAATGGGACTAAAACCATGGCAAAGCTTAAGATGTCTAGTAATCACATACCAAATTTCATGTCCATCTAATAAAGTATGAGCATTTCACAAAACAAATGGGAGCAAGTGTCACAAAAAGTCAACATATGACCAAACAGGGTACAAAAATCTCAATCAATTGGAAAATGCCACAAATAAATCCAAGAAAAATCACATGTAAACTAGACGTACTCAAGCTCAAACATGCAAAAATTCAATCCATTTTGAGGTCAATAGGCATGTCTATGAAAATCATCAAGTTGCACATCACTGGTGTGACACAAATTGTCACACCCTACTTCAAAAAATCACAACTCAAAATCCAGGTAAGATAAATTCATGATCTTTATACCAAAATCACCAGGGATGTGTCTAGTTTGTGCACAAAAATTTTCAAGGTCAAAGGATAAAGCATGACTATTTCACAAAGGTTTTGGTAAACGGTGCAAAATATTCATACATGTCACAAACCCTAATGCCAAATAAAAACCAACCATCCAAAAAATCCGAAAAAAATATGACAAAATAATAGAGATCATGATGAAGACAATGCAAAAAATCTCATTCAAATTGGATCAAGCATGGTGGAGTTATGATTTTTACAAGTTGGTGTATCAAATTGAAATTAAAATGAAAAACAACAATATTTTAATAGGTCATGTGCCACGCCAGTGGCAATTTTGTAAATAGCGGATTCACTTATCAAAACTCGGTCGTTTTGGCACGGCAAAGGAAATATTTTCATTGGCTCATGAATGTACAGTGGCCATGCAGCGTGAGAAAGAAAAATCTGGGAAAAGCTCAAGAACAACCTAGGGTTTCATGTACAGTAACATCGCCTTCATCTTCCCCAAATCGACTCAAAAAAAATTGTGCCCAGAAATTAAAATTAAACATACCAACATGATCAGCAAGCATCATACATACATAATCCAACATCAATTTCAACAAAATCAACTCAAACAACATGAATCGAGCAAGAACTTATTCCAACATCAAACTTTAAAACAGCATAACTCAAACATCATCCAATCATTTTCAAAACTAAGACTACCATGGAACTCAGCATGCAAAGGCCTCTCTAAAGCATGTAATAGTTTGATAAAACAAGGAGGTCGAAATTTTACCAATTTGGAAAGGCAACTGTAATACAGTTGTTGTTTGGCCAAGTTGAGGTGAAAAAGATGCTCCTCCAGCTCCCCAAAGTTGAATGATGAAGAGGGTTTGGCTCGAGATAGCTTGGAATGACACCAATCTCAAACTGCCATTGATGGTGTTTGAAGAAAACAGTCGAGCTAATGCTGCTACAGTCGGTGAATGAAGGTTGAAATAGGCTCCAAATGATGGTTAGATGATGTAGCAACTATGGCCAGCTCGTGTGCTTCACAATTTTTCAAGGAAAAAGTTCAAAGTGCAAAAATGGAGATTTGAGAGAGTGAGAAAATTCTGTGTATGATGTTGGCTGCTAGGGCTTTGGAATGACAGAAAATGAGTTCTTATACCTCTGTTTAAGGTTGCATAAGCAAGGTGCTAATCATGTTTTGGTTTAATGAGCAATTTGCTAATTTACCACTTTTGTCCATATGGTGAGGTGTAATGGCTATAGCACGAAAATTGGTCCTTCCACAAGTCATAAACAACATATCTGAACATATTTGAATGGCAAAATTGGTTAGAAATGGTTATATCAAAAAGTCAAAAAATTCACTTCACTTAAAAATAATTCAAGTGAGTCAAAAAAGGCCATTTTGATCCATGAGGTTTTGGTGCATGAGGGTTACATTTTTGGAAAGAGGAGGTCAAATGTGACTTGTTGGAAAAAACCTCACCAAATTTGGCCAAATGGTTTGAGAGATACGGCCTTTTGAAGTTCAAGAATTTTTGAAAATGAATTGATCATATCTTGCCAACCATACATGGGAATTGAGAGTTCTTGGACTTTTTGGAAATGGGAGAACAAGATCTTCAACTTTCATGTTGGGAAAAAATTCATTTGAAGCTTGTATCATGATGTAAGTTTAGGCTCAAGAAGTTTCCATTTTTGGCAGTTAAAATTACAGGTCCAGTTTCTATTTTTGGAAATTTCTGATTTGGCTTCAAATTCTTCAATGATGATGTTTTCCATGATATATGAGGCCTATTTGGACATGAATAAGCTCTCTCAAACCAAATCCATCCATCAAAACCATAAAATCAATCACAGTTGACCAAGTTTGACTTTTTAGGGTTTCTGACTGACTGTGCATTGAATGATGACCTCTGAACATCCAATCTTTGACCTAAACACTTCAAATGGATCCCCAAATCATGTGAACATGTTGGACCAACCCTAGGGCTTTGGCTCCTTGGAAATTGTGCTTGCTTGACTGATTGACTGATCTCCTGACCAGTTTGACCTAATCTGACTGATGATCTTGCACTTGGGCAAAGGACAATGCAATGCTATGCAGTGGACTATGTTAATGCTATGACCTAATATGAGAATGTATGTATAATGATAGGTGCAAATTTGAGGTGCTACACCAAGAAGCAAACATGTATAACTGGTTCCACAATGGAATCTGAGTTTGTAGCATTAGCTGCTGCTGGTAAAGAAGCGGAATGGCTAAGGAATTTGGTATATGTGATTCCGATATGGCCTAAACCGATATCACCAATTTCTATCCGTTGTGATAGTACTGCCACATTGGCTAAAGCTTATAGTCAAATATACAATGGAAAGTCTAGACATTTGGGTGTTAGACATAGTATGATTAGGGAATTAATCATGAATGGGGTGATATCTATTGAGTTTGTTCGGTCGCAACAAAACTTAGCTGACCACTTGACGAAGGGGTTAGCTAGAGACTTAGTGAAGAAGTCGGTAATTGGGATGGGATTAAAGTCCATTTAAATCTATTAGCTATGGTATACCCAATTCCCTTCTAATACAACATTAGAAGCAGAATTCAATGTGGAAAGATCATAATTAGAGATTGGAGCAATTGTGTTTATCTTCCCAAGGTATGTGCTCAGACCTGCAAGTGATGGCTAGGTTGAATTATATCTTCTTAATGGTTCTTTTGGAAAATTGCAAATGCAGGTGCAAGATTAAAAGAATCACCTATGTGAGCATGAAGTTTTGCCGCTTCAAGAAGCTTGGACTTGGCTTCCTATATGCTTATTAATGGATAAGGACACATGGCTTGTAAAGTGTCAAGTATGAATAGTAGAGTATTGTAAGAAACATATGTGTACTATATCTTCAGACACTCAAATGGATTGACGGGTTCAATCGCTATGACACCCCGATTCAATCGCAAGACATTTTCATTTATGCATTTGTTTGATCGTTATAACTGTGTGTTATACCCTTGTATATATTATTGTATATACTGAGTAAATCAAGGATTACACTAAAATGGGGGGGATTTGTTGGTGATTTTAGTATCATCAATGTATTTTAGTAGTAATGTGATTTACTATAGGCCGATGCAATTATGCGTTAAAGCTTGGAAACGAGTTAGGGGTAGTGCGGAGTGCACGCTCGTCGAGCCAACGTATAATTGAATGCGAATAATTGAAACGGGGTTCCAAGGGGCGAAACCCCTGGCAGGGTGCGGGGCAGCGCCCCGTTCGAAATTTTCGTTTGAACAGTTGAACCCTTTCCCAACCGACGTAACCGTTTCTGAACAGTTGCGTCTTTTCGGTTTCTGTTATTGATCTCCTATATAAGGAGTCATTTGGCCTCAGTTTAAAAAAAAGAAATAACGAAACCAAACTGTCTCTCTACATTCCTGAACATTTCTCTTTGCCAGAAACAAATTGTTCTTCAAGAATTATCCCCACAAAGATTTCGTGAATCCAGGCAAGAATAGGGTCGAAATACTTTGTTCGGAAAGTGTACGAACACGATTCTTCGAAGTTATCCAGGATTATCATACCCGATTCTCTAACATTTCGGAGTTATTGTTGTTTTTGTTGTGTTTAGAGTTTATAATTATTTATGAAGTTGTGTTGAAAACAATATTTTCCGCTGCATAGTTTCAAATGCTTTTATGTGTTTTTGAAGGATTGTCGTTGGTGACACCTTAAATTATCGTGTAATACTTTATTTATAAGTTTTGAGTTCAGGATGCTAGACTTAATTCTTAAAATTTAATATTTTGGCTTCGATACTGGTCTCTAAAGTAGGATGGTGAAGGTTGACTCCGGTGGAGAAACTAATTTAGCATTGGGGTTAGACTTACACAATTGAAACTCATACCAAGTAGAATAAAGAAGATGAAATATAACCAACAATGATGAAGAGTGCAGATCCGACAATTTTTTCCGGTAATGGCGACAATGAAGGTTTTTTCTGAGAGTTTTTGTGTGATGGATTTAACTATGGTGGTAGAGAGAAAAAAAAGATTATTGATTTTTAAGAATGTCAGGTGATTTTAGAGGTGGATGTGGAGATTACGGTGACAACAAAGACATTAGAGGTGGTCAGTTTGGGTTGTTCAATGAATTTAAAAGAGGATTTATTGAGGTGTCTGAGAACGGAGATTTGTATGTTCCTTTCGGTAGATTAGTTTTTGGAGACTTTTTTCTCTAATCGTGAATCAATGAGATCAAAATGAAAGAATCAATAATAAAAGATAGATCATTAATCTATAAAAAAAATACAGTCAATTCTATACTAGCGAAGAAGGTACATATAAGAAATAAAGTAAATGATTTTCATTCTCTTTTAAAATAACACATTATACTCTATATAAAACTTTAAATATATCATAGGCATAGTTCTAATAACTTAAAAAATATAACATCGAATATATTAAAATTATAATTAAAATATCTAACCAATAACTGTTTAACAACACTCTATCATAATAATTCATATATAAAAATACTAATTTAAATATTCTAACTAATCATTATTAAATAAACTCTCTATAGTACAATCCAGTAATTAACCATTTCAATGACACAAATTAAAGGAACTTAAATAAGTATTTTACTTAAATAGGAAATAATTTCAAAATATTTGAATCTTACCAGAACTAAAGCATAACAAGAAAGATAAACAAAATAATATGTTAGATATATGTAATTTGAAATGACTAATAAAAGAAACACAAGAGAGGAAATACATAATTAAACTTATTTATATTTATTCTATATTCATTTATTAAAAACAAGTCATCTCAAAAAATTTAATTAATTCAAATAAATTAATAGTTTCATATCATAAAGTTCATCTAAAAAAATTCAAATAATGTAATATAAATTAAAAGTATCGTATCAAGTACAAAGCAGTTACTCTTTTAGTCTTATAATATATCTCATCCTCTTTCTTATTTTTATATATCTCATCCCTCTTTCCTGTTTTAGTATACTCTCATTTAGTAACATTTTTGTTTTTGTAAAAATAACACAATTAGACGTGTTGATTCAATTTTTGTGTAGATTCTATTTTCAAATATACCGCCTAAAATCAAGCAATACAAATTTGGCCAAACTTACATGAATATAGATCATTACAATTAAAATATTTTAATGTCAAGTCTCATGTTACTTAAATATTTTCATTCATCTAAATTATTAAATGGGCAAGACAATGGGAGGGGGTAGAGGCAGATTTAAACATTACTCAGTCAAAAACAATAATGCATATTATATATGACCAAAACTTTAAAAGTTAAGGACACACAATTTCACTTGTTTTAATCTATCTTCTATTATATGTCGTTTTCATGGACGATTGCCTGTAGTTTCAAAATTAAAATAAAAATGTTGTCTATCATTAAATATTTGATGGTGTTTAATTGATTATGTTTTATTTATTTATTTATAAATGAAATAATAATTATTATCATAAATACATTCAAATCTAGGATACATTGCATAAAATTTTTAAAAAAATTATAATATTACCTGAGTTCAAAAGAAAAAATTACACATAAATCTATTTAAGAGTAGTCATTTTTATATCATCAACACCTAAGAAGTGTACTATAATTAGGAGGAAATTTCAAGAAAACACTACTAAACTCAGACAAACAATCTATATTGATTAACTAAGAAGTGTCTACTATAATTAAGAGGAAATTAGAAGACAACACTGCTAAACTCAGACAAACAATCTATATTGATTAAAGCATTAGTACATTGGTTAATTTTTCTATAAGAATAAACCTCAATCACTTTTTATTATAAATATGCTATTTTAAAAACACTAAAAGATTGATTTCCTCGATTTTAGTCGGGGAGAATCTTAAATGATTGGATCAGTGTATGTTAAAAATGTTTTTTTTCCTCCCCGTTTTTTTCTTGCTTCTCCATGTCCTTTATATAGGCTCCAACAATCATAAAGAGTCATTTCCTCTTTCTTTTTGCATTCAAAGTCGTCGTTTCATCATTCTTTTCCGTTCTTAAGGATTGGTAACACATGTTTAATTATGGTGTCGTATGACCTTTCACCTTTCAAAATCATTCTTAGATGGTGACCCTTCGTCTGACCATTATCCTGACTTATCCGAGCTCCATACCCGACGATATGAGACTTGTCATCTAGACCCATTAGGATCCTCAACCCGACAATATGATAACTTCACATGCTAAGCTATTCCTCGGATATTTTTTAGGCAAGTTTGTGTTCTGGCTCTGAATATTACTCGACTTCCATCTGAACCATCCATACTTTGTCACCGACCTCTTCCGATCTTACACCTCAACTAGTCAACATAAATTTTTGGGATGTAGATAAGTGTTGAATAGTATATCTTCGGCAAATATTTTTGTATCGTATCCACAGAGATTGGGTAATATTACCGCCGTTCTATAATTCAAATGTTATAAGTTTAGAAAGTAACAGGGTTGTTTTGTTTGGAAAAATATCTTGTTAATAAATGTTAACAAAAACTATGAAATGGTTTTAGTCAAATATAAAAGCTTGGCAAGATTGGAGTTCACTATTTCAAATGTTTATGATTCCTTATGATAAATAAATAGATTCAAGATTATTGATGATGTTCAAATATCCTCTCAAAGTCATTTATGTCTAAATGATATCGTGATAATCACTATATTGATCCTTAGACGATCTCTCCACCTAACTATCAATATAGCAATCTTTAATGTTCAATATCAAAGAATAGTAATGAATAAATCTATCTCTACAACTTATTCACTACTTGAAAATCTGTTTTATGTCTAAACTCGAGTAATCTCTCTCGACAACTACTCAAATCTGGTTTTCAACTTAAAGCAAAAACAGTATTCAATACATCAACAATCTTTATCTCATATATAAATCAAAGTGAATACATAAACAGATGAGAATAGCTACTACCTCCAATCTTGACAAAAGGGAGTTTAGCTCCTCATCACCATTGTTACAAAGCAGAATATTTCAGAAGAAAAACTCTGTTTTTTTTCCCTTACAAAAATCTCTCAATATCAATGTGTGAATGATAATGAATAATGTTTCAATGCCCTAGGTTAATGTATTTTGTCTCTACCAAAAAAGGTTGACATTTCCCTAATTGGACTTTGTCATCTAAAGCAGAAAAGCAATTCCCAGGCAGACATCAAAATGGCAATTAACTTTTCCTGCACATCAGCACTTTTGACCCTTGGTCAGCTTGCTGGATTCACAGCCTTCGCGGCGCGAACTGTTGCTTCTCCAGCTTCCTTGTTTGGCAAGCTTCCTCCAAAATGTATTGTTGCAATCCAAGGTCTTGCTTATCCACAATTCTACAAAACTAACATAAAATGTGAAATAACTATTCAAAACAAAATAAATTAAACCTAATTGCATTTATACAAAATAGTGAAGATAAAAGTGTGTAATTAAATCAAAACTTGGTAAAAGGGACCAATAAAATGGTATAAAAAGTAGTACAAATTGGTCCCTAACAACTCTCCCCAACTTAGCATTTTGTTTGTCCCTAAACAAAAGTTTCCACCCTTACAATCAAAGCAATGACACAAAAGATTGAAACAAGGATTTACCAAGAGCATTCAAATGGTTCAAAAGTGTTTGGCATTTTCTCAATTCACCTATCTCAATTCTAGACAAAATATGAATAAGGGAAATGGTAAAGTGCAAAAATCATTCCAAGGAATTCAAAGCCATATATGTCAAAATTGAATCAAGCTTACACACACATCATAATAATGATGAATAACATGAAGGGTTACTTTCACTCATCCAAGCAATTAAATCAACAACAACTCAAATCATGCGGTTATCACAACAAGTACCAAATCATGTGAAAAATGAGAATCAAGAGGTCTTTCAAGGGTTGTAATGTGGCTTAGGTTACAAGAAAGGATATGATTAAGACAATTCAACCAAATTGCCTATCCTAAGGGAGCATTCCCAAAGATTCACTCTACATAATTTCCCTTTCTTTGATCCCTATCTTTTTCTTTTTCTTTTCAAATCCACACAACCATGAGCATTTCCTTTGCTTTTCTTTTTCTAATTTTTTTTTCTATGCTCTATGGTTTCAAGGGTGATTTCTTTTTCTTGTTTCTTTTCATATTTTTACCCTTTCATAGAAACTCACTTTTCCAAGTTTCTAATCAACTTTTCACTTTACTCTCCCCAACTTTAGATTCCAAAACCAAATTCATTCAATAATGCTCCCTACTTAGACATAAGCAAAAGGCAAAATTTTGCAAACAACTCGGTTTGAGGTTTCAACTGATACGAAAGAAATTAGGATTCATTTATTCCACAATTTTCAATTGATTTTACAATGATCAATCAAATGAATCCTAAATTAAGCTCAAAGGGGGTTAACTAAGGATTATTCCTCACAAGGTTAGTTGATTCAAACTTTTTTTGGTCAAGTGGTTTTTCTCACAAACAATGCCTCTATCATTTTCAAAAATTTCACACAAAAATGGATTGATGCATGATTTAGCATGATAAGAATGAGTTAAAACAATGCTCGGTTTCCCGCTTTTTAGTGTACAATGGAAAGTCTCCTCACAACTGGCTAAGTCCTATTTTGATTCAAAAATGACATATACTTCAATGAATTTATGACATGGAATTTTCACACACCATCAAACTACTCATGTTAAGTCTAGAAAGCGATAAAGTGTACCTTGAAATGCCGACACTAATTCTTATCATCACCACTCGAAGTGTCCTATGCTTCTTTCTTTGCGATCATTTCTCGGTTGCTTAAAGCTTGACTTATGAGTAAGAACAATTAAACAAAAATGTTGGCAAACCAATATTTGATTAAAACACACTTAAATTTCAAAAAGTATTCATGCAATTATCAAAATACTAAAGAAAATTAAAGTGCTAAGGTAAAGTCATGGTGAACTAGAGCCACCCAAAAGTACATTACAAAATTCCCAAAAACAAAAACAGAATAAGTAAAAAAAGAAACTCAAACATACAACACTCTCAAAACTCCACAAATTCAATCCTCCTCCTCTTCATCACCACCTACACTTCCGAGAACATCTTCCATCTCCTCATTTGGGTCAGCACTACCTCCTGCACCCCCCATAAAATTTGGCCTGCCCACAGGCCAATTAGCATAAGCTGCATAGTCAGCTTGCGATGGAAAAGTTCGGGCCTCTGGTACCAGAAACGTGTTCTGGAACTGCTGCTGCATGGCATCGAAAAGAAAGGATTGAGACCTCCTGGAGGCCTCAAAATTCTCACAGCAGTAGTTGGCAAATGCCATCTGATCAAAACCTGGGGTACTTTGAGGTTGAGGTTGAGGTCGGGATCTGGCTCGGGCTCGAGAGGAAGAAGTACCAGATGCATCAGTCTTTTCATTTGGGTTTTGCAGAAACCTGTTCAAATAAGCGTCACTGATCACACTGGTGATCGAGAAGTGTACTTCCTCAGGGATGGGAACATTTGCCTTACGGCACAGTCCCATGATAAGTCCTGGATAAGCTAGCACACCAGCTTTGCCCCCGAAATTGGTTCCGCTTAACACTATCTTTCTCAATTCTCCTGCAATGAGGGCTGCGACATCCACCGACTTCCCGATCATGATGCAGTACAATAGACACCCGACATCCATAGGAATTGTGGTGGTGTGGCTTCTTGGTCTGATATTAGTCAACAGTAGCACCAAAAAAGCCCTAGCTTCCAAATTGAAATTTTCCTTTTCCACAATTTCGGATGCCCTTGATCATTCACTTCATAAGATTTTCCACTGAGACATAGGGTGGCATTGACCGCTTCCAGATTCCACCTGTTGGCTACCTCCATGATACTGTACTCACAACTCTCACCCTCTCCAAGAGTTAAGGGATGACCTAGATAAGAATTAATGTCATCCCTTCCAAATGAAACAATCTTGCCCCTTACCCTGGACCGGTAAATGAAAGTCGTACCCTCCTCGCGATGCATCGCATTCGCATAAAATTCTCGGACAAGGTCGTAGTTGATTGCGGCTTCCGGCTCGCATAACTTCATCCACTTTCGTTGCTCAAAAGCCGCAACCACGCTGTGATACACCCCGGTTGGAGCTAGCCGAATAAACCTTTCAGGCAAAATGGTTCTCTTGACGAGGCTCTCAAATCGTGCTTCGTGTTCCTCACTGATGAACCTTCGGATAGAACGGGCCTGAGGGGGTGCCATGGTTTTAGTTCTCTTAGACATCTGCAATCAACACCAGAACAACCACAGAACAAATATGAACAGCATTAGCCAGCAATTAACAAAAAGAAAATGGCTCTGGAATTCACAGTTCGCGGCGCGAAGGGTAGTTCGCCGCGCGAACTCTGCGAATTCAGGAAATCCCCAAAACTTCCTAGGGTTCCACCATTGAGGGATTAAACAACTCCCAACCAGCCAAAATGCTCAACCCTACACTAATCCTATTCTAATTCAAACATGCATAGTGATTTCAAACAGTATTCAACAGAGAAATTTGATTTCTAACCAACCCTAATTGAAAAACCCAAAAAGGGATTGGAAAAGAGAATTTTTAGGATACATACCTTTTGAATCGCTAAAGCTTGCTAAAGAAGAAGATTTGAACAATGGAAGATGAAGGATTTTAAGATTTGGTGAGATTTTGAGATTGGGGTGAAAGCGCGGCAAAGTGATTTGAAATGAAAAAGAAATGACCTAAACAGTATTTAAATGGTTCTGTCACGCAAAGTTCGCGGAGCGAACAGTGTTCGCGGCGCGAACAGCAGAAAACAGAACCAATTAAAATTTTTCATTCAGTTCGCGGCGCGAACAGGAGGTCGCGGCGCGAACTGCAAAAAACAGAACCCAATTAAAATTTTTCATTCAGTTCGCGGCGCGAACAGGAGGTCGCGGCGCGAACTGCAAAAAACAGAACCCACTCAAATTTATTCAATCAGTTCGCGGCGCGAACAGGAGGTCGCGGCACGAACTGCAAAAAACAGAACTTCAAATTTCTAAAGGATTAACAGAGCTGAAAATCACAGAATAAAGAAAATTAAAATGCAACTAAAAACATTGGGTTGCCTCCCAACCAGCGCTTTGTTTAACGTCGTTAAGAGCTCGACGGTACCTCGATTAGCTTGATCCAGATAAGGAAAGGACAAACACATCACGGTTTATGTCACCGCTATGATAGACTTTCAATCTTTGACCATTGACAGTCCAGCTTTCTTGCGACTTTGGGTCCTCTATCACAATGGCTCCATAATTCCGTACTTCCTTGACAACAAATGGTCCTGACCATTTAGACTTCAATTTACCCGGAAACAACTTCAACCTTGAGTTAAAAAGCAATACCATCTGTCCAACATGAAACTCTTTATGGCGAACCTTTCCATCATGGTATGCTTTTGTCTTCTCCTTGTACAGCTTATTAGAATGGTATGCATCGTTCCTTAGTTCCTCCAACTCATGGAGTTGACCTTTCCTTTTTTCTCCAGCTAGAGTGGAGTCGAAGTTCAAGAACTTAAGAGCCCATAATGCTCTATGCTCCATTTCAACTGGAAGATGACAAGTCTTCCCATACACCAGTTGAAATGGAGTCAGCCCAATAGGTGCTTTGTAAGCAGTGCGATACGCCCACAAAGCCTCATCAAGTTTTAAGGACCAATCCTTTCTTGAGTTCGAAACTGTTTTCTCAAGGATCCGTTTAATTTCCCGGTTTGAAACCTCAGTTTGACCGTTCGCTTGTGGGTGGTAGGGAGTGGTCACCTTATGCTTTACACCAACACTCGAGGGTGTATTGCAGAAGTGTGATCCTCCATCACTCACCAACACTCGAGGCACACCAAAACGTGAGAATATGTTCTTCTTTAAAAATTTGATCACAGTTTTGGCATCGGCCTTGGGTGAGGCAATTGCTTCCACCCACTTCGAAACATAATCGACAACTACTAAGATGTACTCATTTGAGAAAGAAGAGGGGAATGGGCCAACGAAATCAATCCCCCAACAATCAAAAACTTCTACTTCTAACATGTTGGTTAGAGGCATTTCATCCCGTTTTCCTATTCCTCCACTCCGTTGGCATGCATCACAACTCTTCGCATGTTCGTGCGCATCTTTGAATAAAGATGGCCAACAAAAACCCGATTGGAGTACTTTAGTGGCTGTTCTCAAACCACTATAGTGACCTCCATACGGAGAGTTGTGACAGTGCCACAGAATGTCTCTTGACTCCTCAATTGTTACACACCTTCTCAAAATATTGTCTGCTCCTACTTTAAAAAGATAAGGGTCATCCCAGACATAATATTTTGCATCAGCTAAGAATTTCCTTTTTTGATTGCAAGTGAGGTCTTCCGGTGTTAAACCAGTTGCTTTGTAGTTAGCAAAATCAGCAAACCAAGGCCTCACTTGAATCGCATAGAGTTTTTCATCTGGAAATTCTTCTCTCACCTCTTCTTCTTTGTTTGTAATTTCTACATTGACCAATCGAGACAAATGATCTGCCACCAAGTTCTCGGAACCTTTTTTATCCCGAATCTCTAGATCAAACTCTTGTAATAAAAGGATCCAGCGAATAAGCCTTTGTTTTGAATCCGGCTTGGTAAGCAGATATTTTATCGCAGAGTGGTCAGTGTAGATTACAACTCTTGAACCAATCAAATAAGCTCTAAATTTTTCCAGTGCATATACTATGGCTAGTAATTCTTTTTCAGTTGTTGCATAATTAACTTGCGCGTCATTCAACACCTTACTAGCATAGTGTATGGCATGGAAAACTTTATCGCTTCTTTGTCCTAACACTGCACCAACTGCATAATCGCTAGCATCACACATGAGTTCAAAATCAAGGTTCCAGTTTGGGGCTACGATTATTGGTGCGGTGATCAACTTTTCTTTCAAATCTAAGAAAGCTTTAAGACATGACTCATCAAAAAGAAAAGGCGTACCTTTGTTGAGCAAATTGCTCAATGGCTTTGCAATCTTTGAAAAGTCTTGTATGAATCTCCGGTAGAAACCGGCATGTCCTAGAAAGCTTCTTATTCCTTTAATGTTAGTTGGAGGTGGCAGTTTTTCAATAACCTCCACCTTGGCCTTGTCCACCTCTAGCCCTTCAGAAGAAATCTTGTGACCAAGTACTATACCCTCAGTGACCATAAAATTGCATTTTTCCCAGTTGAGCACTAGGTTGGTCTCCACGCATCTCCCCAGAACTACATCAAGGTGCTTTAAGCACATTTCAAAAGATGATCCATAAACAGAAAAATCGTCCATGAACACCTCAATGCATTCTTCTATCAAGTCTGAAAATATAACTTGCATACACCGTTGAAATGTAGCCGGTGCATTACATAATCCAAAAGGCATTCTTCGGTAAGCAAAGATGCCAAAAGGACACGTAAAAGCTGTCTTCTCATGATCTGCCGGGTTCACTGAAATTTGATTATACCCCGAATATCCGTCCAAGAAACAGTAGAAATTTTTGCCGGCGAGCCTCTCCAACATTTGATCCATGAAGGGTAGTGGGAAATGATCTTTCCTTGTGGCTTGGTTCAACCTTCTATAGTCGATACACATTCTCCACCCTGTCACTGTTCTCGTCGGAATCAACTCATTTTTGTCGTTTTTAATCACCGTCATTCCGCCTTTCTTGGGGACCACTTGTACCGGACTCACCCATGCACTATCAGATATAGGATAAATCATTCCGGCTTCTAAAAGTTTGACAACTTCTTTCCGAACCACCTCTTTCATTGATGGATTCAGACGCCTCTGAGGTTGCGCAACTGGTTTGAAATTTTCCTCCATCATTATCTTGTGCATGCAATAGGCCGGACTAATACCCTTCAAATCGGATAACACCCACCCTATCGCGCCTTGGTTCTTTTTCAATACTTGAATCAACTTATCTTCCTCTTGCGTGGACAATGTGTTGCTTATAATCACTGGTTTAGTACACTCATCTCCAAGAAACACATACTTCAAGTGTGACGGAAGCATTTTCAATTCTAACTTTTGCTCTTCAGTTTCCTTCTTTGCATCCAAATCTTCCACTAATTCTTCTTGATAGGCCAGCTCACCACAAGATTCTAGCTCGTGCAACATCGCTTCGATCTCTCGTTCCTCATTGTCGGTTAACACATTGTATGCTCCGATAAGGGATCTTTCAAGAGGGTTAGAAATATGGATTTGATTCACGACCTCCACTACTTCCTCTTCACTTGCATCGATTCGGAAAGAATCATGATTGTCGGTTGGATGTTTCATTGCTTCGAAAAGGTTAAAAGTCACCTCTTCATCTTGCACTCTCACCTTCATTAGCCCATCATCTATGTCGATCATCATCCGAGCTGTCTTCATAAAAGGTCTTCCAAGAATTAGGGGTACATCGCGGTCCTCATCCATCTCCACTATTACAAAGTCCACCGGAAACAAAAATTTGTCCACTTTCACAAGCATGTCTTGGGCGATTCCGTATGGTGAGGTTGTAGACTTGTCTGCTAGTTGGAGGGTCATTCTTGTTGATTTAATCTCCATATTTCCCAATCGTTTGACAATGGAAAGGGGGATTAAATTTATACTAGAGCCGAAATCTATCAAACCATTCCCAACGTATGTGCTTCCAATGGTTACCGGTAGAACAACCCGGCCCGGGTCGGACTCCTTCCTTGGTAGAGTCTTCTGGATGATGGCGCTACACCGTGTGTCATACCCCAAAAATTACCCATCATTTTTCCTAAAAAAAAAAAAAAAAAAAAAAAAAAAAAAAAAAACGAAAAAAAAAAAAAGAAATTTTTTTTAATTAATTAATTAATTAATTAATTAATTAATTAATTAATTAATTAATTAATTAATTAAATAATTAAAATAAATAAATAAATAAAATATAACAAATTATTTTGGACTTGGGTCTCCCTCATTCCAAGCCCATTACCCACGAAATTAGTCTATAAATACTGAAGTTTCAGTAGGGGAGTGACACTTGGAGTTTACACTGGGAGATTCACTGGAGAAAGAAGGAAGAGAAGCAAAACACTCTGAGGTTCCTTGGAACAAAACCTTGAGGAAAAAGAAAGAGAGAGAACAGAGAAGGACGGATAGAAACTTTGGCATAGGAACCCTGCCTACCCGGAGAATTCAGAGTAAAGAAACCCTGAAGGCAGCCCATCTGCACCGAAGCCATCGCCGTCCAATTCCCGCTGCCTAACTTATTCCGATACTACAAGTGGTCAATCCCTTCAACCTTGAATTGGCAAACAGGTTTGCGTATCTCTATTGTTTATACTTTCAATTGGCCATATCTACATATATAATGCATCATGATTAAATGTTGATATATAATTTGCTTTCGTATGGGAATTTAAATATGCCTGAATACCCTGAATGTTTGACCATGTTATTCCTGTGATAAAATGCCATAAAATTCAAAGTTCCTAACATGGGGCTGTTTTCAAATTCAAAATCCGTGGCCTTCGCTAGGCGAGGCAGAGGCAACGAGACAGTACCTGATTCTTCTAGTCTGTTTTTTTTATGTTTTTATCATAGCCATGCATTATTTATCCTATCCTATTTATTGTTGTGATATTTCTCCGGTGTAATCTTCGATTGCACCCTGATTTGGTGTTCTGACATGTTTCTTTTTTTTGAGTTTCGTAAAGGTTCACATATCCCAGGAAAAGGTTATTGGCTAGGTATTCCACTTTATTTGTGGGATACCCTTGTGGAGTTTCACCCTAAATTAATTTTTAATGTATTAATTTCTAATGTATTAATTTTTTTAATATATTATTTTTAATAATTTAATGGGAGTTTCATCCTAATTATATAATTAATTGTAAAACTTTGCCTTTGAATAAGTGATCTTGGACCTCTCTTTGTTGCCTTACGATTACGATATTACGGTCATGTCCCGCAAACGTGGGGATACCCTTAGCAAAGACCCTTCGGTTAAATCATCATAAAATAAATTATAGTCCCTCGGATGTTGCCTTCGAATATACAACTTTGTCCCTCGATGACCCTCCGATGTTGCCTACGGTTAAAAGATGATAGTCCCTTCGAATGCTAAGGTATCCTCGTAACTGTTGCCTTCAATGACCAATCGATGACCCTACGATGACCCTTTTACATCCAAAGGATAAAACTACTTATTTCTCAATAATAAGGACAGTTTTACCCTCATAAGGATAGGAAATACTCATAAAGACCTTGGGTCGGTATAACTCTTAATTGCTGGCTCACAACTTAAAACATTTTTTTGCACCTCACACCTTTCAAAATGCCTTTAGAAAATCACCACTTGGTATACATTCATACTAGAATCATTACCGAGTTATATTTTTCTAAACAATTTTCAAAACTAAAACGGGATAACCACTTTGTATACATTCATACAAGAATCATTACAAAGTTAAATTCTCTTTTCAAAACAATTTTCCAAACAATTCACAAACACTTTTTTAGACAAAAATAATATAAGTGATCGAGCAATTAAGAGCCCATGGATAACCATGGATACAAAGGGTGCTAACACCTTCCCTTTGTATAATGTACCTCCCGAACCCAAAATCTAAATTAAGGTCTTTCCTGTTCTTTTCCACCTTTCCTTATTGGATAAAAGAAAAGTCGGTGGCGACTCTTGCTAACCGCGACATTGCGATAAAAAACACAAAAAGTCCAGTTCACCGTATGACAGAACTGGCGACTCCACTGGGGACCTTAAAAAGAGAGGTTACCTTAAAAACAAGATCACTTATTCAATTTGTCTGATTTATTTTTAAGGGATTGCTTGGGTATGTTATGCTTGAGTGAAAGATCCTACACCCGGATCTACTGTACCTTAGGTAAGTAGCAAGAGATCATCGCGACTGTCCGGCGTATACTGGAATGGTCAAAATGATGGCTACGGTTAATGTGGCACTTTGGATGTCCTGATGTTCCTCATGTTAGTTGAGGAAATATTTGGCATTCGCGTGGTGTCATAAAAGCATTAACCAGACCTTTAGAACCCTAATTGACTCATCCTGGCCATTAGAAAGTAGTGAGATAACTGGCTTCGGTTCCGACTGGAGTTGGTTGAGACTCGATACTACACTCTTTGAGATTGGACTTTAGGGAAGCTTCGGTCAACCACTTGGTGTTGCACTGAAGTGGACTTAAGGAAAGGTCAATGATTTGAGATCCTTCTAGAACCCGGTTACTATTCTAAGACAGGTTGAACCAACCAAACTTCAGTGGGGAGGGTATTTACCTATGGAACTCACGCAAGCCTTAAAACCTAGGAATGATTGTTGTGTGACTTGCTTGTGCTTGTTATTTATCTAACAACATGACATCATAACAACATAACATCATAACATCATGGCATTGTACTAACCATTTCAAGGATTTAGGGATTTAACTCTGCTAAAAAAAAAAAAGCTCTTTTTGTTAGTTTATGCAAAGTTAAATCCCGAAAGTCCTTGAAAACATTTCATACATTGCATTGCATCGCATAACAGGTATTCTAAAGGATCAGTGTTCTCACGATTTTCCTATCAAACAGATTCCAGCAGATTCAAACAGATTGAACAATGGCTCTCGAACAAACTGTCAAAGATCTCCAGGCCCAGAATGCTCAATTCCAGGAAATGATGCTGAGCTTATCTAAGGGGCAGGAAGAACTGAAAGCTCTTTTGATGGAGAAGAAGAAGGACCAGAAACCTGTGGGTTACATCAACCCGGGGAGAAGGCTTAAGGGACAGGTTACAGGAGTCAAGATTAGAATTCCGAAGGATTCAGAAGAAGAGACCGAGAATGATTCGGAAGATGAGAATCCTAATCTCGTCAATTCTGAGGACGACGATGAAGATTATGAACATGAACAGTACTCTCCGAAGGATGATAAGTACAAGTTGCTGGAAGAACGTATGCTAGCTATGGAGGGGCAGAAAGTGCCCGGTCTGGATTTCGAAAACTTGGGTCTGGTCTCTGATGTGGTCATTCCCCGCAAATTCAAGGTTCCCATTTTCACTAAGTATGATGGTGCCTCTTGTCCTCAGATGCATCTAAGGGCTTATGTGAGAAAGATTCAGCCGCACACTACTGATAAGAAACTGTGGATCCATTTCTTCCAAGAGAGTCTGTCTGGCACACAGTTAGAGTGGTATTATCAGCTTGAGAGCTCTAACATCCGCACATGGACTGATTTAGCAACAGCTTTCTACAAGCACTACCAGTATAATTCTGAGTTAGCGCCTACTCGGCTACAGCTACAAAATATGACTATGGGCTCTAAAGAAAGTTTCAAAGAATATGCTCAAAAGTGGAGAGATTTGGCTGGCAGAGTCAAACCCCCTATGACTGATCGAGAGTTAGTGGACATGTTCATGGGTACACTGACTGGCCCATTCTACAGCCATCTACTGGGAAGTTCCTCGTCAGGTTTCACTGAACTTATCTTGACAGGTGAACGGGTTGAAAGCGGCATTCGAAGTGGAAAGATACAGGCAGCTACTTCTGCAAGCACCAAAAAGTCCTATCAGGGAAAGAATGAATCAAATGCTGTGTACAGTGAGAGGAAGCATAACAAGAAGAATCGTGACCATACTGTTGGGGCAGTTACAATTGCCGCACCGCCATCTCAGAACTTCCAACACAGACAAGACAGGTCGAGAAGACAGTTTACCAAGATCAATATGACTTTAACCCAAGCACTGCAGAGTATGTTAAAGGCCAATTTGATTACCCTCAGAGGCCCTCCTGCAAATCCCAACACTACTTCTCCTCGTTATAATCCCAACGCCAGGTGTGCCTATCACTCCGATAGCCCCGGGCATGATACGAATGATTGCTGGTTGTTGAAGAACAAGATTCAGGATATGATCGACGCTGGAGAAATTGAATTTGATCCTCCGGCGACCCCCAATGTCATCACAGCACCTATGCCTAATCATGACCAGAATGTTAATGTTGTGGACGACAATTCTCACGTTACTGACGTTGCTGATTTAGCATCTCCTCTCCTGATCGTTAAGAAGAATTTATTGCAAGCTGGTTTATTTCCAGGTTGTGCTGAAGATTGCGATCTCTGTGTACTCCGACCCAATGATTGTTTGAAGTTGAAGAACGGCATTCAACGGCTGATGGATGATCGTACAATTCTATTTGAAAGGGTTCCTAAGGTGGACAACTCTATTGAAGAGGTATCTGTGATTGCTAGGTCCAAAGCTCCAGTGAAGATTACCGCTACTAGAGTGCCTGTGAAGATTACCGCTGAGCCCAAAGTGGCTCCCCTGATTATTACCGCAC
Source organism: Lathyrus oleraceus (assembly GCF_024323335.1). NCBI lineage: Eukaryota > Viridiplantae > Streptophyta > Magnoliopsida > Fabales > Fabaceae > Lathyrus > Lathyrus oleraceus. Next base: position 174,467,982 of record NC_066580.1, on the reverse strand, counting down.
CTGGCCCCGTGCCATATTCCTCCAGCAAAGCTATTCCGTGGAACTATGGAGGCGACGTTTACATCCATGGCATAAAGCAGGTTGGTAGTTCTGCTAATCCTAATGATATTGTGGGGACTAGTAAAGTTACTCGAAGTGGAAGGATCTACTCCCCAGAAATCTCACCTCCCGCTCCCGAAATTCGAGGAAAAAGACCAGTCAATCCTCCTCAGTCAGAGACATCGGTCGAAGTTACTTCTGAAGATGTTGCCAAACAGGAAATGGAAGAGATGCTGAAAATCATCCGTAAGAGCGATTTTGATGTAGTGGAACAATTGGGGCATACTCCGTCTAAAATCTCAATGTTGTCCTTGTTATTATCCTCTGAATCCCATGCCAATGCATTGATGAAATTCTTGAAGACCGCTCATGTGCCTCAAGAAACATCCGTCGATCAATTCGAACATTATGTTGCTAATTTGACTGTTGACAATGGCCTAGGCTTTTCCGATGCTGACCTGACGCCAGCAGGAAAGAATCACAATAAAGCTCTGCATATCTCCATCGAGTGTGAGGGGATCACCCTGGCTCACGTGTTGATCGACAACGACTCTTCCTTGAATGTGCTCCCGAAAGCTGTACTCGATAAATTTGACTACAAAGGCATTGAACTGAAACCTAGTGATGTTGTGGGGCGTGCTTACGATGGTGCGAAGAGTGTTGTCTATGGTGAAGTGGTTCTCCCTATCAAGATAGGACCTCAAGTCTTCAACACTACCTTTCACGTGATGGACATTCGTCCCGCCTACTCCTGCTTGTTGGGGCGCCCTTGGATCCATGGGGCAGGTGCGGTAGCTTCGTCGCTTCATCAAAAGCTGAAGTATCCAATAGCAGGCATGGTTGTCACTGTATGTGGAGAAGAAGAGTATATTGTCAGTAGTGTGCAAGCCTTCAAATACGTCGAGATGGATGGTGAATTCTTTGAGACTCCTTCTCAGTCATTTGAAGTGGTTCCTCCACCCAGTCCTGTCCTTAAGCCAACTCCCCTTGTGCCCAAGGTTGTTCGTGCTCCCCCTGTCATGATCTCTCTGAAAGATGCTCAAGCCGCGATTGAAAATGGTGATCGTGCTGGTTGGGGTCAACTGATCAATGTACCGTACAAGTCTGATAAAGCTGGCCTGGGGTTTAACTCTGGAAAGATAGTCAAAAATCAGATTAATGCTATGGAAGATGCTGATAGTGATTGCGACTTGGATAGCTGGATTTTCCCAACAATTGGTGACGGACTCAACAATTGGAAGACTGAAGACATTATCCCGATTTCCTTTAGTCAGGAGTAATTGTTATTGTTTATTCTAGAATTGCAAATTTTAATTTTCTTTTACAATCAAACTTCTTAAAGCATTGTGTCTATGCCCGAGGCACAATGGCTAATTTGTTAGGGGTTTGTCATTTTCATAAGCATATTCATATTCAATAGATCAATGGACTTTTTGCATTCAAATATTGCGCTCTTTATCTTTCCTGTCATTTTTCAAACAAGCTATGTTTCTTGCACACACTCACGTAACAATTTGCCGATTCATATCCACTCTGGATCCTGTTGGTAATGACTCTGCTACTGTTCATTATGACTTTGAAAATCCGATCTACCAAGCCGAGGATGGAAGCGAGGAAGATTGTGAAGTCCCTGGAGAACTTGCCCGACTACTGCAAGAAGAAAAGACTATACAGCCGCATGAGGAATCAATTGAAATTGTAAATCTGGGTACTGAAATAAACAAGAAAGAAGTCAGAGGTTTCTTGGGGCACTCGAATTACATTGCCCGATTCATTCCACACTTGACTGCTACCTGCAAACCCATCTTCAAATTACTGAGACAAAATCAAGAGATGGTATGGAATGATGAATGCCAAGAAGCTTATGACAAAATCAGGAAATATCGCCAAGAACCTCCAGTTCCGATGCCACCAGTTGAAGGAAGACCTTTAATTACGTATTTGACCGTGTTAGAAAATTCAATGAGGTGTGTTGGGGCAACATGACGAGTCTGGTCGAAAAGAGCATGCCATATACTGCCTTAGCAAAAGGTACCGACTGTGAAACAAGATACTCACAGCCCGAGAAAGCTTGCTGTGCTTTGGCCTGGGCTGCTCGCCGACTAAGACAGTATATGTTGAATCATACCACCTTATTGACTTCTAAGATGGATTCTATCAAATACCTATTTGAGAAACCTGCTGTCTCCTGAAAGAGTTATCACTGACAATGGTACTAATTTGAACAACAAGATGATTACTGAACTCTGCATGCAGTTCAAAATAAAACACCATAACTCTTCTCCGTACCGGCCAAAGATGAACGGCGCCGTGGGGACTGCTAACAATATCAAGAAGGTCATGCAAGAAATGACAGTAACATACAAAGACTGGCATGAGATGTTACCCTTTACTCTTTACGGTTATCGCACTTCGGTGCGCACTACGACAGGGGCAACTCCGTTCTCTTTAGTCTATGGAATGGAAGCCATCTTACTAGTGGAAGTTCAGATTCCCTCTCTAAGAATCATGAAAGAGGCGGGCTTAGATGAAGATGAATGGATTCAGACTCGACTCGATCAGATAAATCTGATTGATGAGAAGAGACTTGCGGCTGTTTGTCATGGGCAGATATATCAGAAATGCATGACCCAGGCATTTAACAAAAGAGTTAAGAGACAGGTGTACCAACTTGGCGACTTGGTGATCAAGCGTATCATTCTACCACAAGGTGATCCCAGAGGCAAATGGACTCCCACATACGAAGGGCCATTTGTGGTTAAGAAGGTATTCTCTGGTGGAGCCATGATACTCGCTACTATGGATGGTGAAGACTTCCCACATCCCGTTAACGCGGACATAGTTAAAAAATACTACGCATAAAAGAGACCCGCTAGATCGACGTATCTAGGCAAAAGTAAGGGCATCCCGGCGAACCAAAAGGGTTCGGGCAAAAATTAGGGATATAAAAAAAAAATGTACACCCGGCAAGTCGAAAACCTGAAAAGGCGGCTTGGGCAAAAAAGGGTATCCTGGTGGACTGAAAACCTGAAAAGGCGGTCCAGGCAAAAATTAGGGATTAAAGCGTATGACTATGTCCCGTTCTCAGTCAACTTTCATCCAAGTTCGAGGGACTGACCAAGCCAATCACTTCTATCCGACAGCAAGGGATGAGATGCTCGAAGACATAATGACAGTAGTAGGCTTAAAATCAATAGGACTTCTTCCACATAGCTTTCTCTTTGTTTTCGACAATTTCCTCTTACTAGGATTTCTGTCTCCTTGTACACAAATTGCCTGTTTATAGGCCTCCTTTCAAAATCAATACAACCCTCTTTCAAAAAAAAAGATGCTTTTGTTTTTACTTTTCTGTTTTGGTTGCGTAAATGTCCATTGATTTAATTTGAATTAATATGTGCATTTGAATATGATAAATGTTTACCAAAATATATGCGTAGAATAGCAATAGCAATTACTACCCGACTTCAGGATCGAGGAGAAGGTCTAACCATGCTTCCAATGAATCCGCTACCAATTCTATTCCCCCAGCAAGTCTGTTATTCCTCAGAAGAAATTAGCAGTATTCCCCGGCACAGCCAGTTACTCCCCAACAGAGGTCGGCATCATCAGACAGATTGATCATCTCATCCATCCTCAGCCAAGATCTGTGGAATATTTCTACCATCAGACAGAATCAAGAACCCCCTGCCGAGAAAGGGTCATCGTTACAAATATCTCCAATCAGTAGATGGGGATTTATTTTCCCCAGTAGAGTCCCCAAGCAGAACTTCTCATACGCATAACTCATTCATTACATCATTTCACAGCATACGCATGCATACAACATTCGCATTTATTTTAGCATAACGCGAAACATCTCATACATCATGACATAGCATGAAGCTAACTTTTCTTTGCAGGTTATTTATCCTCCTGATATAGTCAAAATAAAAGGTCCATTCAGACAGACACCTTTATCAATCACATTCAAGATTCAGATACATATTTCAAATACAGTTCATGGGAACATTCATTCTGACAACACTTTGATATCCTCCTAACGATGGCATCTTTAAGCCCATCCCAGACATTTATTGCAAGTACAACATATACAGGTTATCAGATACAGCCTAACGTACGGTTCATTCTGATTCAGCCCAACATATGACTTCTTCAGCAACTCCAATGCGGTCTAACGTACGACCCATTTGGACCTTCAAATCCTCAGATGCTGCCTAGCGTACGGTACATTCAGGGGTGTAGTCTAGCGTACGACTACTTTCTTTTTCAGATGCAGCCTAACGGACGGCTCATTCTACAACTCGGATACGATCTAACGTACGATCCATTCTGAACTTCAACAACCCCAACGCGGTCTAACGTACGACCCGTTTGGATCTTACAACCCTCAGATGCTACCTAACGTACGGTACATTTCTGAAGTGTAGTCTGGCGTACGACTACCGCTTTCATCATCAGATGCGGCCTAACAGACGACTCATTCTGCGACGGTCTAACGTACGACCCGTTCGGATGTCCATCCCCTCAGATGCTACCTAACATACGGTACATTTCTGAAGTGTAGTCTAACGTACGACTACCCCTTTCGTCATCAGATTCAGCCTAACGTACGACTCATTCTGCAACTCAGATACGATCTAGCGTATGGTCCATTCTGACCCTTTATCCCCAACAGCATATGACACACTCCGACTCCCCAGCGAAGTCGGCAGCCTAATGGATGACTCATTATACGGTCTAACGTACGACCCAGTGTGGCACCCATGTCTTCAAATTGGCCTAATATACGGCGCGATCTGAAGCTTTCGTCATCAAACCTTCCGGATGGCATCTTTAAGCCCATCTCCATCAAGACCAACTGTCGATTCTCAAGTGCAAATTTTTGGGGCACTCTAGTGTTCAATAATCTTCCACCTCCAGACCACGAATGGCATACACGCCATCCTAACTCTCTCGGTTCAAGAATATTGAACAGGGGCAGCTGTCATACCCCAAAAATTACCCATCATTTTTCCTAAAAAAAAAAAAAAAAAAAAAAAAAAAACGAAAAAAAAAAAAAACGAAAAAAAAAAGAAAAAATTTTTAATTAATTAATTAATTAATTAATTAATTAATTAATTAAATAATTAAAATAAATAAATAAATAAAATATAACAAATTATTTTGGACTTGGGTCTCCCTCATTCCAAGCCCATTACCCACGAAATTAGTCTATAAATACTGAAGTTTCAGTAGGGGAGTGACACTTGGAGTTTACACTGGGAGATTCACTGGAGAAAGAAGGAAGAGAAGCAAAACACTCTGAGGTTTCCTTGGAACAAAACCTTGAGGAAAAAGAAAGAGAGAGAACAGAGAAGGACGGATAGAAACTTTGGCATAGGAACCCTGCCTACCCGGAGAATTCAGAGTAAAGAAACCCTGAAGGCAGCCCATCTGCACCGAAGCCATCGCCGTCCAATTCCCGCTGCCTAACTTATTCCGATACTACAAGTGGTCAATCCCTTCAACCTTGAATTGGCAAACAGGTTTGCGTATCTCTATTGTTTATACTTTCAATTGGCCATATCTACATATATAATGCATCATGATTAAATGTTGATATATAATTTGCTTTCGTATGGGAATTTAAATATGCCTGAATACCCTGAATGTTTGACCATGTTATTCCTGTGATAAAATGCCATAAAATTCAAAGTTCCTAACATGGGGCTGTTTTCAAATTCAAAATCCGTGGCCTTCGCTAGGCGAGGCAGAGGCGAACGAGACAGTACCTGATTCTTCTAGTCTGTTTTTTTTATGTTTTTATCATAGCCATGCATTATTTATCCTATCCTATTTATTGTTGTGATATTTCTCCGGTGTAATCTTCGATTGCACCCTGATTTGGTGTTCTGACATGTTTCTTTTTTTTGAGTTTCGTAAAGGTTCACATATCCCAGGAAAAGGTTATTGGCTAGGTATTCCACTTTATTTGTGGGATACCCTTGTGGAGTTTCACCCTAAATTAATTTTTAATGTATTAATTTCTAATGTATTAATTTTTTTAATATATTATTTTTAATAATTTTAATGGGGAGTTTCATCCTAATTATATAATTAATTGTAAAACTTTGCCTTTGAATAAGTGATCTTGGACCTCTCTTTGTTGCCTTACGATTACGATATTACGGTCATGTCCCGCAAACGTGGGGATACCCTTAGCAAAGACCCTTCGGTTAAATCATCATAAAATAAATTATAGTCCCTCGGATGTTGCCTTCGAATATACAACTTTGTCCCTCGATGACCCTCCGATGTTGCCTACGGTTAAAAGATGATAGTCCCTTCGAATGCTAAGGTATCCTCGTAACTGTTGCCTTCAATGACCAATCGATGACCCTACGATGACCCTTTTACATCCAAAGGATAAAACTACTTATTTCTCAATAATAAGGACAGTTTTACCCTCATAAGGATAGGAAATACTCATAAAGACCTTGGGTCGGTATAACTCTTAATTGCTGGCTCACAACTTAAAACATTTTTTTGCACCTCACACCTTTCAAAATGCCTTTAGAAAATCACCACTTGGTATACATTCATACTAGAATCATTACCGAGTTATATTTTTCTAAACAATTTTCAAAACTAAAACGGGATAACCACTTTGTATACATTCATACAAGAATCATTACAAAGTTAAATTCTCTTTTCAAAACAATTTTCCAAACAATTCACAAACACTTTTTTAGACAAAAATAATATAAGTGATCGAGCAATTAAGAGCCCATGGATAACCATGGATACAAAGGGTGCTAACACCTTCCCTTTGTATAATGTACCTCCCGAACCCAAAATCTAAATTAAGGTCTTTCCTGTTCTTTTCCACCTTTCCTTATTGGATAAAAGAAAAGTCGGTGGCGACTCTTGCTAACCGCGACATTGCGATAAAAAACACAAAAAGTCCAGTTCACCGTATGACACCGTGCATCAAGAAGTATGGTCTCATCTTCCACGTGTCGCCTTTTCTAGGTAAGAATGTCCTTCATAAATTTAGCATACCGTGGCATTTGTTCTAATGCATCAGCAAATGGAATGTTGATTTGGAGTTGCTTGAAGATGTCCAAGAACCGTGCATAATGCCTAGCATTTTCCTTCCTTGATGGAGCATGTGGGTAGGGTAGATGTTGAGTTGGAATGACGCTCACTCCCTTTTCAGATTTCTTCTTTTTCTTTGATTCAACATCTTTTTTCCCTTCTGGATCAGTCTGCACATCAGTGGGCAAAACCTGCTCTTTTCGCGGCGCGAAGGTGGTTCGCGACGCGAACTTAGCATTTCCAGAATCATTTTCCCTTTCACCAACTATATCTGTTTCTTCCAGCATCCCATCAGTGGTGTTCTCTTCTACAATTTCTTCACCTTTTTCACTTTCCAACGCTTTACCGCTCCTTGTGACGACTGCTTTGCAATGTTCCTTTGGATTCGGTTGAGTGTTAGTAGAGAAAGAGGGCCCTGCGTTTTGTTCCGACAGTTGCTTCGCGAGTTGGCCTACTTGATTTTCCAGATTTTTAATTGCCGCTTCGTTACTCTTCTGATTTGCCATGGAAGCTTGCATGAATTGTTGAAGAGTGTCTTCTAGCTTGGAATTTCCTCCTTGCGACTGCTGTCCCTGGGAGTTTGGCTGTTGGTAAGGACTTTGCTGCTGAAAATTCTGATTGTTGAACCTTGACGGTTGATACCCTTGATTGTTTCTTGGTTGATAGCCTTGATTGTTAGGCTGTTGTCTTTGATAGCCCTGATTTTGATTGTTCACATAACTCACTTCTTCTTGGGGTGGAGGACAAAAACCAGTAGGGTGATCCCCTTGACATAATTCGCAACATGCTACCTGATGCTGAACTTGAAACCCTTGAATCTCTTTTATTTGCTGTGGAAGCTTGGCCATTTGTTGAGTAAGAAGCTCCACTTGTTGAGAGAGTAGCTTGTTTTGAGCAAGGATGGCATCATTGGTATTCAACTCTAGAACTCCAGGCTTACGTTGCGAAGGACTACGATCATGTTGACCTTGATGATCATTTCGGGCCATCCGTTCAATAATGACTTTAGCTTCTTCCGCAGTTTTTGATATAAGCGACCCACCCGCGGTGGCGTCCAGAAGTGTCTTATGAGTTGATTGGAGACCATTTAAAAAAATATGGATTTGAGTGAGCTCATCAAAACCATGTCCCTTACATTTCCTCAACATTGATTTGAATCTTTCCCAAGCTTCATTTAGAGACTCGTTGCCTCCTTGAGTGAATACCGCAATAGCCGTTTTGGCTTCCATGAATCGGGATTGAGGGAAGTACCTTTCCAAGAACTTTTCTTCTAACAAATTCCAATCCGTCATCACTCTTGATTCTTGATCAAGGTACCACTCTTTTGCCTTTCCCACTAAGGAGTGTGGGAACATCCTCTTGAATAATGTTTCTTCACCCGCTTCGTCTATTCCCGTAGAACCCGCAATCTCATAGAATTTGATGAGATGGGTATACGGATCTTCGTGATCCATTCCGGTGAATGGATTTGCATAGAGAAGTTGGAGGATTCCGGTCTTCATCTCCGTATTTCTTCCTCCACGGGCAAATTGAGCATTCCTTCTTGGACTATTAGCGGACATTTCGGTACGATTATCCTCCGCCATGTTTCCGTCACAAGCCTCTACAACCACTTCTTCAATTGGAACAAGTGCGGAAGTAGATGCTTCTTCTCTCCGGTTCCTCTCTTCGGCTAGTTTCCTTCTTCTTCGTGTTTTGCTATTGAGCTTCCGAAGTGTTCTTTCAATTTCAGGATCGAATTGAAGTTGCTCCTCGGTTACTTTTCCTCGCATACACTAGAATCTACAAAACTAACAAACCAAGTGAAACAAAAGAGGTATAGTAATAAGTGTAACACAACTTAAAAACAAAGACTTATTGCAATGCTTGTAATATCGACACCAATCCCCGGCAACGGCGCCAATTTGTTGAATAGTATATCTTCGGCAAATATTTTTGTATCGTATCCACAGAGATTGGGTAATATTACCGCCGTTCTATAATTCAAATGTTATAAATTTAGAAAGTAACAGGGTTGTTTTGTTTGGAAAAATATCTTGTTAATAAATGTTAACAAAAACTATGAAATGGTTTTAGTCAAATATAAAAGCTTGGCAAGATTGGAGTTCACTATTTCAAATGTTTATGATTCCTTATGATAAATAAATAGATTCAAGATTATTGATGATGTTCAAATATCCTCTCAAAGTCATTTATGTCTAAATGATATCGTGATAATCACTATATTGATCCTTAGACGATCTCTCCACCTAACTATCAATATAGCAATCTTTAATGTTCAATATCAAAGAATAGTAATGAATAAATTTATCTCTACAACTTATTCACTACTTGAAAATCTGTTTTATGTCTAAACTCGAGTAATCTCTCTCGACAACTACTCACATCTGGTTTTCAACTTAAAGCAAAAACAGTATTCAATACATCAACAATCTTTATCTCATATATAAATCAAAGTGAATACATAAACAGATGAGAATAGCTACTACCTCCAATCTTGACAAAAGGGAGTTTAGCTCCTCATCACCATTGTTACAAAGCAGAATATTTCAGAAGAAAAACTCTGTTTTTTTTCCCTTACAAAAATATCTCAATATCAATGTGTGAATGATAATGAATAATGTTTCAATGCCCTAGGTTAATGTATTTTGTCTCTACCAAAAAAGGTTGACATTTCCCTAATTGGACTTTGTCATCTAAAGCAGAAAAGCAATTCCCAGGCAAACATCAAAATGGCAATTAACTTTTCCTGCACAGCAGCACTTTTGACCCTTGGTCAGCTTGCTGGATTCGCAGCCTTCGCGGCGCGAAGGAAGTTCGCGGCGCGAACTGTTGCTTCTCCAGCTTCCTTGTTTGGCAAGCTTCCTCCAAAATGTATTGTTGCAATCCAAGGTCTTGCTTATCCACAATTCTACAAAACTAACATAAAATGTGAAATAACTATTCAAAACAAAATAAATTAAACCTAATTGCATTTATACAAAATAGTGAAGATAAAAGTGTGTAATTAAATCAAAACTTGGTAAAAGGGACCGATAAAATGGTATAAAAAGTAGTACAAATTGGTCCCTAACAATAAGCCCCCCGAGCATGAAATATGAAAGAGAGAAATGTTCGGATAGAAGAAGCCTGAAATATTTCCCGTCCATCATAGGGTTGAGGTATACCCCAGACCTAACATATTGTTGTCAGATTTATAGACATGTCCTAGTAACGTAGGCAATCATGCCAGACGTGGGATCATATCTTTGCCATATTTTCTCGTTCTTCTGTAATGCTGATTTTTATGGGGAATCGGTTTTCTTCATAAACCACTGTCGCATCACGCGAAAAACCGGCGGGAAAAGAAAGAAACAACAGAGCCGCCACCGTGCGTTATTTATCCCAAAAGAGGGAAAGGAAACGCTCGAAGTAAACCTGGAAAAGAACATGGTCTCGCGACCAAAGAGGATGGGTTCGGGAGTCGGTTATGCGAAGGGAAGGTATTAGGCCCCCTACGCATCCGTAGTACTCTACGGGATCCACGCACACTAGAAAGGAAGATTGGTTGCTATAACACTGCTCAAACACACACACACTGGCTGAAAGGGACAAAAGAGACTGACTGAAACTGACTCGGCAGGATATCGTATCCTGGGCCTACTTAGTCTATCAGGTATAGACATCAGAGTCGAAGTAGTTCGGACTGGGGAAACGACACATGCTCGCTAGGATATCGCATCCTATGCATACGTATCTCCTTGGACGAAGGAGAATCAGAGCATTCGTAGCTCGGCTGACACGCACACAAACAAAACAAGACAAAGGCAAACGTGGAGCCCAACTGCCAATCGCTGGACTTATGTCGACATCCGAACCTAAACACACACAGGAAACCAACTGCCAATCGCTGGACTTATGTCGGACTCCAACCAGAACACACACAAGGGTGGTTAAGACACAAAGGGTTGGAAAAGAAAAAGGGCGAACAAACAAACTAAAAGGGAGACTAGAGCTCGAGCCTAATAGTTGCCAAACACACACAAAAAGAAAAGGGCGCCCGGAGAGATCAGCTCAATCTCCTGCCTACATACTTCATCTGGTATGAAGATCAGGGCGATGTAGTTCCCCTACGCAGGGACAAAGGATCTAGCCTAACCAGATAACAGAGGGGGACACAACACTAGGGAGACTACGACTCGAGCCTAGATGTTGTCATGCAAAGTCAACCCTAAGTTAAGGTTTCTAGCTAAATGGCACAAGGGCCAACCTATCCTAGACAAGGCTTGCACAGGAAGCAAGGGTCTCGATTGCAACTAGGGCAAGAGAAAGGGGAGATCTCAATCGCAACGAGGGCGAGAGAAAGGATCGCAACGAGGGCGAAAACAAGCAAGGATTAGTCGTTAGTTGTTAGTCAAACTCGGCAAGACATCGCGTCTCGTGCCTACGTATCTCATCTGAACATGAGAATCAGAGTTGCCTAGTAGTTCGGCCGGCTGGGAGAAAAGACTCGATCGCAACGAGGGCGAGAGAAAGGGAAAGTCTCGATCGCAACGAGGGCGAGAGAAAGGAAAAGGCTCGATCGCAACGAGGGCGAGAGAAAGGATCGCAACGAGGGCGAGAGAAAGGATCGCAACGAGGGCGAGAGAAAGGATCGCAACGAGGGCGAAAGCAAACAAGGATTAGCTGTTAGTTGTTAGTCAAACTCGGCAAGACATCGCATCTCGTGCCTACGTATCTCATCTGAACATGAGAATCAGAGTTGCCGTAGTTCGGCCAAACAACTCTAAGTATGGCTCACACAAGGGTTAAGCCACACAACCTACCTTGCACACGGGCAAACCTAAACTAAACCTAAAGAGGCAAAGCAAACAGGCAATCACAATCACAAGAAGCACACTCTATATGCATACAAGAGGCTCAAGCAAAAGGTTAGGCACTAGGGCCAACTGGAATAGGGTAAGTGTGCTCTTAACCTTGCCATTGAGAGGCTAAGGTGAAGCAGATGAAAGGATGAAGTGAGGATGAGACCTCACAGCTCTTATCCCTGGCCAGGGAGAGCTAATAGACAAATGAGCATGGGTCCAGAAAGTGGGAACCCTTCTATACTCGAAGACTCTGACACTGTACACTTTGTACAAGATCTTGGGTTTGTATCCCAATGCATCAACACACAGCAGTGTGAGCAGAGGGATGACACAACAAGAGTAGTGGGGGATAGATTGCATATCCCTACCTTCCACCAATTGCCTTACTTGAAGGACTTTTCCTGCTTGGGACAATTTTAAACACACACAAGCATGGCCTCTTAAGGAGGACTTCAGACAGTTTGCCCGGCCAAATAACAGGCCGAGTCTCCAGACTACATGAAGTAAAAGAGATTATACCTCAAGCAAGTTGCTAAAAAGCAAAGCAAATCAAGTTCAGAGAACTTAAGCAACTAAAGTACCTGAAAAAGTCAAACCAATTAGTAAACAGTTCAAAAGTTTAAATCAAAAGGAATTGGTAAACAGTCAACACAGATGGTCAACTGTGCAAGGCATAAGACTCAAACACATGAGTCAAACCTACAAAACAAAGGTTAGCATATGATAAAACAATCAAGTCCAAACAAGTTTGAATGATCTTTGAGGCATTGGTGCTTAACCTGAAACAGGAACTCAATTGTAAGTTCAAAAGACCACTAGGACTAGCCTAGGGTCAAGGATGAAAGAAAAAAGTCAAAACAGCAAGAAAAAGTCAACCAAAGTCAAGGTCAAACATTTAAGAAGCTATCACAATTGGACCCACAATCAAATCATGCATCATTATCATTTCATAAGCAAAAGAAGGCAAGGCATGGCAAATGAAAGCACAAAAAAAAGTCAACAGAATGACTTGCATCAAAAGTCAACCCAAACAATCTCAAAAATCATCAAATAAATCAAATTCAATCCTAACATCTAGCATGGCAAGCATGTCAAATTTCATGGCATTTGGATGAGAGGAAGGCAGTCAATTAAAATCATGAAGTCAACACAATTTCAAGTAAGCACAATGAAAGTCAACAAACATGGGTCAACTTCAAAAAATCATATCAAATTGAAAACAGATGAGAAATGAATGAGATTAACACCAATGCAAAGCTCAAGATGTCTAGTTATCACATATGAAATTTCATGATCATACAATAAGATATGAGAATTTCACAAAGGATTTGGCAACATGTATCACAAAAAGTCAACATTTGACTAGGCAGGGAAGAAAATTCTCAAATAAATGGAAAACAGCACAATTAATTCCAGGAAAAATCACACATGAACTAGACATGTAAGGGAGGGATCATGCAAAATTTGGGGTCATTTGGATGTAAGAAAACATGTCAATCAAAATTGGGAAAATGCACATTCATGTTGTGACACCAAATGTAACACATAACTTCAAAAAATTATATCCAGCAAACACAAATGGGAAATCCACAAACTTTATATCAAAATGAGGGTGAACATGTCTAGTTTCTTCACAAAAAAAAATTCAAGGGCAAAGGATGCATCATGAGTATTTCACAATTGAAATGACCAAGGGTATCAATATGGCATACAAGTCAAGAAACCAATTATCAATAAAAATCCAACCAATGAAAAATTTATTAAAATTCATAATCAAATACTAGACTCAATCATGAACATTATGGAAAAAATCTCATGATTTTTGGATGAAAATTGAGAAAGAAATGAATTATTGAAGATGATTGATTAATTGGAAGCAACATGAACAATTAACATGGCAAACGAGTCAAACATGGTCAACGCAGTGGCAAAGTGGTAATTAGGCGCCTCATTTAACAAAACTCTGCGTTTGATGCAGACCAAATGAAATGTTGTGATTGGTAGTTCCTCAATGGAACAGTACACGGCCAATCCAGCTTCACAATTCTGGGTTTCTAAAAACCCTAGGGTTTAACAACAGCAATGTATTTCATGGCAACTTCACTTCCTCATTCAAACAACATATTTCCAACAGCAGTTCAAATAACATGGCCATGATATTCGTGCAACCATCAAACATCAATAACTCAAACATGGTTCATGCAAATTTCTGGGTAGGCTTAGGGTTTAAGAAGCAGTAGCAGGGCATTCATCATCATCATGTAATCACCAAAAACAAACATTCAGCAAACTCAATCAAACAGCATGGCATTAGTGTTTCGACAACATCATTCAGCAACATACAACAACCCAAACTTCATGCAAATTCTGGGAATGCTAGGGTTTATAATACAGTCATGAGCTTCATCAGCATGCATTTCATTCATTCCAACATCAACAAAACAGAATTCGAATCCAGCATCACTCAAAAGCATGGCATAAGAATGGTTCATGCAGCATCTAAACAAACATAAACCAGCATATTCATGAATTCTGGACAAGTTTTAAAGGCATGAACAAACAGAGTATGAGCTTCATCACCTTCATGAACTCAAAAATTCCAAAAGCCCAGAACTTAAAATCAAACATTCTAATATCATCATTAAACATCAAACAACAAGAACATAACATCAAATTTCAAGAAATCAATCCAAACATGGTAAATCGAGCAAAACTTCATTGGTACACAAAAAAAAAAGAAATTCAGGTTTCTCCATCATGAGACCACCATTTCAAGCAAGCTTTAGCTCATAAGAATCAGCATAAGAAGATCTTTCATAAACATATAATGGCATGGCAAATGATTGAATTCGAATGCTTACTTGATTTTTAAGAAATGAATGATGCAGTGTTGTTTTGGCTCCTTTAGCTCGAAACAGATACTCCTTTTGCCTTGGAATGGTAGATGGTGAAGCTGTTTTCACTCACAAATGCATGAGATAACCTGAACCGATGTTTGCCATTGTTGGTAGCTTCATGTAGCAGCAACACAAAAGGGGTTTCCAGCCAGTGATTGATGGTGAAAATGAACTCAAAATGTTGTTCAAGTGGTGAAGGAAGCCAGAGGAGCTCTAGGGTTTTGAGGTTTTTTGCAGAAATTCACTTTGAGCCAAAATGCAAGATGTGAGAGTGAGTGGTTTTTTGGTTCGTTTCAGCTGCTACTAGGGTTGTCAATTGGCAGAAAAATTGACTTATATTCACTGTTTAGTAATGGTAATCCATGTGGTAATCTTGTTTAGCTCAACATGAACCAATTGCTAATTTGCTCCTTTTTGCATAAATGGAAAATGGGGGTGTATGTGCTGCACGTTTGGGCCTTAAACCAGCTGCTCATGACCATTATAAATGCTGTTTGATGTTGCTTAGTGGATTGCTAAATTGCTTTGCCTATTTCAAACCATTTTGCCATATTTGCACATTTGCTTTTTGATCCAAAATGGTAGCATGATGATGAAATGAACATGAAATTAAGTTTGGAACATGTCACAAATATGATATAAAGTGAATCCCAATTGGCCAATTGTGTAAAAAGTCAAAGAATCAAAAAGTCAAAGTTTGGTCAAACTTGATTTTTAAATGGAAAAGGTCAAAAAATGCCATTTTGATTGGCAAGGTTTTAGGACATGAAATTTATATTTTTGGAAAGAGGATAAAAAATGTGGTTTGTAGGAAAAAACCCCACCAAATTTGGCCAAAGGAATCATGAGATATGGCCTTTTGAAGTTCATGAAAATGTGAAAATGATTTGACCATATCTTGCAAACCATTCATGGGATTTAAGAGTTCTTGGACTTTTTGAAAATGGGAGAACAAGATCTTCAACTTTCATGTTGGGAAAAAAATCATTTGAAGCTTGTATCATGATGCAAGTTGAGGATCAAGAAGTTTCTATTTTTGGCAGTTGAAATTACAGGTCCACTTTCTATTTCTGGAAATTTTCTGATTGGCTCCAAATTATTCCATGATGTTGATTGCCATGACATATGAGGCCTATTGGGACATGAATAAGCTCTCTCAAACCATTTCCATCCATCAAAACCATAGAATCAAACACAGTTGACCAACTTTGACTTTTCTAGGGTTTTGGACTGACTGTGCACTTCTGATGAATTCCAAACCCTAATTCCTTGA
Source organism: Lathyrus oleraceus (assembly GCF_024323335.1). Classification (NCBI taxonomy): domain Eukaryota; kingdom Viridiplantae; phylum Streptophyta; class Magnoliopsida; order Fabales; family Fabaceae; genus Lathyrus; species Lathyrus oleraceus. Next base: position 174,451,849 of record NC_066580.1, on the reverse strand, counting down.
GACCTTGACTTCAAATGATGTCCCAAGTTGTGTGAACTTTTTGGACAAACCCTAGGGCTTCTGCTCCTTGAGAAATACCTTTGCTTGCTTGGTGGACTGATCTCCTGATCAGTTTGACCTAAATCTTGCTTGCTTGCTCTTGAGGCAACTGAGGACAATGCAAATGCTATGCAATGGATCATGATATGCTATGACTTAATATGAAAATGTATGTACAATGATAGGTGCAAATTTGAGGTGCTACAGCTGCCCCTATTCAATCAGCTGGGAACCCGAACGGATGATAGCAGTGGCTGTCAGACTTTCAGGGTAAACAGGGATTGAATACAAAAGAACCGTAGAAATTTGCACCGACTGAATATAAAAGAACCACGTCATTTACCGATGACAAACTGCATGACAGCTTCAGAGGAACAAAACCATTTACCGATGGTTGAAGAACTGGAACCTTGATATTTACCGATATCAACTTCAGCACGACCATTTACCGATGGTTGCTGGGAAAACAAGCTTCTGAAAATCAAAACCATTTACCGATGGTTAAAACTGGGACCTTGATATTTACCGATATCAACTTCAGCCAGACCATTTACCGATGGCGGCTGGGAAAACAACTTGAGAAAAACAGAACCATTTACCGATGGTTAAAACTTGATATTTACCGATATCAACTTCAGCAAGACCATTTACCGATGGCGGCTGGGAAAACAACTTGAGAAAAACAGAACCATTTACCGATGGTTAAAACTTGATATTTACCGATATCAACTTCAGCCAGACCATTTACCGATGGCTGCTGGGAAAACAAATTGAGAAAAACAGAACCATTTACCGATGGTTAAAACTTGATATTTACCGATATCAACTTCAGCCAGACCATTTACCGATGGCTGCTGGGAAAATAATTTGATGTAGGAAGGAAGCAAGACCATTTACCGATGGTGGCTTCAAAGAAACTTGACATTTACCGATGTCAACGCTAGCAAGACCATTTACCGATGGCTGCTGCAACTGGGCATTCGATATTTACCGATATCGAAGAAAACTAGGCCATTTACCGATGGCATCTCCGCTTGGGGAGGAACAAAATCTTTGTGGTGATACCAGACAGGACGTTTACCGACGACTGGGTGGAACTCGATGTTTACCGACACCGAAACAATGGCGTTTACCGACACCAAAACAAAGAAGACACACGCGGGTGTTGACATGACACTTACTGGTATCACAAGGATAGTATCTGATATGTCGAGGCAAGGCTGAACACTTGCTGGGGGTCTCACTGGGGAGAAACAAATTTTCTGTCACCATCGGGTGAGGAAATAAACCTCTGTCACCATCGGGTGAGGAAATAAACCTCTGTGGGGATAATCAATTCTGAATACTGTCGAAGCAACTGTAGCTGATTTGCTGTGCTGATGTTGAACAAAACGATCCGCCTCTGTCGGGGATACAATCTGATGTGGTTTCGAACACATGAATGCGTATGTTTGAATTTTTCTATGGCGTAATGCTCCATATGGGATGGAAATGCTACGCAGTTTGAGGATGCAATGATTACTATATGCAATGCGGCATGATGATAACTCTGCGGGGAGAGATGCACAGGACGACTGTGCTGAGGAGTCTTCAAAACAAATCCACTGGGGGAAACAACACAACTGCTGGGGAACCAACAACACAAACCCACCAGAGGAGGACAAGGCAACTTGCTGGGGAGTAATAAAGCAACTCTGCTAGGGGAAAACAAAGGTAAACTGCTGAGGGTAGCCCAATCAATCCACAAAAATTCCGCTTGGGGAAATAAATGCTCCGCTGGGGAAGCTAAACCAGGCAACTTTCTGGGGATAAGGCTTGTACAAACCTCAGATACGATAAACTCTGCTTTGGGGAATAACTGTTACTCCGCCGAGGACGACCCACATAATTCACAGGTAGAATCAACTCAACTGGGGATGCAGGTATCGACCTGCTATGGAAACTCGTCCAATCTACTGGTGGGATGAACTCTGCTGGAGAAATATTTCGTGAAACCCGCTCCACTCGGGGATCAAGGTCACGACAGCGAGCAAACAGGAAGAAACACCATGGATACCGGGTTGTAGGTATGAAACGGGTGACCGACCAAAGCGTGAATTGGTTTGTGTTCCAAAACACTCAGCATCCTGAAGAGGGCTAGAAAAGCAATCTTGTTAAAGGATGGACATTCGATTTCACCAGAAATACAAATCTTACTCGGCTGGGGAGGACGACTTTGACCCAAGAGCGCATGAGACATATTATCTATAGCCGTCAGAACGTAGATAATGACCTCGCATGGAAGATTATCCATAACCGGGTTGTAGGTTGTTAAATGAATAATCGACCGAAAAGAAAGGCATCGGTACCAGGACTAGGTATGCAAAAGATGACCAATCAAAAAAGGATAAAGTTGCTAACTCGGAGCAAGTATCCAAAAAGAAGATGAAAACCCAATGGGAACAATACTGCTTGATCAAGGCAAGTATTCAAAGGGGAAAGAATATCAATACCGCAAACCGGATACTGATAACTGCAAAGAGGGGATTACATCTACCGGTTAGTAGGCAGAAAACCACGGAAAAGTAACCAGTCATCATCGGGACGAGCACCAAGGGTTAACTCCAACAAGGGGAGGACGTGGGATTTTACAACTACCAGCTAGTGGGTAGAAAACCACCAAGATAGGACTTACAGCTACCGGTTCGTAGGTAGAGGCCAACAACGGTCTGCTGAGAGACAGAGTGAGAAAAGGATTTACAACTACCGGGTAGTGGGTAGAAGACCATAAAGAAAGGACTTACAGCTACCGGTTCGTAGGTAGAAGCCACAAACAACATGAACCACAAAGGTTACCTCTGTTAGGGGGTGAAAGTGGGATTTTACAACTACCAGCTTGTAGGTAGAAAACCACGACAATAGGACTTACAACTACCGGTTTGTAGGTAGAGGCCACAAATTCCGCTGAGGATAAGATGAATGAGTGCCGGTTAGTGAGCGACTATTCATTTATGCCCCAGGGAAGCACAAGAGACAGTCAACGGGTAGCCATTTAGGATCGATCCAAAAAGGCAGACTAAAACAAGACTCATCCTAATGAGGAAAGAACTCAATAGGGAAAACCCATCCCGTATAGGGAGGGAACGGAAGCAACCGTCATCCACGAGGACGTATCTCAGTGGGGAGTGCAGAAGGAAATGGTAGACACTTTCTGCTTAAGGGGTAGACTCTACATGGAGAGATCGGACACACCCATATTTGCTTGAGGAAAATCTACTGGAGAGATTTGTATTACCAAATAGCAGGAGGTAACAAACAACAGATACCCGGCAACAACTGCAACATGAGTATCCAAATGCTATGATTATGCATGTATGCATTATGCATGATGAATGTATGATGAATGTTGACAAACAGACATGCTCAACACACAGGTCCGGGAATCAACCGTCCGGAGAGAAAACCAAAGCCAACAGAGAGCAAAGAAAATCCACTGGGGACTGGGATATCAGGGAACACTTATCCTGCACGGGAGGAAGGCCACAGGAGGCTTCCGGAGGGATCGTCGGTCACAACCGGAGAAAAGAGTTCAACATACGGGCGTACCGGCCACAACAACTTGTGCTGGAAATCAGGGATACCAAGAAGCAACCAGATCTCTGATGAGGATAGATAGGCATTGATAAGGCTCATCATGCCAACAACTCCGTTGGGGATCCATCTGAGGGCATGACATAGTACTGGGATGTCGATCTACCAAATACTGAATCTTCAAAGAAAAACAACCCACGTTGGGGGAGAGAGGAAGACTAATCTGCTGGAGAGGCGAAAGTTGAAGTCCTCAATAAACACTCTGCTAGGGGAGCTGCCCCACAATAATGTCCGAAACAGCAAACTTGCTGGGAATGCCCCACGGTAGGGCTCAAGCAGCACTCTACAGGGGATGCCCCACAATAGAGCTAATAGGGATTTGGAGGAAAAATCTGTACTGCCGGGAACATGAAGATGAACAACTTCACACAACACCGCATCGGGCAACTTCACTGAGGAGAGGCCATACGAGGCTCTGCAGGACAAAGATACAGCCATGCTCGAGATACGAACAATTGTCTTACCTGTTGATAATCATACCACCCTCGGGAGAGCACTGCGGGTCTCCTAAGTATCCTTCCATCATCGTGAACGTTCACTTTGTTTAAGAACAGTTTTTGAAAAATTTGTTTATTTTGAAAACAATGATACTTTATCAATTAAAACATGCAAAACATTTGTTGAGTCGAAACAAATAAGAGTGCAAATAAGTGGATAAAAGCTCAAATAGATGTGATGGAATGATAGTCTGCAAAGGGCGAGACTCCATAGATCTGTACAAGTTTGAAATCGGTGATATATATTGGAGAGGGCTACATTGAACATAATGACCTTTCCTCTACCATTCTGAATTTTCGATGTATTCAAAGCTTCAGTCGGCGACGAATCGAGAATCCCTGACGGATGACAGATATACAGCACAGTCTTGTCAAGACGCAGTTACTTGCCAAATCCCTAATTTTTGCCTAGATTGCCCCAGTGTGAGGTGTTCAATCTAGCGGGATGCAAATTCTCTTCTTCTTTTTTTTTTCAATGTCTCTAACTTTTGCCTGGATTGCCCTTTCGGGTTTTCAATCCACCGAGACGCTCCTTTTTGCCTAAGTCGCCCTTTGGGGTGTTCGACTTATCGAGCTTTTTGCTTTTTTGTTTTAGGCGAAGTATTTCTTGACTGCATCGGGAATTCATAGGACGAGTGAACTTCTTCATCCATTGATGTAAGTGTTAAAGTACTGCCTGAAAAGGCTCTCTTGACAACACATGGACTTTCATAGCTTGGAGTCCACCTGCCCCTGGAATCGGGCACGAAAGACAAGACTTTCTTGAGCACAAGGTTCCTCGGAACACACGAGGCTTGATCTTCTTGTCAAATGCTTTCTGACCATAAAACATGGCAGTTGATCTTTTGTTTTTGCTTGAATTCAGCATCAGTCAACTTGGGACTTTGAGGGTGCTATCTTTCTTTTGTTTGTTTTGTTTTTTTTTTCTTTCTTTTGATTTCTTTTGATTTTGATTGATTTCTTTTTTTTTGATTTTGCACCCTCCTCTTTCTCTTTTTTCCTCTTTTTTTTTTTGATAATGCCCCAGTTGGCTGTTCTGCTGATTCTCGAGATGCAGCTGAGTGATCTTCTTTTCTTGCTCAAGAAGTCAGGAAATCTCGTCAGGAATCCCTTCAACATCATCTTCGTCCGCTTCGAATACAAGGAATTCAAAATTGGGAGATGACGTCCGATCACTATGTTCAATGGGTTTGAGAAATAACCTGCATAATGATTTAGAGATGAAAAGCTTTTTGAAAAACAAACAAGACAATCGTTATGCAGATGAAAAGATTGCTTTTATTCTTGTTTTTTAAGGTTTTTTGTGATCACCAATTTCATGCAAAAAGCAAAAAGGGAAAACAAATGGAAAAACAAATGTTTTACATGAATTTATTTGAATGAAAATATCATTGCACAAAATGTTGCCAACAATGTCATCACTTCTCCTTTTGGCATGGGAAAAGGGTTTTTAAACAAAGTGATTATTACAAAGACTTAATGAACAACCGTAGGAACGCCCACAGTGACCCAATTGTGATAGATCCCACCAGGGATGACAACTGTCAATATCTCTTGCATCAGCAGCTTCTGTTTTCTGAACAACCCTTCTGAAGAAAAAGTCGGCGCCAGCCCAGGACTTGTTATCTTCAGGCTTGATTAACACAGGGACCTAAATCCTCCAAGATCAGAATACCTGACCTCACAAGGTCTTGAACCTTCATCTTCAGCTGAAAGCAGCTATCCACATCATGACCAGGAGCACCCGAGTGATACACACAATGCTGTTCAGGCCTATACCACCACCGAGGGTTGACGGGTATGGGCGGCGGGTCTCGGGGAGTAATCAAGTTCCGCTCTAACAGAGAGGGATACAGTTCGGCGTAGGACGTGGGGATTGGATCAAAAATGATCTTCTTCCTCTCATTACTTGTATTGGCTTGATTACCATTGTGAGGCTGGGAAGCCTGCTGCTGAGGACGATGTTGCTGACGCTGATGCTGCTGAACTGGTCTTCTCTGTTGCTGTTGAGTTTGAGTTGCTGGGATAGTCACAGCAGCAGCCTGACGATACTGTCCTCTGTTTGCACTCCTCCGACGGTGCACAACATTTGTTTCACTTTCTCCCCTTTTGGGTGCCCCAGAGGATGGCTTCTTAGAACCGGAAGAACTTGAAGAGCCAGGATGGCGAACCGGAGCGCGGGTTGCTCTGACATTAACAGTCTCTCTAGCAAGAGGCTGTTCACTGATTCTGATCCCCCTCAATTCATCACCCACATCAAAATTACTGGCGGGAGCGGCAGCAACAACATTATCATCCACAGGAACACCCACTGGTGAAGCACGGTTGGCAGTTGGAAACACAGCTTCCAGTCTCTGGGCTAAGGCACGCAGCTCCTCTTGCCCCTGAACAACTCCTTGCATCGTTGTTATGAACTGGGCCATGTTTGCCCTCATCTCGGCCAATTCTGCTTGAACCTGATCCATACTCCTCTGTTGATTCAATCTGGTTGAGTAGCGGTGCGGACGATGATCAGCAATCCCCTCTCAGAGGAACCGGAGTGAGAGGTCTTGTCCCCAAACATGTCTGCAATGCAAGGATGATATGTACATGATATGCATGATGCGGATGCTATTTTGTCATGAATGATCCTGATAAAGGATATGCGCATGCAAGTTAACTTTTTTTTTCATTTTCATGCATTACTATTTTTTGGAAAATAACCATGCTATGATGCAAATGATGGCGCCAAGACTGGCAGGAACTGGCATCTGAGGAACCATCTGAAACCCCAAAGTCATCTGAGGAGCTGGCATCTGAACCAAAATCTGGAGAACTGAGTCACCATGTGAGCGAGTACCCTCAAATTCAGCCCAGGGATCCGAAATAAACGGAACCCTCTGATCAATACCAGGGTCAAACCTCCGGCGTCCAGAAATAACGGTCCATAAATCCGACTCAAGATCATCAACACGGCATTACTGGCAGAAACTGTATCTGTAGAGAACAAACCCTCCCCTCACTGGTAGGTTCTAAGAACAGAAGTTTGTCAGTTTCAGCCCTTCAGTCGAGAATAATACGTTTACCACTGAAGGTTTAGCATTATTACGGGATAAAAGACCTCTGCTGACTCCCCTCAACAGGATATCCTAAAGCAAGTTCCCAGTCTCGGGGTCCTCGGATTGAGCAGCGAGAATGCGCCCACCAGAGCTAACATAATCACGTCTCGGAGGAGAGGCCTCGACTGAGTTCTCGGGAAATGGTCACCAGAGTCGACGATTTCTAAAGGAATATTTGTCGTTATGGAACACCCATAGGACAAAATATATCCAACAGAAACCTCGTCTGGAATGTGGGTCTCATGAACGACTTATCATAGCAACATGCCATGCAAGCCTCATGACTATCCACTCTAACACCTATGTGTACACTCAAGCCTGGGTAGTGGGCTTATTTCTCACAAAATATCCCATCCCAACAAACAGACAACCAGCAGATGAATATGAACGAATGCAAACATTAATGCAAACAATGAATGCAAACAGTAAATGCAAATATATACAAATGAATGCAATAAAATACAACAAGCAGAAAGCAACCAAAACCCTAATCCTAGAGAGCGCTAGGAGAGACTCGCTCAGGGAAGATGGACCAGCAGAGGTCAACTTCTCTATATCCCCAGCAGAGTCGCCAGCTGTCGCATCACGCGAAAAACCGGCGGGAAAAGAAAGAACAACAGAGCCGCCACCGTGCGTTATTTATCCCAAAAGAGGGAAAGGAAACGCTCGAAGTAAACCTGGAAAAGAACAAGGTCTCGCGACCAAAGAGGATGGGTTCGGGAGTCGGTTATGCGAAGGGAAGGTATTAGGCCCCCTACGCATCCGTAGTACTCTACGGGATCCACGCACACTAGAAAGGAAGATTGGTTGCTATAACACTGCTCAAACACACACACACTGGCTGAAAGGGACAAAAGAGACTGACTGAAACTGACTCGGCAGGATATCGTATCCTGGGCCTACTTAGTCTATCAGGTATAGACATCAGAGTCGAAGTAGTTCGGACTGGGGAAACGACACATGCTCGCTAGGATATCGCATCCTATGCATACGTATCTCCTTGGACGAAGGAGAATCAGAGCATTCGTAGCTCGGCTGACACGCACACAAACAAAACAAGACAAAGGCAAACGTGGAGCCCAACTGCCAATCGCTGGACTTATGTCGACATCCGAACCTAAACACACACAGGAAACCAACTGCCAATCGCTGGACTTATGTCGGACTCCAACCAGAACACACACAAGGGTGGTTAAGACACAAAGGGTTGGAAAAGAAAAAGGGCGAACAAACAAACTAAAAGGGAGACTAGAGCTCGAGCCTAATAGTTGCCAAACACACACAAAAAAGAAAAAGGGCGCCCGGAGAGATCAGCTCAATCTCCTGCCTACATACTTCATCTGGTATGAAGATCAGGGCGATGTAGTTCCCCTACGCAGGGACAAAGGATCTAGCCTAACCAGATAACAGAGGGGGACACAACACTAGGGAGACTACGACTCGAGCCTAGATGTTGTCATGCAAAGTCAACCCTAAGTTAAGGTTTCTAGCTAAATGGCACAAGGGCCAACCTATCCTAGACAAGGCTTGCACAGGAAGCAAGGGTCTCGATTGCAACTAGGGCAAGAGAAAGGGGAGATCTCAATCGCAACGAGGGCGAGAGAAAGGATCGCAACGAGGGCGAAAACAAGCAAGGATTAGTCGTTAGTTGTTAGTCAAACTCGGCAAGACATCGCGTCTCGTGCCTACGTATCTCATCTGAACATGAGAATCAGAGTTGCCGTAGTTCGGCCGGCTGGGAGAAAAGACTCGATCGCAACGAGGGCGAGAGAAAGGGAAAGTCTCGATCGCAACGAGGGCGAGAGAAAGGAAAAGGCTCGATCGCAACGAGGGCGAGAGAAAGGATCGCAACGAGGGCGAGAGAAAGGATCGCAACGAGGGCGAGAGAAAGGATCGCAACGAGGGCGAAAGCAAACAAGGATTAGCTGTTAGTTGTTAGTCAAACTCGGCAAGACATCGCATCTCGTGCCTACGTATCTCATCTGAACATGAGAATCAGAGTTGCCGTAGTTCGGCCAAACAACTCTAAGTATGGCTCACACAAGGGTTAAGCCACACAACCTACCTTGCACACGGGCAAACCTAAACTAAACCTAAAGAGGCAAAGCAAACAGGCAATCACAATCACAAGAAGCACACTCTATATGCATACAAGAGGCTCAAGCAAAAGGTTAGGCACTAGGGCCAACTGGAATAGGGTAAGTGTGCTCTTAACCTTGCCATTGAGAGGCTAAGGTGAAGCAGATGAAAGGATGAAGTGAGGATGAGACCTCACAGCTCTTATCCCTGGCCAGGGAGAGCTAATAGACAAATGAGCATGGGTCCAGAAAGTGGGAACCCTTCTATACTCGAAGACTCTGACACTGTACACTTTGTACAAGATCTTGGGTTTGTATCCCAATGCATCAACACACAGCAGTGTGAGCAGAGGGATGACACAACAAGAGTAGTGGGGGATAGATTGCATATCCCTACCTTCCACCAATTGCCTTACTTGAAGGACTTTTCCTGCTTGGGACAATTTTAAACACACACAAGCATGGCCTCTTAAGGAGGACTTCAGACAGTTTGCCCGGCCAAATAACAGGCCGAGTCTCCAGACTACATGAAGTAAAAGAGATTATACCTCAAGCAAGTTGCTAAAAAGCAAAGCAAATCAAGTTCAGAGAACTTAAGCAACTAAAGTACCTGAAAAAGTCAAACCAATTAGTAAACAGTTCAAAAGTTTAAATCAAAAGGAATTGGTAAACAGTCAACACAGATGGTCAACTGTGCAAGGCATAAGACTCAAACACATGAGTCAAACCTACAAAACAAAGGTTAGCATATGATAAAACAATCAAGTCCAAACAAGTTTGAATGATCTTTGAGGCATTGGTGCTTAACCTGAAACAGGAACTCAATTGTAAGTTCAAAAGACCACTAGGACTAGCCTAGGGTCAAGGATGAAAGAAAAAAGTCAAAACAGCAAGAAAAAGTCAACCAAAGTCAAGGTCAAACATTTAAGAAGCTATCACAATTGGACCCACAATCAAATCATGCATCATTATCATTTCATAAGCAAAAGAAGGCAAGGCATGGCAAATGAAAGCACAAAAAAAAGTCAACAGAATGACTTGCATCAAAAGTCAACCCAAACAATCTCAAAAATCATCAAATAAATCAAATTCAATCCTAACATCTAGCATGGCAAGCATGTCAAATTTCATGGCATTTGGATGAGAGGAAGGCAGTCAATTAAAATCATGAAGTCAACACAATTTCAAGTAAGCACAATGAAAGTCAACAAACATGGGTCAACTTCAAAAAATCATATCAAATTGAAAACAGATGAGAAATGAATGAGATTAACACCAATGCAAAGCTCAAGATGTCTAGTTATCACATATGAAATTTCATGATCATACAATAAGATATGAGAATTTCACAAAGGATTTGGCAACATGTATCACAAAAAGTCAACATTTGACTAGGCAGGGAAGAAAATTCTCAAATAAATGGAAAACAGCACAATTAATTCCAGGAAAAATCACACATGAACTAGACATGTAAGGGAGGGATCATGCAAAATTTGGGGTCATTTGGATGTAAGAAAACATGTCAATCAAAATTGGGAAAATGCACATTCATGTTGTGACACCAAATGTAACACATAACTTCAAAAAATTATATCCAGCAAACCACAAATGGGAAATCCACAAACTTTATATCAAAATGAGGGTGAACATGTCTAGTTTCTTCACAAAAAAAAATTCAAGGGCAAAGGATGCATCATGAGTATTTCACAATTGAAATGACCAAGGGTATCAATATGGCATACAAGTCAAGAAACCAATTATCAATAAAAATCCAACCAATGAAAAATTTATTAAAATTCATAATCAAATACTAGACTCAATCATGAACATTATGGAAAAAATCTCATGATTTTTGGATGAAAATTGAGAAAGAAATGAATTATTGAAGATGATTGATTAATTGGAAGCAACATGAACAATTAACATGGCAAACGAGTCAAACATGGTCAACGCAGTGGCAAAGTGGTAATTAGGCGCCTCATTTAACAAAACTCTGCGTTTGATGCAGACCAAATGAAATGTTGTGATTGGTAGTTCCTCAATGGAACAGTACACGGCCAATCCAGCTTCACAATTCTGGGTTTCTAAAAACCCTAGGGTTTAACAACAGCAATGTATTTCATGGCAACTTCACTTCCTCATTCAAACAACATATTTCCAACAGCAGTTCAAATAACATGGCCATGATATTCGTGCAACCATCAAACATCAATAACTCAAACATGGTTCATGCAAATTTCTGGGTAGGCTTAGGGTTTAAGAAGCAGTAGCAGGGCATTCATCATCATCATGTAATCACCAAAAACAAACATTCAGCAAACTCAATCAAACAGCATGGCATTAGTGTTTCGACAACATCATTCAGCAACATACAACAACCCAAACTTCATGCAAATTCTGGGAATGCTAGGGTTTATAATACAGTCATGAGCTTCATCAGCATGCATTTCATTCATTCCAACATCAACAAAACAGAATTCGAATCCAGCATCACTCAAAAGCATGGCATAAGAATGGTTCATGCAGCATCTAAACAAACATAAACCAGCATATTCATGAATTCTGGACAAGTTTTAAAGGCATGAACAAACAGAGTATGAGCTTCATCACCTTCATGAACTCAAAATTCCAAAAGCCCAGAACTTAAAATCAAACATTCTAATATCATCATTAAACATCAAACAACAAGAACATAACATCAAATTTCAAGAAATCAATCCAAACATGGTAAATCGAGCAAAACTTCATTGGTACACAAAAAAAAAAGAAATTCAGGTTTCTCCATCATGAGACCACCATTTCAAGCAAGCTTTAGCTTATAAGAATCAGCATAAGAAGATCTTTCATAAACATATAATGGCATGGCAAATGATTGAATTCGAATGCTTACTTGATTTTTAAGAAATGAATGATGCAGTGTTGTTTTGGCTCCTTTAGCTCGAAACAGATACTCCTTTTGCCTTGGAATGGTAGATGGTGAAGCTGTTTTCACTCACAAATGCATGAGATAACCTGAACCGATGTTTGCCATTGTTGGTAGCTTCATGTAGCAGCAACACAAAAGGGGTTTCCAGCCAGTGATTGATGGTGAAAATGAACTCAAAATGTTGTTCAAGTGGTGAAGGAAGCCAGAGGAGCTCTAGGGTTTTGAGGTTTTTTGCAGAAATTCACTTTGAGCCAAAATGCAAGATGTGAGAGTGAGTGGTTTTTTGGTTCGTTTCAGCTGCTACTAGGGTTGTCAATTGGCAGAAAAATTGACTTATATTCACTGTTTAGTAATGGTAATCCATGTGGTAATCTTGTTTAGCTCAACATGAACCAATTGCTAATTTGCTCCTTTTTGCATAAATGGAAAATGGGGGTGTATGTGCTGCACGTTTGGGCCTTAAACCAGCTGCTCATGACCATTATAAATGCTGTTTGATGTTGCTTAGTGGATTGCTAAATTGCTTTGCCTATTTCAAACCATTTTGCCATATTTGCACATTTGCTTTTTGATCCAAAATGGTAGCATGATGATGAAATGAACATGAAATTAATTTTGGAACATGTCACAAATATGATATAAAGTGAATCCCAATTGGCCAATTGTGTAAAAAGTCAAAGAATCAAAAAGTCAAAGTTTGGTCAAACTTGATTTTTAAATGGAAAAGGTCAAAAAATGCCATTTTGATTGGCAAGGTTTTAGGACATGAAATTTATATTTTTGGAAAGAGGATAAAAAATGTGGTTTGTAGGAAAAAACCCCACCAAATTTGGCCAAAGGAATCATGAGATATGGCCTTTTGAAGTTCATGAAAATGTGAAAATGATTTGACCATATCTTGCAAACCATTCATGGGATTTAAGAGTTCTTGGACTTTTGAAATGGAAATGGGAGAACAAGATCTTCAACTTTCATGTTGGGCAAAAAATCATTTGAAGCTTGTATCATGATGCAAGTTGAGGATCAAGAAGTTTCTATTTTTGGCAGTTGAAATTACAGGTCCACTTTCTATTTCTGGAAATTTTCTGATTGGCTCCAAATTATTCCATGATGTTGATTGCCATGACATATGAGGCCTATTGGGACATGAATAAGCTCTCTCAAACCATTTCCATCCATCAAAACCATAGAATCAAACACAGTTGACCAACTTTGACTTTTCTAGGGTTTTGGACTGACTGTGCACTTCTGATGAATTCCAAACCCTAATTCCTTGAGACCTTGACTTCAAATGATGTCCCAAGTTGTGTGAACTTTTTGGACAAACCCTAGGGCTTCTGCTCCTTGAGAAATACCTTTGCTTGCTTGGTGGACTGATCTCCTGATCAGTTTGACCTAAATCTTGCTTGCTTGCTCTTGAGGCAACTGAGGACAATGCAAATGCTATGCAATGGATCATGATATGCTATGACTTAATATGAAAATGTATGTACAATGATAGGTGCAAATTTGAGGTGCTACAACCACAAACGACTCACATTTGAAAATCATTAAAAGGGATTTCCCTTTATTAAAGTCATCTCTTTTTCTTCTTACTTTTATCTCTTTATCCACTTTACTTTTTCTTAAGAAATGACTATTGTACATGAATGTGATGATGATGAAATTGCGATAAAAACCCTAAGTATTCAAGAAAATAAAGATCTCTAGGACTTACACATGAAAGAGTGTAAGAATGCCCTAGGCCAAGATGAATTTAATCGCATTGTAAAGGAATTTTATGGCGGTATTAACTCCTCTTTTAGTAATACTGATTTGGAATCTTCCTCACCAGGTTCATCAGTAGAAGTGTTGTTGGATATTGTTGACTCCTTTAATCAAGTAGTTATGAGCTATGATCATAACTCCATTTATGAAGTAGAGATCGCTAACCTCCGGTTTTTGATGCATATCTCCCATATCGGAAATGAGGACGTTGTATTGGAGTCATGCATCCCTGGGGAACATGTATTATGAGTATTTCCATTTCTACGCTGGTGTATTAGAGGATTTTAAAATTCATTTACCCTTTACCAATTTCGAATCTGACCTGTTAAGAACCTTAAACATTTCCCATTCTCAACTTTGTCCCAATAGATGCGGTTTATCAAAGCTTTCGAGATAGATTATGAAGACATAAGCATAAGGCCCATCATAGATTTATTTTTCTCCTTTTTTTTTAAATCAAGGGTGTTTAGAAGGTTGGTTGGGTCACAATTAGTGGCCTTCCCGCAAGCATTTTCTTCAAGTTTACACTACTAATTATAAAGGATTTAAAGACCGGTTTCTTCGAGTTAGATGTGGATCGAGATGTCCTCAGGTATTGTATGTGTTAGATGGATCCCACCATTTTCCTATCTATTTGACTAGAAACCCACTTCCAATGTCTAGGTTTAACTTTGATAAATTAAATGCTCTAGAAATTCAGTCTTTGGCCATATTAGATTCCTTTCGTATAATGAAAGTTCAGGATCTAGTGTCATTACCCGAGGAACGCGTCCTTCATTTTCTTGGTAATACTAGTAAGACCCCAATTTTGATCCTAAGATCCCTCATGATATCTCATCATATGCATTGGCTTTGGGATCACACATTAGCATCCTCCTTACCCCTCATCCATTGGTTTTGCAGTGGGAGATGTCACCAAGCACATTTGATTGTATTTGTCGTACCCCTAAATTTTCCCTCCCCTTTCTCACCTATGCATCCAATCACTGGATCAGGAGACGACTTGCATACATTCATAATTCATCCACATGCATCATTCCTCATGGATTCAGAAGAAACTTGGGCCCATAAAGCTAGGGTTCACACAGATATCAAAGTCCAAAGGCATGGTTTGATCACATCATCAGCATAGGGGATGTGAAACCCTAATGATAGTGGTAAAGGTGATTTCAACAAAGGTGTGGCCAGTCATCCTAGGGCCTTCAAAACCCTAACTCCTCAAGGCACGACTTCATGAAGCTTCACCAGGAAATCCTCTAGGGTCTTCAAAACCCTAATTCCTCAAGACATGATCTCATAAAGCTTCCCTAGGCCTTGTCTTGGTCTTCAAAACCCTAATGCAGGTTCACACACTAGAGGACTGATGGTTGGGGCTTATGGCTTGATTCAAGAGACTTGTTTAAGGGGTAAGCCTTAGACAAACCCTAATATGGGAGATGGTGAATCAGATAAACTTGGTGGCCTAACTATGCATCCATGACCCCTCAATCTTCACCCTTTACCAATATGTTTGGCCTAACCCTACTTTGGTCCTCTATGGGCATGAGTCTTAGCCTAAAGTCATGGCATTGCTCAGGTGATTGTTGATACACCTATGGCCTTGGTCATCCAAACAACCAATCTTCTTGTGTCACAAGTCAATTGCTAATCATTCCATTTGATTCATGGATATCCCATTCAAACCCTAATCTTATACCCTCATTTCATGGCCTTATTAACATATATTGTCAGTCAAGTCATGTTCATTTTCAAAGTCAAGCATTCAAGTCATAAAAAAATATTTTATAAAACCAATTTCAAATCATTTTTCAAACCATTTCAATCCATTTCACATCATTCTAAACCATCACATTTGATTCTACACAAAAAAGTACAAGTCTTGGCATTTTTGACCAATTGTTGACTTTTTGGTCAAATTTGACCAAAGTCAACCCAAGACCCTAATACCCTAAATCTCAGCCTAATCATTAATACATTGTCCATTTATAAAGAAAATGCCAAGAAAATGAGTTTTGGACCAATTGTTGACTTTGGTCAACAATTGACTTTTTGGTCAACTTTGACCAAAGTCAACCCAAGATTCTAAAACCCTAATCTCCCCAAACTTGGACCTAATCCCATGCTACTTTTCCTTGATTCATCATCCAATATCCATGTTGGTTGTGTTCTCCCTTGTTTCTTCATGTCCAAGCAATTTGGCTTATTTTTTCATATCCACACCACCATATCATGACTTGGATTTCTTGCCTTGACAACCAACCTTTACCCTGCTGCACATGCCTTGCATTCACCACAAAACCAGACATCCTAAAAACATGATCAAACATGGTACATGCTTGGTTAATTTTACAAAGCAATGCATACGAAGTTGGCTTTGAACTCACCATGATACACCTTACACTTGCACCCTGTCATCATCCTGTAGCAGCCCACAAAAATCAAAAGTTGCAAGGCTATAATGAAATAAGTTGGGAGATAGCCAAGACAGCTACGTGCTACCAAGATGCAATGTTGCACAACCATACACACATTGGTCAACAGGCCCTGTGACACAAGCTCAAACCTGCAGATTGCATTACAGGAAACTGTACCAACAAGACCATTTCCAAGGCAAACCAAGATATCAGACTTGTGGTACATTTTGCTATGCAAGGCTACAACACAGTCAGTATGTAAATACTGCTATAAAATCTTGGGAGTTCAGCAACATTGAGACTTAACTGAACATGTTCACAAGTCAATAATATCAATATTCTCTCTACCATGCCATCATGCACAGGCCAAGGTTAAATCAACTGTACACCATAATCCTGCACCAAGCAAGAGAGGTATCAACATCATTCTTCATTTGAAATTCATATTGCTAACTCAAAGCCATATTCCATGCTGTACCAACTTGCTGCAATGCCAAGCCTGCACAAGCAAACAAGTTTAGAGCCAGGAACAAGAGATCAAATGCATATCCCTTCATCAGTCCACACCATGAGATGCACCTCAATATGGCTCCAATCATGATTTGTAGTACATCAATGACATTTTATGTGTTGTGTTGCACCGACTTAACCTGCAAATCACAGCATTTCCTAAGCCAACACTGAACCAAATTAAGAATGGAAATGGCCACCCTGCTGCAAGACATAACTATACCTGCAGAGTGCATAACAGTTTGCACCATCAAAAACATTGAGTCAAGTCAGCATCTTGCTCAGACCTAGCCAAAGAATGACGCAAATCAAAACCATATGCAAGTGATAACATGAAATAATATCACATTTTTGGACTCGATTTAATTAAATTATATTATTATTTGTTTCAATTTATTTCATATTATTCGATATTACGTGGTATTTTCCCTTCTATTTGTCTCAGGTAACTTATTTGAAGCATAAGTGAAAAAGGAAGAAAAGGGGGGTGAAAAAGAGGATGGAAGCAAATTCCACTAAAGCCCAGCCCACAATTACAAGCCAGGAACGCTGAAGCTGTGACGACCGCCACACAAGGTGTGACGAGCGTCACGCCCTGCTACTTTGTGTTACGAGCGTAACACATGGTGTGACGAACGTCACACCCCACTCCTATATTTTTGGCTTTTGACGCGTAACAGAGGCACGTTGAAGCTATTCTTCCGCTTGACTCGTTGAAACGTGAAGCTTACTTACCGAAGGCATTTTGGGAAAACGGTTACAAAGGGGACTAATATAAATAGAACCAAAGATCCAACCCTGAAGCTCTCGCTTCCCTTTCCGCCGTGCAAGCATTTACAACACTAATTTTCTACAGCTTTCTATTATTAAAAATTTTTATTTCCTTTTCTTTTCCAGTCAATTTTCAGAGCACTTAATTAATTTTTCACACAATAGTTTCTACAGCGGAAACTATTGTGTATCTTCTACTGGATCTAACCTTACGTTAGATCATAGTATTTTTATCCCTTTGCTTTTATTTTCCTGTCCGATTGAAGAGTGCAAGAACAAATCCAACCGGTCTGTGGTGGAGTGTTCAAGATTCCTATTAATTATTCAGGTTCTTTAATTTATTATTTTAATTTATATATGATCTGCATTGATGTTTATTTATATTGTTTGCCTGATATGGTTTTATTTAAGCATGATAATTGTTTAGACCTGTTTAGCATGTCCGGCTAATTAATTAAGATATCGGTATGTAAAGTAAGCGGAATGAAGGAGTCAAAACTAAGTTGGTTTAATTTTAGTTAAAAATAAAGTCACTCTTTTTATGGTCTCAATTTACAAGTTAATACCAAGGTTTTTGTACGAGAGTAAAAGACATAAAGAAGTTAAAATCAATAGAACGACGGTTTGAGTTTTTAACTAGACAGTGTAAATTGGACATTAATTCTAAATCAGGGCGATAGCAATTTTTAGAGTTAATTAAATTCTAATCTTTTTCAAAAAGTATTTTTAAAGGTTAAATGTGAGGACGAGAGTTAAGCATTTAAGTTTAATTATATAATCTAAGTCAACAGAGCGAGAGTTTGAGACGAGGGTGTTTAAACGGTTATTATTTTAATGAAAAGAGTTTCTATAGATTCTGTTGTTTTCAAAAAGTGATTTTGGACTTAACTAATAAGTGACAGCTACGTTAATATAAAGTCATAGTCTATTCAACAGAGCGAGAGTTTGAGATAAGACTTTTAATCAATAGTGTCTATTGAAAAGATTTATTTTAAAACCAAGAAACCAACGAAGATTTGATTCCCTAATTACGACGAACTACATACCGATATCCGCTTAATTGATATTTAAATTAGATCCAATTTTAGTTTTACTTCTCCCCCAAATCATCAAAGTATCATCCGCCTTAGCTTTACGAAGTAACCTTAGAAAACGGTATATCGATTCATAAGTCCCTGTGGGATCGATATCTTTTAAAACTACACGATAAGACTGTGCACTTGCAGTTAGTACCCCAATAGACTTATAAAGTCGCGATCAGGTTTTTGGCGCCGTTGCCGGGGACTTTTATTTAGTCGATATCGTAACCCTTCTGTTACGCTGTAGAGACTAAGGCAATTTTTATTTCTTTCTTTCGTTGATTTGTATGCCACACACTCGCTCACAAGGCGAACCGTATTACTTACGAATCAACGACGTTGAACGATATCTCTGAGTCTTACGACGCATTCAAGAATATCGTGCTGCAAACAATCTCCCTCCAATCGAAATTCCTGATCTCAAAAATCTTTTTCCTTCGCCGATACCCGAGATGGCAGAACCAGCTCGTGCTCTTCGAGATTACGCCGCTCCATCGCAAGATGAGCCACATTCGAGTATTGCTCCACCCGCAATCGAAGCAAACAAATTCGAACTTAAACCTTCGCTATTACAAGCAGTGCAACAGAATCAATTCTCTGGAAATCCTACCGAGGATCCAAACCTTCATTTATCCGTATTTGTCCAATACGCTGATACTGTTAAAGCTAATGGTGTCACTTCAGAGGCGATTCGACTTCGTCTTTTTCCCTTCTCGTTAAGAGATAAAGCTAGAAGATGGTTTCAGTCTCTTCCTTCCAACTCAGTCACCACATGGAATGAGTTGAAGAAAGTCTTTCTTGCCCGATATTTTCCTCCAAGCAAAACAGCTATGTTGAGAGCCCAGATAAATGGATTTAAACAGAAAGATAACGAGTCTCTTTTCGAGGCATGGGAAAGATATAAAGACATGATGAGACTTTGTCCACACCATGGTTTAGAGGACTGGTTAGTAATTCATACCTTCTATAATGGTCTCTTATACAACACAAGGTTAACAATAGACGCCGCCGCAAGTGGTGCGCTTATGGATAAACCTTATGCCGATGCTTATCAACTTATCGAGAGCATGGCCCAAAACCATTATCAGTGGGGAAGCGACCGAATAATGGTAGAAAAACCTCAAACGAAAAGTGGCATGTACGAGATAAGTAGCCTTGATCATGTTAATGCAAAAGTGGATGCTCTGGCCCAGAAAATTGAAAGTTTAAATGTATCACCTCCAGCCACCGTGGGTGCCGCAGCTCAAAATTGCGAAGTCTGTGGAATCCAAGGTCACACTCCTGTAGATTGTCAACTCCTAACAGGAATCCAAGCAGAGCAAGTGAATTATGCTCAAGGAAATCCCTACTCGCATACCTATAACTCAAACTGGAAGAACCATCCTAATTTTTCATATAAGAGCAATAATGCTTTATACGCACCAGGACAAGCTCCCAGTCAAGCCCCAGCTATACCCCCTGGATATCAAAAGCCGACCCCATCTACACCTAACAATAATGTTCCTAGAAAATCCAACTTGGAAATCATGATGGAGAACTTCATAGCTTCTCAACAACAAACCAATAAAGATTTCTTAAACCAGAATGTACACACTAGCGAACAAATTAAACAACTAGCAAGTAAAGTAGATGCCCTGGCTACCCATAACAAAATGCTGGAAACACAAATATCACAAGTAGCTCAACAACAAGCGCCTACTGCTCCCCAACTGGTACATTTCCTGGACAGCCCCAACCTAACCCGAAAAGCCACGCTCATGCAATCATATTGAGAAGTGGAACAGAGGTAGAAGGACCGTCTGATCCAAGAATTGAAAACCAAAACTCTAAAAAGTCAACTGAGGAAGAAAATAAACCTAAGGAAAAGGAAGAGAGTAATAAGGGAACCGTAGAAAAGAAAGAACCTTATGTACCTCCACCACCTTATAAACCACCTATCCCTTACCCTCAAAGGCTTATTAAAACCAAAGATGCAGGCCAATTTAAAAAATTTGTTGACTTACTGAAATAATTAAACGTCACCATTCCTTTTACAGAAGCTATTACGCAGATGCCCTCATATGCTAAGTTCTTAAAAGAAATTCTTTCTAATAAGAGGAAACTTGAAGATAGCGAAACCGTTACACTCACTGCTGAATGCAGCGCTATAATCCAGAATATGCCTCCTAAACTTAAAGATCCTGGTAGTTTCTCTATACCCTGTCACATAGGAAAATTTGTCATAGACAAAGCTCTATGCGATTTAGGAGCAGGTATCAGTGTTATGCCTTTATCCATATGCAAGAAACTGGAAATGGGAGAATTAAGACCAACTAAAATGCCTGTGCAATTAGCAGATCGTTCTGTTAGATATCCTGTAGGAATTCTTGAAAACGTTCCCGTGCGCATAGGTCAATTCTACATTCCAACCGATTTCATAATTATGGACATAAGAGAAGATGAAGTTACACCCATTATATTGGGAAGACCATTCTTAGCAACCGACGGTGCGATCATAGACGTAAAACGAGGACGACTCACTTTCGAAGTAGGAGAAGAGAAAATTGAGTTCATTCTTTCCCAATTTTTGAAAGCACCTGCAATAGATGACACATGTTACTTCATGGATATCATGGATGAATGCATAAAAGAAACAGAGTTAGAAAATGACAAATTGTTTGACTATCGTGTAGAAGACAGACTTAACCAATGTTTAGCAATGACATCGGATCCTACGAAATGCCTTAAGAAACCAAACCTCAACCTGAAAACACTTCCCAAAAATCTGAGATATGAATTCCTAGACTTAGAACTTGAACGACCAGTGATAGTTAATGCAGACCTAGGAAAACTCGAAACTGAAAAACTCCTACATATCTTAAGAAAATATCCAACCGCACTAGGATACGACATCATCGATCTTAAAGGAATAAGTCCTTCTATTTGTATGCACCGCATCATGCTAGAAGAAGATTGTAAAACTTCTAGGGAACATCAGAGGAGACTAAACCCGATCCTGAGTGAGGTAGTGAAAAAGGAAGTAACAAAGTTATTAGAGTTACACCATGGTACGCTGACCTCATCAATTATTTAGCTGCCGGAATAGTTCCACCTAATTTATCTTACCAACAAAAGAAACGATTCTTCCATGACATAAAACATTATTACTGGGATGACCCTTTACTTTTCAAAAGAGGCCCCGATGGTATTTTCCGTCGGTGTATACCTGAAGAAGAGATAGAAAATATAATCCAACACTGTCACTCCGCCCCTTATGGTGGACATGCAAGTACATCCAAGACCTGCTCTAAAATCCTACAAGCCGGTCTTTATTGGCCAAACATATGGAAGGATGTGCATGCGGCTATCAAGAAATGTGATAGATGTCAACGCACAGGAAACATATCTAGACTTGACGAGATGCCACAAAAGGGCATTTTGGAAGTAGAGATTTTCGACGTGTGGGGAATAGATTTCATGGGACCTTTTCCACCTTCTTTCGGTAACAAGTACATACTCGTAGCGGTTGACTACGTATCAAAATGGATTGAAGCTATAGCTTCTTCAACAAACGACACACGAGTAGTAACTAGACTCTTTAAGAATATAATTTTCCCAAGATTTGGTGTCCCAAGAATAGTAGTCAGTGATGGTGGATCGCATTTCATATCTAAGGTACTCGAAAAACCACTGTTTAAGTATGGTGTAAGACATAGAGTAGCGACACCTTACCATCCTCAAACCAGTGGACAAGTGGAAGTGTCTAATAGAGAAATTAAACAAATATTAGAAAAAACAGTCGCCACCTCAAGGAAAGACTGGTCATCAAAACTATCCGAAGCTTTATGGGCATATCAAACCGCTTACAAAACTCCCATAGGGACAACCCCATTTAAGCTTATTTATGGAAAATCTTGCCACCTCCCGGTAGAATTAGAACATAAGGCCTACTGGGCTATTAAAAATCTAAATTTAAACTATGGCTGCTGGTGAAAAGCGAATTCTTGACATAAACGAATTAGAGGAACTTCGACAAGACGCCTACGAAAATGCCAGAATCTACAAAGAAAGAACGAAAAAATGGCATGATAAACGTATATCAAGAAAAATCTTCAAACAAGGCGATATAGTCCTTTTGTTCAACTCTAGACTTAAGTTATTCCCAGGAAAACTACGTTCTAGATGGTCAGGCCCTTTCCAAGTCACCAATGTCTTTCCTAGTGGAGCGGTGGAAATTAAAGGAAAATCCATTGAACCATTTATCGTAAACGGGCAACGTCTAAAACATTATCATTATGCAGAGAACAATGAAGATTCGCAAGTCCTGCACTTAAACGTAATGCCTCCAGAATTTATAGATTATATTTGATGGTTTTTATGTCGAGCTTGCGACATTAAAAAAAGCGCTTCGTGGGAGACAACCCACAAATATTTTTTATTTTTATTTCTTCTTTGATTATTCTTTTAAATTTTATTTAGTATTCATTCTTCATTTATTTTAATTTATAAATTTTTTCTTCTTTTCTTCTTTCGACATTTGGCCAAATCCTGACTAAAACTCTTGTTTTTCTTTTCTCTAGCTAACACTAACCTGATGGGACAAATTGATCGTATGGGTATCAAATTCAGAGGGAAAGCTCAGAAACAAAAGTTTGAGGAACTAGCAGAGAGAGAGGTGCTACCTAGCTTGTATGCTGATGATTGGGCAATGACTGCCCTTGGACTAAGAGAAAGTGTCATGTATTTGCTGAGTCAAATAGGGTGGGAAACCACTCCTACTCGAAGACAATTCGTCACTTATCGGAGACTAACGCTAGAATTCCTTAGCTCCCTGATCTATCTACCCAGTCATGGAAAAGGAATAAGCAGAGGTTTCATTCAGTTCAGAATGTTCAACATGGAGTATCAGTCTAACATTTAAGACTTTACTAACCTTTTAGGTTTCCCTACCTCTTTTGATACATTCACAGTGAGCCAAGAAGACCTTTTTGAATATAGAGAACTTGAACATTTTTGAGGAAGTTTGAGTGGAAATGACGACCCCGAGGAACATGAGTTTCTTTTTGGAAACATACATAACCCGACCTTTCGTTATTTCCATAAGATCCTAGCCCACACCCTTTTTGGGAAGAAGTCAAATATTACTACAGTATCACGTGATGAACTCTTCATCATATTTTGTGCTTCCCAAAACCGTCCAGTGAATGGTGCCACTTTTATGTTGGCGAACTTTGACCGCCTTATCCAAGATGAACGAGCACCGATTCAAATAGGCGGATTGATAACCATGATTGGTAATGCTATCGGATTACGTCAACCTATGCTTGACCTAAGCCCTTTTTGTGGCATTGAGACTATGAGTATACCCTTCCTTTTCAACATTATGTTTATAGCAAACTTCGGGCCTGAAGAGTTCGAACTAATAGTTGACAACCAAGTTCTTTGCCTATTCACCTTGCCTAGTCCGAGGACTAGTGTTCATAACCGCAATAACTGGCTCTACAACCTGAACGGAATACCTTCTCCTGCTAGATCTACTGAATCCATCCAGGACTATGAGATTTGTGACGACCAGATTCCTTATGCTGAGTCTGACCCTCAGACACCATCTGGTTATTATGATATTGACCCTCCACCTCAACCTATCCCGACCGAAGAGTCGGCAATACCCGATCTTAGACATCATATGCCCGGAGCTAATTATAACACCACCATTCAAGCTTTGATGTCAGAACAAGACGCCCTCAGAGAAGAGTTAGCTAATATGGGACAAGAATTTCTGGGATACATGAGCAGTATGACAAATCAATTCCACGAGTTGCTAAACCGTGTTAACTCCTTCGCTCCTCCGGCCAGAGATCCTGCAAGTGGCTAGAAGTTGTTTTTCTTAGTTACTTAGTTTTAGTTTAGGCTATTTATTAGTTTTGTTTCACATTATTTTTAATATTAGTATTTGTTTTTCTTTCGCATGTTTGCTTTTGTCTTCCAATGTTACATTATGATTATTTTATGAAGCTATTGCATTATTAGTTTATTTTATTTTGATCTATGCAATTTCTATAATTACAAGTGATGATATCCACTATATGCTAATAATTACTATGCCTGTTAAAGAAATACATATATTATGGTAGTAGAATAGCATGCAAGGCAATTTAAAAGCATTACGATAGCAAAATAAAATAAACATAAGAAAAACAAAATAACAAAAATAAAATATAATAATAAAAACAAATTATGAAGCACCCATGCAAGCTGACTGTGTGACGAGCGTCACACACGCCATCACGGTCGTCACACCAAGTGCCTATGACGCTCGTAACACCCCTGTCACGAGCGTGACACCTTCAGACTAGGTGAACGTTAGTAACCGTTGGGGACACGACCGTTACACCACCCCACTTTTTACCTTCCCCATTCACTTACCCATTTACTCACATTAAACCACATTTATTTATTTTTCACCCACTCCCTTTCCAACTTCCAAAACTTTTCCTATAAATACCCACCATACTTTTCTTTCTACATCATTCCAACAAACCACTCTATCAAAATCCTTTTTCATCCCTTCTCCTCCTTTCAACCCACTTATCAGTATGGCGGGAAACCAACAATTCGGAAATATCATCTTCCGATCCGAAGATGATAATTATCAAAGGGAGCAGTTCGAGCGTTTCCAACAGCGAGGTGTCGTATCTACCAGGTATCCTGATTTAAATTGTTTACAAGAATTAGGATTACTTCAAGGTATACAATGGATGCTCCGCCTTGCTGATTTAACCTTTCTATGCACACACAATCAACCTACCTACCCATCTCTCACCTTAGAATTTTTAAGTTCTTATTCGTACAACACTCCTATCGGTGAAGACGAGTACTTAACCGGCACCGCAACCTTCCGCATGTTCAACACCGAATACTCATTATCCCAGAACCAATTGAGTGTCATGCTACACTTCCCTGTAGGAGACCGAGTCCACCCAAGAATCCCTCCGAACTCCCAGTGGCACATAAACGCCTTCGACCTCTTTAGAAAAATATCCGGTGTGGAAACCAACAACTGGGATGTACTACTTGCTTCGCATATACATAACCCAACCATCCAGTATTTTATCCGCATCCTGCAAAACACAGTTTTTGGAAGACCGAACAACATCAAATTCAACGCCAAGGGATTATTCTTCCTCCACTGCGTCTTTGAAATGGATACAAAGGTAAACGCTGCTTCTTTCTTATTTCATCATATCCGCACCCTATGTGCTAGAGGCCGTCAACCTTTTGTGATTGGAGGATTAATAACCACAATAGCACTTGGTTTAAATCTAGGGGACCGACTCCAAAATTTACAATCTCTGCCACCCCTATTTATGGATATAAGCTATTGTCGGTCCAGCCGCCTAATCAAAATCAGGGTAGGCGGAAGATACTATCTTATGGTAAACAACTAAGAAGTCCCAAGCGTTGTTTTACCCAACATTGCCCTCACAGATGTCACCAACCCCAACCGCTTCATCTACGATCTGAATGCTCCCGAAGCTATCGAGCCTACACACGCAAACCCGCCTCCAGACGAGTTTGAAGAAATGGAGCAAGGTGATCAAGGTCCTGAGCAACAATCAATCCCGCTCAACCCTTCCGATAATGCTACATCCTCCCGACACCGTCGAAGAAGAAGGCCAGCAACTAATGAAGACATCATGGACGCTATTGAACATCAAACCCAACGGCTTGATGCCATGCAAGTGCATAACAACGAAGTAATGCAACTAATGCGCCAGATGCAACAACAACAGGAAGCGATGAATGCATTAACCGACCAGTGGTTCACTGAGTTGCTCAGTAGGTTTGACGACTTAGGAGTACGTCAACGATCACCAAGTCCAAGAACAAGAGGCGGCAGGCAACATTGACTTTAGTTTCTTTTTAATTTTCTATTTCTTTTGTTTTCTTTGAAACATTAGGGACAATGTTTCATTTAAGTGTGGGGGGGAAAACCTTGTTCTTTCAACCTTCCCTTTTCAAGTATGTTATTTTCCCTTTCATTGTTATTTCCCTTTCTTATTATATAAAAAAAAAATTATTATAATATATATTTATTTTAAGTTAAGTCCCTAGTGTGAAAAATTCTTATTATCTATTCCCCTCAATTTTCTTGAGCCATAACAAAAATTCAACACACTCAGTAAATATAAAGGTTGCTTATTTTATCAAACTTGAGTGAAATCAAAACAAAATTATTACCATACCAACGCTCTAAACAAACCTCAACATGTTAGATCAGAAAAGTACCTATTATACCAATCCCTTGAACTTTTAGTTTTATAGTAACCCCGAGTAGTTTATACAAGAAGTCAGCACCATCTTAATAGCAAACTACGTGGAGAGCCGATGAATATAAGTGAATGATTCCCAAAATAACAAAATATATATATATATATATATATATATATATATATATCAGGAAATGCAGTAATTAAGATAGGTGATCCATACCAGATCATTTAATCTAAAGGTTGCAGATCATACAAAAGCATAGTACGAAAGATCCATTATGAGTTGGTTCAGCAGGTATCTGGTGCTGAACTTGGTAGGGCGGACTACGGTCCGATCCCCCACAATCTGCAATGGACTAAATAAAGAAGTTATCCAACTTATGTACCAGAACTTCAAGCTAAAAAGGGGATCAAAATCACTAACCGGTTACTCCACTATGTGCGCGAAAAGATAAAGGGCTTAATGTGATTTTGCTAGAATGAAAACGGGTGAAATAAGAGTAAAGGAACTAAGATAGATATAATAGCATTACTCGAACTGGTTTTCATAAGGTGGGGTTATCTGAGGTTGTGAAGGTAGTTGTTGATGTCAAGATTAAACTCAAGTTACTTCTAAACAAGGTTTACATGCAACCTAGTACGAATTAATGTGTGTTTTGAAATTTCATCTGGCTAAATTTTTAAAACGATTTCTATACTGTATCTTGCTTGAGGACAAGCAAAGGTCTAAGTAAGGGGGAGTTTGATAACATGCAATAATATCACATTTTTGGACTCGATTTAATTAAATTATATTATTATTTGTTTCAATTTATTTCATATTATTCGATATTACGTGGTATTTTCCCTTCTATTTGTCTCAGGTAACTTATTTGAAGCATAAGTGAAAAAGGAAGAAAAGGGGGGTGAAAAAGAGGATGGAAGCAAATTCCACTAAAGCCCAGCCCACAATTACAAGCCAGGAACGCTGAAGCTGTGACGACCGCCACACAAGGTGTGACGAGCGTCACGCCCTGCTACTTTGTGTTACGAGCGTAACACATGGTGTGACGAACGTCACACCCCACTCCTATATTTTTGGCTTTTGACGCGTAACAGAGGCACGTTGAAGCTATTCTTCCGCTTGACTCGTTGAAACGTGAAGCTTACTTACCGAAGGCATTTTGGGAAAACGGTTACAAAGGGGACTAATATAAATAGAACCAAAGATCCAACCCTGAAGCTCTCGCTTCCCTTTCCGCCGTGCAAGCATTTACAACACTAATTTTCTACAGCTTTCTATTATTAAAAATTTTTATTTCCTTTTCTTTTCCAGTCAATTTTCAGAGCACTTAATTAATTTTTCACACAATAGTTTCTACAGCGGAAACTATTGTGTATCTTCTACTGGATCTAACCTTACGTTAGATCATAGTATTTTTATCCCTTTGCTTTTATTTTCCTGTCCGATTGAAGAGTGCAAGAACAAATCCAACCGGTCTGTGGTGGAGTGTTCAAGATTCCTATTAATTATTCAGGTTCTTTAATTTATTATTTTAATTTATATATGCTCTGCATTGATGTTTATTTATATTGTTTGCCTGATATGGTTTTATTTAAGCATGATAATTGTTTAGACCTGTTTAGCATGTCCGGCTAATTAATTAAGATATCGGTATGTAAAGTAAGCGGAATGAAGGAGTCAAAACTAAGTTGGTTTAATTTTAGTTAAAAATAAAGTCACTCTTTTTATGGTCTCAATTTACAAGTTAATACCAAGGTTTTTGTACGAGAGTAAAAGACATAAAGAAGTTAAAATCAATAGAACGACGGTTTGAGTTTTTAACTAGACAGTGTAAATTGGACATTAATTCTAAATCAGGGCGATAGCAATTTTTAGAGTTAATTAAATTCTAATCTTTTTCAAAAAGTATTTTTAAAGGTTAAATGTGAGGACGAGAGTTAAGCATTTAAGTTTAATTATATAATCTAAGTCAACAGAGCGAGAGTTTGAGACGAGGGTGTTTAAACGGTTATTATTTTAATGAAAAGAGTTTCTATAGATTCTGTTGTTTTCAAAAAGTGATTTTGGACTTAACTAATAAGTGACAGCTACGTTAATATAAAGTCATAGTCTATTCAACAGAGCGAGAGTTTGAGATAAGACTTTTAATCAATAGTGTCTATTGAAAAGATTTATTTTAAAACCAAGAAACCAACGAAGATTTGATTCCCTAATTACGACGAACTACATACCGATATCCGCTTAATTGATATTTAAATTAGATCCAATTTTAGTTTTACTTCTCCCCCAAATCATCAAAGTATCATCCGCCTTAGCTTTACGAAGTAACCTTAGAAAACGGTATATCGATTCATAAGTCCCTGTGGGATCGATATCTTTTAAAACTACACGATAAGACTGTGCACTTGCAGTTAGTACCCCAATAGACTTATAAAGTCGCGATCAGCAAGTCACATCCAGTTGTAGCATACACAACCAAAACCACTCCAACATTGAAACATTTGAACCTAACAGAATCCTTACCAACATGAAGGTGTGACAATGCATTGAGTTCAAAATGGAGGGTTGTCCACAGTGAATGCTACACCATGACACCAAGGTGCAAGGCAAATACTAGACCTGCAAACAACATTATAGTGGACTGCAGGACAAAGATAGCATTAATGAACACATAAACCAGCATGGAGTGCATTGGCATACCAGGTCATCATCATCAGCAATAATCATCTGCAGCAATAAGCATTGGCATTGCCTTGGCTGCAAAAGTCATTCACTTGCAAGCTATCTGCAACTCGAGTCTAATGGCACAGCAGTCATGACCATAACATCCAACAAATTCCTGCAGCAGAGCATTCATATTGCATCATGAACAAGTCTAAGCAAAATTAGTTCTAGTTCATTCTTTAGTGCTACAATTCTCTTGGTTTGGTGCCAGTTAAGTGCATTCCACTTCAGTTAGCTAATGTCAACTAGTTCTAGTTTATCTCATGCATAACATAGCCAACCTAAGTACAATCAAACTCACCACAAACAATAGGCATAATTGAGATTCAATATAACCAAGAAAATGCATAAGCCTACCTGTTACAATAGGTCACCACTCAAAGCAAACTTAAGGGGGCAACCTGCAATAGGCAGTCAAAGGCAAAATGAAGTCACTAACTAACTGAGTTTCCCTAACATAACTAATTGAGTTCCCCATTAACTCAGTGAGTCAACACCAACTAATTCCAAGCCTTCTCTAACTAACTCCAAACCTGAGTCAGAAGCTACCAAATTCCCAAACCTAAAACTTATTTAAACAATGCACCTATCTCATTTTCAGGACCCTTGGCATTTTTGTGCGAATTCTCTCTGCAATCTCTTCCCTCACCCTCACCAAAGCTCTCTCACTCTCTCACAGAAAAGCCATTGAAGCTTCATCTCTAAGCTTCAATTCAGCTTGAGCTTAACCACTACATTGTTCACCATTCTCAATCCAGAAGAAGAAGAAGAAGAAGAAGGAGAAAGAGGAAGAAGGAACGTGCATACAAGATCAAGAACTCACCTGTTGAAGTTTCCGATCGTCTTCTCCGGTAAGTCCATCTATCTTCTGTAGCGTTTTCTTACATTGAGCATACTGGAGTGTAGCTTTGAGGCTAGGGAGTGAAAGCCCTTTGGTATTAGAGATAAATTCGTGATAAACTCCATTTAATTTAAGATTAGAGACCTAGGGTTCTTCCATTGTTTAGGTTCGATTCCCCTAACTCTGTGATTGTTTCACAATTCTATTCCCCTATTCTTGCTTAGCTTGATTTGGCGCATTTAATGGTGGCGGTGGTTGGATGTAAGTCGCTGTCGGCGCCGACGACGGACACCGGCACGGTGATAGTGAACGAACGACAACAGCCATGAACGCGCGCTTTGAACTTTGTTTTGAATCTGTTGACTTAGACAAGTCAACAGAAGAGAGAGGATTGGGCTTAACTCTTCTGAATTACTTTCGTACACCACCAATGTTTCATTATTACACCCCCCTGAATAGTGATGGCAATGCATCTTGGGCTCAACCGAGCCCATTAACCTATTTTCCTAATTCACCTCACCTTTCCATCATGCAACCCCCCCCCCTGAACGACTGAAATGGTAACGGGCTCAAACACATCCCACTTCTATTTTCGTTTCACACCCCACCTTTTTTTTATTATGCTTATGAAAAAACTGTATTGGGCTCTCTTGCAGCCCATTCACGCTCCTACTGTTCGCATCCCCCCCCCCCCCCCCCAATTTTTGTTTGTGCCAGTGGAACAAAAAAACGGTATTGGGCTCTTTCTGAAGCCCATCAACCCAATTCTGTTTTACACTCCATTTCCAGTTCCACACCTCCTGTTATTTTGTTTTCTTAATTGTTTTACTTAGAATATAATTAGGATTAATTCAGGTTTTAGAATATAATTAGGATAATTAGGATTAGTTCACATTTTAGGTTTTAATTAGGATTTAATTAGGACTTTCTATTAGAATTTTAATTAGGACTTTAAATTAGATTTTGATTAGAGACACTTAGGTTTGATTAAATTTAGAATTACCTCATTTTCTCAACATTAGGTTAATTTCTCAACTTTAGGGCCATGATTAAAATTAGACATATTTTAGGAAATGACCATTTTGCCCCTTATGGGCTTATTTTGATATTTTGTGTTGAAATTGCTGCTCCCCTTAGGATTAGAATTCAATCATTTCCTAATAATTGTAGGACTTAACATAGAATTTTAATCATGATTTTGACCAGTATTTTGACATGCTCCCTTAGGATTTCTAACTTCTAATTTATAATGTTCAATCAACTTCTAATGCATGATCCCTTAGGATAGTTTCTAACAAGTACTAACTTCAATTAGATCCAAAACTAGTTCCCCTCAAAACTAAAATAAAACCCCGATTAGATTGATCAAAAACAAATTTGATTAATTAAATCCTCTGAACTTGTATAATCCCACGATCTAAATCGAGTGACCAAAAGACCCTTGGTCACTTAGTAAGACTTCTCTTCCAAGCTGTGGAGCTCAAGGCCTCAAGACAAAATCTTGAATCAAGGCATCCTCAGTCATACCAAATAGCGGATTATTCAAACACATCAAAGGTGGTATCTTCAACACTTGTTAAATCAAAGTTAGAAGAGTGTGACATGAGCCTTAAGCAATAGAGAAGGAGTGGGTCTGGGGTATTCCTACCCCCATTCTGAGTATCTTTGGGTATGGGACGTATGACTCAGCGCTCATCGTATTTCCCTCTATTCATAGACACTAGAAAAATTCTAACCGTATGATTAACAAGTCTATCTTCACAAAGCAAACAACAAAAGCAAGGACAACAATCGACAACTTATCAATCATGAATCAAGTTGTACGATACGAGCCTTAAGTAATGGAGAAGGAGTGGGACTGGAGTATTCCTACCCCCATTCTGAGTATCTTTGGGTATGGGACGTATGACCCAGCGCTCATCGTATTCACCTCTGTTCATAGACTTTAGTACGATTTGAATCGAACCATTGATAAAGTCTTCATCTTCCATGCAAGAAACAACTATAAAGACTATTCTCTCTCCACTTGAAAGTTAGTGTGATCCTCATCATCCAGTAACTATCAAGTCTATCCATTCTTCATTATATTCAATTCTCAATCATTCCATTCAAATCATTTCAATCTCAATCATCCATTTCCTCTTGCCTCCAATCAAATTCTTTTCAGTCCTAGTGAGCTGAACTACGATTGCTCTGATTTTCTCATTGCACTATGCGAATACGTAGGCACGAGGATGCGAATCCTTGGCGAGCATACTTCTAATTATTTCTCCTTCACCTTAGGGCACCGTCCATATCTTTCACTATCCATTATCCACCTTCGATCATAAACCGTTCACACAGTGACATATTATACATTTGACATCAAGATACTCTTTCTTTGGAATTCCATATATACCCTTTTAGGACGCCTAATGAAAAGTCCGGTTTTGTACCTAAAGTTGTTTGGGCTTATTGCCAGACATTTAATTCCTTCTTTTTCGGCCAACCATATAGTGATACCATGTCTTAGACTCCTCACTTGTGGTTTATGCAACCTTTCCCTCTATGGTACAAATTCCATTTCTCCTATGGATTCCAATATATCTGACTTTCGGTTTCAAATGATACCTTTTCAGTCACTTGTCACCAGATACTCTATTATGTGACTTTGGTCACTTCACTCCATTCATTTCCATGATACCTTCATACTCTACCTTCATTCATTTCATGTGATATACCTATCCTTTGAGCCAAATACACTATACCTTTGTGCTCCATCTTGTACCCTTTTTTTGTGAACCAAAAGCCGATTTGTTTGTCTTGTTAGACCTTGTAGCTTAGACAAACATCTCCTTACTTACTTTGCAGCCGTATTTAGGCAACTCTTTCTTTTCGGTTATTCCAATACAGTGATACCATGTCTTAGACCCCTCACTTGTTGGTTCATACCAGTTTTACTCTTGGGTTCACATTTTCACCCCTTGTTGGAGTTCAAATCATATTATTCTTTGGTTCAAACCATACTTTGATCACGCTTCTTTTCATCTCCCCCCATTAGTTCACCGAACTACGATTGCTCTGATTTTCTCATTGCACAATGAGGATACGTAGGCATGATGGCCCCAATCCTCACCGAGCACTCTATCTATTTCTCTTCCTTTCCCCCATTCTTTTGTGAGTAATCTTTAGTTAACACCTATTCGAGCGAGAACAATCAAAACGGTTCCCATGGAGTACCATGGATGTTTGGGGTGCTAATACCTTCCCCTTGCATAACCGACTTCCTTACCCAGTATATCTCTTCCCCCCGGGTTTTATCGATGTTTTCCCTTCCCTTATGGGGATAAATAAATTTCGATGGCGACTCTGTTGTATGTTCGAGCGTGCGTTACGTTCAGGTATATTTCCGCTAGCTTCAGTATCATACTTTATTTTTCTTTGTTTACTAACCAAAATGCAAAAAATATGTCTATATATAGTTTTACTCCTTTTGTAGGTAGTGTGTGCATCCACCAAGGCCTCATCAAGCTCATATCTAGGGTTTTAGACCCTCAGTATAAAGAGACTAATCAAGATATGGTTCACATTGGATTTATACATCATATATGGGTCCCCATGATCTTTATTTATCATTTTGATCAAGAAATCATCAAGAGTTTGAAGCTTATTCAATTGTGTGACTTCCTCATTAAGTTTCTTTATCATTTGATCAAATATTTAAATGGGTACTTCATATTACATCATCTTGTTCATATATGATCCTCCATGAGTAAAAAAAATCAAGATAACTTCAAGTTTGCAAGATGGTTTATGGTGGTTGACCAAAGAAAGTCAACTGGTCAAAACTGGGGTTCACTACACCCTATCTCCTACAATTGTTGTCATATGAAAATGATTCCAAGATAAACGTTACTCCTTATGATTTACAAACAACTTTCATGTTGAAGTCAATAACTATTTTTGCTTGGAAAGTCATTTTTTATGGTGAAAGATTATAGGTCATTTTGTCTGAACCCTAGTTAGGAGGTCAACTTCCAAGGACCACAACTTGCTCAATTTTTATAAGATGAAGGTCATTCAAGTTTAATGATCAAATTCAATATGTCCTATCCAACTTTTATTCTTTTAAGAAATTCAAATTCAACTTGAAAATGCATGTGCCAAGAGGAAACATTATAGGTCACTTTGGGTCATTACCATTGAAGAAGAGTTTTTCCTTAATTTCTAAAAGAATAACTCCTTCATGGCAAATCCAAATGAGGTTAAATTTGTGACCAAATTGAATAAGTTTTAAATATCTACAACTTTTATGAAGGAACTTTTTCCATTTGAAGCCCATAGCAAAAGTTATTCAAGGTGGAAGAAGTGAACATTTGGCTTGGTACTTAGAAAATTTTCATTTATGTTTGAATTTCCAAACTTCCACCTCAAAATGCATCACGATACAAGATTCAAATGGAAAATTGTACAATATGATTGAGTTGCTTTGAGGTCAAATCGAAGCAACTCAGTTCATGATCCTCAAAATTCAAATCCCCGTATTTTTTGATATACTTGGAATTGGAGAAAATTGAGGCCTGATTCGAGCTCCTGAGCATTTTCTCTTTGAAATAGTGTCCTTTTTTCACTTTTCATTTAGATGAAGTTGGACCAATTCGGTGAGGTTCACCGAAGAAGACGACCGAAGCCTTAGCTCCGGTGGTGTGTTGGCACGCCTCCTGGCCATCTGATCATGTTTGAATATTTTAATCAGAGTCTTTGCTTTTGAATACCACTTGTACATGCTCGTTGACTGTGGACTATAGTGGGTGATACACGCTTGGCCATTAGATCTTCCACCTCAATTAATAAGGGAGATCTGATGGCCCTTGTTTTTTCTAATTTCTTTTTATTTTTTGAATTTTCATTTAATCCTTTTATTTTGTTTAATTCATATTAATTTCATTTTTAATCCAAAAAATATGGGACTTTCACCAAAAATCTTTAAATATTTTTCTCTTCCATATTCTAAATTAAAATTATTTTTTGGATTAATTTTGATATTTTTCATGAATTAAATGTTTTTGTGAATATTTTTAAGTGTTTAAAAATACTTCTGACTTTTCAAAAATAATGATTTTTTTTGTCTAAGGTCCTTTGACCTTGTTTGACCTAGGATAAATCCCTTGGCCATTTATTTGGTGTTTTG
This sequence comes from Lathyrus oleraceus, assembly GCF_024323335.1. Lineage (NCBI taxonomy): Eukaryota > Viridiplantae > Streptophyta > Magnoliopsida > Fabales > Fabaceae > Lathyrus > Lathyrus oleraceus. Next base: position 174,416,049 of record NC_066580.1, on the reverse strand, counting down.
AAGAGATATTGGTTTTTGACCAAATTAAAATGTTAATTCACTTTTAATTGGATTTTTAATTGATTAAATATTTAAAAATATTGTTGAGCCATTTTTATGATCTTGTGATGTTTGACTTTTCGTTTGAGCCTTGGTCAAGGTTGATTTGACTCTTGTTAGATCAAAACCATTGGATTTAGGGAATTGATGAAATGTACATTTCATCTCCCAAAATGAATGGATGGTTTTGATTTGATGAAAATCCTCCCTTGGTCAATTTGTGTTTCTATCTTCCCCTCCTTCTTCATCTTCATCCATATTCTTCATATTCTCTCATTTGACCAATGAAATCTCAAATGTCTTAAGGCTAATTGGTTCATCAATGGCCTTGTGTCAGATGAACCAATACAAGTATGACTGAGATAGGTCCCTCCCTCTTGATCTTGTCTTTTAGTGTGCGGTATGTTTTAGGAGTTTGATTCTTTATACCAAATCTCTAACATGCATTAACACCTAAATTTTTATTGTTCGGCCTCAGATAGTTGTGACTTTTACATAAGTCCAATTACGATTGTTTAACATGGAGATAAATTTGACCCTAATGGCATATCATTCTAGTAAGTGAGATTGTAAGTCTCCCATTCTTCATGGTATTGTATGGAGACTTGACATTTTTTCCTTTCATGAGAGCTAGTGGCATACTTGTTGAGTTATCCAAGTTGGAGCCCTTCTCATGGAAGATGTCTTAGTTTAAGGATTCATACTTGTGAATGAATGGTTAAGTGTTCTCCAAAGAATGACTTAATCAATTAAAAATCACCACTAACACTTGACTAACATTTGACTAATTCTTGTTAATATTGATTTACTTTCAAGTCATTTACTTTATGCAATTTAAATTTCAGTCATTTATCATTCATTGCCATTTACATTTCATTTAACTTGTTTATGTTTATACCATTTTCACTTTGCTCATTTGAGCCATATCTTGTGATTGTATATATTTGTTTATGTGTTTTGACTTTGTTTCTGGCCTTAGGACCTTAAAACACCTAATAACAACAAAAACCCTAAAAAAACATCTGGTGGACTGTTGATTTTGATCTGAACTCTTGGACTTAGAATTAGGCAACATTCCCTGTGCAAATAGGACTTGGCCAATGCCAACATTTTGAGACTGAGCTATATTGAACTGAGCCTTCATCTGATGGAAGCCTTGGATCTTGTTTGAATTCATCTACTCCTCTTTCTTTGTGCTTAATTGTTATTTTGGTCTTGTGTCTGATGCTTTATTCTGAGTATATCAAGGAATAATTCATGTGATACATGAGAAGACAAAGAAGACTGCTAGCTTTGGGATTGCTTGCTTGGATGTGGCTATCTTTATTTGATGCCTTAATCTTCATGATGTCTGGATATTGCTAATTGATTGATTCAAAGTCCAAAGGGAAAATGGGTTTTCTATATGACACTCTTGTCTGTTGGATTGCATCCCATTGGTCATATATTTTCAGGCGTTGTGTCGATTTTAGGAAAGATCATGAAGATTCATGCCTTAAAGTTTGAGACTCCGATGATACTGAGATTGATCTTGCTGAGTTGACACAGGGGCCACCATATGCGTGCAAATTTTTTGCCCCTTTGAACGGGAGAAACCCTGTCGAACCTGAAAAGAATGACAGGTTTCCTAAGAAAATATATACTTTCGACGTTGCAAAATATGATGAAATCTTTGATTTACTGGTCAAAGATGGTCAAATGATAGTACCTCTGGGTGCTAAAGTACCTCCTTTAGAACAAAGAAAGAAACGAGGGTTTTGTAAATACCATGGTTTTTTGGGTCATAAAACGTCTCAATGTTTTCTTTTCAGGGATCTGGTGCAGAATGCAATCCAGGATGGAAGACTCAAGTTCGGTGATAAGCCACGGAGCCAGATGAAAATCGACTCCGATCCTCTACAAATTGTTGAAGCTCATTATACTGAGCCAGAGGAGGTGAATTTCATTGAAACTGCTGATCATTTTTGTATGACCGAAGTTACTGAAGACTTCATCCATGAGCCTGTCATGGTTAAAATACATGAGCAGTTTGAGCAAGCACCTCGTGATGGTTTGGCCTTAAGGGGTACAAACGACATCAAGAAGGAAAATGTTGAAGCCTCAGATATCGAGGATGCTAGAGAGTCAAAGTTAGTAATGATCACTAAAGAGACTGCTGATACTTTCGTTCAGTTGGACAAGGCTATCGACGGACTTCAAAAACAATTCTAAAAGTTGGTTATTACTGAGGATATCCACATGGAAGTTAATATGGTGGAGATATCTCGAGATGTTTCAATGGAAGTCGATGATGAAGACAAACAAGAGGAATACAATAAGGTCGCCTTTCCTCAGGAAGAAGAAACATTGTCATATTTCCTTCGAAGGTGCCAAAAAAAGAAATCAGAAGTGATGTTATGCCCCAGGTGCAGTGCCGTCTTCGAAAAAAAGGCAGCTCAGAATCTGGAGGGGGTTAGGAGAGTGTGTAGCACCTCAAATTTGCACCTATCATTATACATACATTGTCATTATTAGGTCATAACATAACATGGTCCACTGCATAACATTGCATTGTCCCCTTTGCCTCAAGTGCAAGTCATCAGAAGAGTTAGGTCAAACTGGTCAGGAGATCAGTCAGTCAAGCAAGCAAGTACAATTTCCAAGGAGACAAGGCCCTAGGGTTTGTCCAACATGTTCACATGACCTAGGGGTCCTTTTGAAGTATTTTGGTCAAGGATTGGATGTTCAGAAGTCATCAGTCAATGCACAGCTTGCCAGAAACCCTAAAAAGTCAAACTTGGTCAACTGTGTCTGATTTTATGGTTTTGATGGTGGGATTTGGTTTGAGAGAGCTTATTCATGTCCAAATAGGCCTCATATATCATGTCAAACACCATCATGGAAGAATTTGAAGCCAGATCAGAAATTTCCAAAAATAGAAACTGGACCTGTAATTGAAACCTGCCAAAAATGGAAACTTCTTGATCCCAAACTTACATCATGATAAAAGCTTCAAATGAATTTTTGCCCAACATGAAAGTTGAAGATCTTGTTCTCCCATTTCCAAAAAGTCCAAGAACTCTCAATTCCCATGTATGGTTGGCAAGTTATGATCAAATCATTTTCAGAAAATTTTGAACTTCAAAAGGCCATATCTCTCAAACCATTTGGCCAAATTGGGTGAGGTTTTTTCCAACAAGTCACATTTGATCCCCTCTTTCCAAATATGCAACCATTATTCACCTAAACATCATAAATCAAAATGGCATTTTTGAACTTACATGAATTAATTTCAAGTGAGGTTGAAATTTGACTTTTCCAAATAATCATTTTTAATCATTTTGGCCAATTGAGAATGACTAGAAATCATATTTTGGACATGTTCAAGGCCCATTTTCGCAGCTACAGCTCATGCACCATGCCACTTGAGTGAAATTAGCAAAAGGACACTTTTTACCAACTCCAATTCCACTTTTTCATTAACCTTGATTAGTACCATTAAACAGAGTATATATACATCATTTTCTCTCTGAAAGAAACCCTAGCAGCCACCAGTATCATACAGAAAACTCACTTTCTCTCATTTCACCATTTGATTCATTTTGCATTTTTCTACCAAAAAAAACTCAAAGGAGCAAGGTTCTTGGTCATTTGCCTCATCACTCATCACCATTTTGAGCACATTGCAAGCTTTATTCCATAGCTGTAACAGCATTTTCGAGTTCTGTTTCACCAAGCACACTCGCATGGCAGATTTGGTTTGAGGTCGTTTCAAGGGTTGCTGAGCCAAAACTCTTCATCCATTCACCTCCTGGAGCCTTCTTGCACATCTGTTTCGAGCATCCATGAGCTAAGAACACCTGAATCGCCACTGCCTTGCAGATTTAGTAAGATTTCGACTCTCTCTATTTCCAAAATCATGATGTGCTTTAGATAGACCTTGTTATGCTGGTTACAATGAGCTTTGATTCATTAAAAATGGTTGCATATTGAGAGAAATACATGGATTTAAAGTTTCACACTCAAATATGTTTTTGCTTGGTTCTTGGTTGTTAGCTTGATTTAGTGAATATGAATGTTGGATTATGGATGTGCGTGTTTAGATGAACATTTTTATATAATGGTTGTCGATTTTGGTGAAATTTTGATCCTACTGAAAGTCACAGTGATGAACACGGGCATGGCTGGGAATTTTCTGTGAAAAAACCCTTGTTTCAATCCACTGTTGCCCTTTACCCGCGACCTGCATGTGTTTTTCATAAAACACTTCATGCATTGGTCTTTTCCTTTGCCACGCAAGCGGAACCATTGGATGAGGCATGTTTGACTCGGTCCCGCTGCCACCTAGGATTAGTGGGACGACTGCGTTTTGGGCCCGGGCACTGTTCCATTATTTACAATTCTGCCATTATTTCCTTTAAATCAATTATTTCATTTTTGGTTTCATATTTATTTCACTTTGCACACCAAACTTACAAAATCCATAAGTCCATCATTTGTGATCCAAAATTAATGAGATTTTTTGCCAAATGTTCATCCCAATCTCTAGTTTTTAATCATGATTTTTCCAGATTTTTTGGATGAATGGTTTTTAAATTGTGTTAGGGTTTGTGATATGTGCTCATTTTTTGTACACTTTGCCAAATCAATTGTGAAATGATGATGCTTTGTCCAATGGCTTTGAATTTTTTTGTGCTTAAACTAGACAAATTCATGGTGATTTTGGTTTAGAGTTTGTGAATTTATCATTGCTGGTTTGTGAGTTATGATTTTTTGAATTAGGGTGTGACAATTTGTGTCACACCATTGATGTGCAACTTGATGATTTTCAATACCATGCCTCTTGACCTCAAATTGGATTGAATTTTTGCATGAATGTACTTGAGTATGTCTAGTTTACATGTGATTTTTCTTGGAATTATTTGTGGCATTTCCTAATTGTTTGAGATTTTTCTCCCCTGTTTGGTCTTATGTTGACTTTTTGTGACACATGTTCCTATTTCATTTGTGAAATTCTCATACTTTATTGGATAGACATGAAATTTGATATGTGATTACTAGACATCTTAAACTTTGCCATGGTTTTAGTCCCATTCATTTATCATATGCCATCCCTGATTTATGATTTTTCAAGTTGATGCATGTTTGGTTGACTTCTTTGAGCATGCTCAAAATTGCCTTGCCTTTCTGATTTTCATTGACCACCTTATACTTGTCCAAATGAGATGAAATTTGACATGCTTACCATGCTGTGGGTTGTGATTGATCATGATTTATTTGATGATTTTTGGAAATGTTTAAGATTGCTTTTGATTCAAGTCTTGCTGTTGACTTCTATGAGCTTCTAAATGCCATGCTTTGACTTCTTTTGCTCATGAAATGATGATGGTGATTGATGTGAATGTGAAACCACTTGGGTTTGTTTCTTGATTGTTTGAACTTGATTTTGGATACTTGCCACTTGCTGTTTTGCCTTTCTCATTCTCTTTTGACCCTAGGCTTGCCCTAGTGGTCCTGCTACTCACATTTGAGTTCATTTTTTCAGGTTAAGTAACAAATGCTTCAAAGAGATCAATACAAGTTGATTAAGTTTGATTGTTTATCATGAACTAACTTGTATGTTTTGTAGGTTGCTTAGCTCACTTGCTTTGAGCTTGTGCTGTGCACATCTGATTGACTGTGTTATCTGGTTGATTCTTATGCTGTTTATTTAAACTTTGACTTGTATACTAACTGTGCTTGACTGATTTCAGGTACTTTTAGTTGCTTAGTTCCTTGTGAACTTTTGCTTTGCTTTGCTTAATAAGCAATTTTCATTGAGGTATAACTTCTTATCTTCATGTAGTCTGGAAGACCTGGCCTGTTACTTGGCCAGGCAACTGTCTGAAGTCCTCCTTAAGAGGCGATGTTTGTGACTGTTTACATTTGTCCTGTACATATTCAAAGACCTCCTAAGTGAAGAGGCATTGGCAGACACAAGGGATGTGCAATCCATCCCCTGCTATTCTGTGTGTCATCTACTTTGCTCACACCACTGTGTTGACGCATTGCAGATACAAACCCAAGATCTTGTATAATTGTACAGTTGAGTCAGTTTCAAATGTGTAGAAGGGTTCCCACCTTCTGAACCCACACATTCTTGTCTTAAGCTCTCCCAGGCCAGGGATAAGAGCTGTGAAGTCTTATCTTCACTCACCTTTCATCTGCTTCACCTTAGCCCCTCAATGGCAAGGTTAAGAGCTAACACTACCCAGTTCCAGTGGTTTGTTTGTTGAGGTTGATATGACCCCTCGACTAAAACCTAACCTTGTTTGAGCCCATTGTTTGTGTATAGTGTGTGCTAATTGTGCTGGTGTGTTTGTTTGACTTGCTTCCTGTGCAAGTTAGGTTTAGTTTAGACTTTCTTCCTGTGCAAGTTAGGTTTTGCTTGGCTTGCTTCCTGTGCAAGTTAAGTGTAGGTGTGGCTTGCTTCCTGTGCAAGTCATGATTAGGATAGGCTGGCTCCCTGTGCCAGTTAGCTAGAAACCTTAACTTAGGGATGATTTGCATGATAACATCTAGGCTCGAGTCGTAGTCTCCGTAGTTGTGTCTCCCTCTGTTATCTGGTTAGGCTAGTCCTTTATCCCTCCATAGGGGAACTACGTCGCCCTGATCCTCATACCAGTTGAGGTACGTAGTGTAGCACCTCAAATTTGCACCCATCATTGTACATACATTCTCATATTAGGTCATAGCATATCATGGTCCACTGCATAGCATTGCATTGTCCCTTTGCCTCAAGTGCAAGCCAATCAAGAGAATTAGGTCAAACTGATCAGGAGATCAGTCAATCAAGCAAGCAAGTGTGTTTTCTATTGAGCCAAGGCCCTAGGGCTGGTCCAATTTGTTCACATGAATTGGGGATCCATTTGAAGTGTTTAGGTCAAGGATTGGATGTTCAGAAGTCATCAGTCAATGCACAATCAGTCAGAAACCCTAAAAGTCAACTGTTGGTCAACTGTCCATTTAATCAGTGATTTGATGGATAGATTTGGTTTGAGAGAGCTTATTCATGTCCAAATAGGCCTCATATATCATGGAAAACACCATCATGGAAGAATTTGAAGCCAGATCAGAAATTTCCAAAAATGGAAACTGGACCTGTAACTGAAACTTACCAAAAATGGAAAGTCTTGATCCTCAAACTTACATCATGATACAAGCTTCAAATGAGTTTTTGCCCAACATGAAAGTTGAAGATCTTGTTCTCCCATTTCCAAAAAGTCCAAGAACTCTCAATTCCCATGTATGGTTGGCAAGTTATGATCGAATCATTTTCACAAAATCTTGAACTTCAAAAGGCCATATCTCTCAAACCATTTGGCCAATTTGGGTGGGGTTTTTTCCTACAAGTCACATTTGATCCCCTCTTTCCAAAAATGTAACTGTCATGTACCAAAACCTTATGGATCAAAATGGCATTTTTTGACTTACTTGAATTAATTTCAAGTGAAGTGAAATTTTGACTTTTTAAAATAAACCTTTTCCATCATTTTGGCCATTGGGAATTGATCTGAAATTGTATTTTGGACATGTTCAAAGTCAAATTCGTGCAAGTACATACACCCATGCCAACTTGCTTGAAACTTGGAAAAAAAAGTACATTTCTCAACAACTCTATCCCACATTTTCATGAAGCTTGATTTGTACTCTTAAACAGAGATTTTGGACATCATTTTCTGTCATTGTGAACCCTAGTTGCAGCCTCAAAACACAGAAAAAACTCACTCTCTAAAAATCTCATTTTATTGCCACTTTCAAAATCTGTCAACATTGGCCAAAGAACTGAACCTTGCCTTGCTTGATACAACATCCATACAACATTGTGGACCTGTTTCAACCATCATTCTCCAGCTGGAAGGCCATTTACACGACTGTTTTTTCCAAAATATCATCAATGGCAGAGTTTGGTTAAAGCTATTGCAAGTTGTTTCAAGCCAAACAACCTTCACCAACCATCATTTGGAGGACCATAAAGCATCTGTTTCACCATTAAACCACCAAAACAACACTGTTTCACTTTTTTCTTCAAAAACAAGTAAGGATTCGAATCTCTCATTTCTTGAAATGATGCTATGCTTTGTGTAGAGCTTGCCTTGCTGATTATTCTGCTCTTTGAATCGTGAAAAACTATCGAGAAATGAGAGAGAACGAGGGTTTTGAAGTTTGGTGTTCATGTTTGGATTCCTTCGATTTGTGTTTAACTTGTTGTTGTTTGATGAAATAATGGTTGTTTGTTGATGAGTGATGTTGGATATACACGATGCATTGCTTGTTTTTTCATTTCTGCAACTTTTCTTTTTTTTCTGGAAAATCGTATGAAGGTGGTGATGAACCTCCTGCTGTTCTTGGTTGCTGCACATTACCTGCGGATTTATCCGCAACCTTCATAGCCAGCTGCGCATTTTGCTGCGGATTTCTGGAATTAGGGTTTGTATGGACCGCGCCTTTGTTCCATTTGAAACCAACCAATAGGAACATTTCATTTTCGTGGCCAAAACGACCGCGTATCATTAAGTGGCACGGATAATTACAAAAACGCCACTCCCGTGCCCCTTGGTCCCATTAGTCCATGTGTATTTTCAATATTTATTTCAATTTGATACATCATCTTACAAAATTCATAACTCGTCCATTTTAAATCCAAATTTCATGGGATTTTTTGCATCATGTTCATCACAATCTCTAGTTTTTTATCATGATTTTTCCAGATTTTTTTGATGAGTGGATTTTAATTGGTATTAGGGTTTGTAACATGTATGCATATTTTGTACATTTTGCCAAAACATTTGTGAAATGGTGATACTTTATCCAATGGCTCCCAAAGTTTTTGTGCTTAAACTAGACACACTCATGGTGATTTTGGTGTAGAGTTTGTGAATTTATCATTGCTGGTTTGTGAGTTATGATTTTTTGAATTAGGGTGTGACAATTTGTGTCACACCATTGATGTCCAACTTCATGATTTTCATTACCATGCTTCTTGACCTCCAATTGATCTGATTTTTTGCATGAATGTACTATTGGATGTCTAGTTTACATGTGAATTTTCTTGGAATTATTTGTGGCATTTCCTAATTGTTTGAGATTTTCTCCCCTGTTTAGTCATATGTTGACTTTTGGTGACACATGTTCCCATTTCATTTGTGAAATTCTCATACTTTATTAGATGGACATGAAATTTTACATGAGATAACTAGACATCTTAAGCTTTGCCATGGTTTTAGTCCCATTCATTTATCATACACCATTTCTGATTTATGATTTTTCTAAGTTGATGCATGTTTGGTTGACTTCTTTGAGCATGTTCAAAATTGCTTTGACTTTCTGATTTTCATTGACTGCCTTCCACTTGTCCAAATAAGATGAAATTTGACATGCTTACCATGCTGTGGGTTGTGATTGATCATGATTTATTTGGTGATTTTTGGAAATGTTTAAGATTGCTTTTGAGTTAAGTCTTGCTGTTGACTTCTATGAGCTTCTAAATGCCATGTTTTGACCTAATTTGCTCATGAAATGATGATGATGATTGATATGAATGTGAACCCAATTGGTTGTGTTTCTTGATTGTTTGAACATGATTTTGGACACTTGCCATTTGCTGTTTTGACTTTCTCATTCTCTTTTGACCCTAGGCTTGCCCTAGTGGTCCTGTTACTCACATTTGAGCTCATGTTTTCAGGTTGACCAACAAATGACCAATGAGACCAATTCTTTTTGATTGAGCTTGCTTGAATATCATGGATTAACTTGTTTGTTTTGTAGGTGGCTTGGCTCACATGCCTTAAGCCTTGTGCCTTGCACATCCATTTGCTTCTGATTAACCATTGGTGTCTGTTTCTTTTTGTTTTGTTTTGAAGTTGCATACTAACATCTGCTTGACCATTTCAGGTGCTTTTAGTTGCTCAGTTCCTTGTGAACTTTTGCTTTGCTTTGCTTATATAAGCAATTTGCATTGAGGTATACTTCTAATCTTCATGTAGTCTGGAAGACCTGGCCTGTTACTTGGCCAGGCAACTGTCTGAAGTCCTCCTTAAGAGGCAATGTTTGTGACTGTTTACTTTTGACCTTGCATAGAGTCAAAGACCTCCTAAGTGAAGAGGCAATTGGCAGAACCAAGGGATATGCAACCTATCCCCTGCTATTCAGTGTGTCTTCTGCTTTGCTCACACCACTGTGTTGATGCATTGCAGATACAAACCCAAGATCTTGTACAATTGTACAGTTGAGTCAGTTTCAAATGTGTAGAAGGGTTCCCCACTTTCTGAACCCACACATTCTTGTCTTAAGCTCTCCCAGGCCAGGGATAAGAGCTGTGAAGTCTTATCTTCACTCACCTTTCATCTGCTTCACCTTAGCCCCTCAATGGCAAGGTTAAGAGCAACATCTACCCAGTTCCAGAGGTTTGTTTGTTGAGGTTGATATGACCCTTCGACTAAAACCTAACCCTTGTTTGAGCCCCTTGCTTGTGTATAGTGTGTGCTACCTGTGCTTGTATGTTTGTTTGACTTGCTTCCTGTGCAAGTTAGGGTTAGCTTAGACTTGCTTCCTGTGCAAGTTAGGTTTTGCTTGGCTTGCTCCCTGTGCGAGTTAAGTGTGTGTGTGGCTTGCTTCCTGTGCAAGTCATGTTTAGGATAGGCTGGCTCCCTGTGCCAGTTAGCTAGAAACCTTAACTTAGGGTTGATTTGCATGATAACATCTAGGCTCGAGTCGTAGTCTCCCTAGTTGTGTCTCCCTCTGTTATCTGGTTAGGCTAGCCCTGTATCCCTCTGTAGGGGAACTACGTCGCCCTGATCCTCATACCAGATGAGGTACGTAGGCAGGAGATGAGCTGATCTCTCCGGGCGCCTGTGTCTTTGTTTTGTCTTGTTGTGTGCTTGGAAGCCGATGTAAGTCCATCGAGTGGCATTTGGGTTCCAGTGTGTGTGTGTTTAGGTTTGGATGCTGATGTAAGTCCAGTGATTGGCATTCAGGCTCCACGTTCGCCTGTGTCTTTGTTTTGTCTTGTTGTGTGCTTGGAAGCTGATGTAAGTCCATCGAGTGGCATTTGGGTTCCAGTGTGTGTTTGTTGGTTCGGATGCTGATGTAAGTCCAGTGATTGGCATTCGGGCTCCACGTTTGCCTTCTTGTGTGTGTTTTGGTTCGGATGCTGATGTAAGTCCAGTGATTGGCATTCAGGCTCCACGTTTGCCTTTGCCAGTGTTTGTTTGTGTGCGTGTCAGCCGAGCTACGAATGCTCTGATTCTTCTCTCGTCCGAGGAGATACGTATGCATAGGATGCGATATCCTAGCGAGCATGTGTCGTTTCCCCAGTCCGAACTACTTCGACTCTGATGTCTATGCCTGATAGACTAAGTAGGCCCAGGATGCGGTATCCTGCCGAGTCAGTTTCAGTCAGTTTTCTTTTGTCTCTTTTCAGCCAGTGTGTGTGAGTTTGAGCAGTGTTTAGCAACCATTTATCCTTCCTTTTGTGCGTGGATCCCGTAGAGTACTACGGATGCGTAGGGGTGCTAATACCTTCCCTTCGCATAACCGACTCCCGAACCCATTCTCTTTGGTCGCGAGACCATGTTCTTTCCTAGGTTTACTTCGAGCGTTTCCTTTCCCTCTTTTGGGATAAATAACGCACGGTGGCGGCTCTGTTGTTTCTTCTTTTCCCGCCGGTTTTTCGCGTGATGCGACAGCTGGCGACTCCACTGGGGAAATAGAGAAGTTGACCTATGCTGGTCCATCTTCCCTAAGCGAGTCTCTCCTAGCTCTCTCTAGGTTAGGGTTTTGGTTGCTGTTTGCTGTTGTATTTATTGCATTCATTTGTATATATTTGCATTTACTGTTTGCATTTATTGTTTGCATTAATGTTTGCATTCATATTCATCTGTTCACCTGGCTGGTTGTCTGTTTCTCTCTGTTGGGGTGGGAGTTACATGAGGTAAAAGGCCCAATACCCAGGCCATGAGTGAAATCTAGGATACTTAGGAATAGAGTGATTCATGGGAAGCGGGTGGTATTGCGCCACTTAGCGGAACATTGATATCACGAGCAGTTCAGACCCTGGTGGGATGTTATCGTTACACACTTCGGGTGTGTATATGATGATGTTCTGCGAAAGGTTATTTATGCTGCGTTTCTCTCGACCTTACCCTGGCCTAGACGACACCCGTGAGTGGGGAGGGAATGATCATTATTACAGGTACAGTTGGTGACTTGTTGGTGACTTGTTGGTGACTTGTGATCCTGTTGGTGACTATTGGTCCAGAAGTTTGAGGTCTCAGATGACTTTGGGTTTCAGATGAATTTGTGGTTCCGAGTTCAAGCCGAAGCTTTGATCCTGTGTTCTGAGAGACACAGCCAACCAGTCCAGTCTGCATCATTTGCATCATAGCATGTTTATTTTCAAAAAAATACGCAATAAAAAAAAAGAAAAAAAAAGAAAAGGAAAGAAAAAAAAGACTGATCCATGCATGCATATCATTTCTCAGGTACATTCCAGAGCTTGTTCACTGATAGAGATGGCAACAGTCCCAGAGTTGAAGCGGAAGACCTGTTCCTACAGCTTTCACCGTGAACCTTTGATGTCTCTGATTGAGTTGAGCAACCTTATGACCAGTGGTAACCAGAAGGGGTTTGTTGACCAGTATGGAGATATTCTGACACTGTTGAAGATGGTAGTCGATCCGGTGCCGTTGCAGACTCTTCTACAGTTCTACGACCCAGAGCTTCATTGTTTCACCTTTCAAGATTATCAGTTGGCGCCTACTCTTGAGGAGTACTCCATTCTGCTGAGTGTCCCGGTCCGGTATCAGGTTCCTTTCTTGGATGTGCCCAAGGAGGTTGATTTCAGAGTTGTTGCCAGAGCTCTCCATTTGAGCATCAAGGAAGTCTGTGATAGTTGGAAGTCCAGTGGGGGTGTTGTAGGATTGCCTTTGAAGTTTCTGTTGAGGGTAGCTAGAGAAGAAGCAGAGAAGGGAAGTTGGGAAGCCTTTCATGCTCAGTTGGCCGTCATGATCTATGGGATCGTCCTGTTTCCGAGTATGCCCAATTTTGTTGACTATGCTGCAGTCAGTATTTTCATTGGAGGAAATCCAGTTCCTACTCTATTAGCTGACACTTACTATGCTATTCACAGTAGGCATGGTAAGGGTGGGGCTATCAGGTGTCGTCTCCCGCTTTTGCTCAGATGGTTCTTGTCTCTTCTGCCAGTCAGTGGACCTTTTGTGGATGCTCAGAGCACGCATAAGTGGACTCAGAGGGTTATGTCTCTTACCTCCTATGATATCAGGTGGCAATCTTACCGGATGGATGTGCGTAACGTCATTATGAGCTGTGGAGGATTCCGTAATGTGCCACTCGTAGGGACTAGGGGTTGCATCAATTACAACCCGATTCTTTCTCTTCGCCAGTTGGGGTTTGTGATGAAGGGAAGACCACTTGAGGCTGAGGTAGCTGAAAGTGTGTTTTTTGAGAAGCGGAGTGACCCGGCTAGATTGGAGCAAATAGGGAGAGCTTGGAAGTCTATTGGTGTGAAGGATGGATCTGTCTTAGGGAAGAAGTTTGCCGTTGCAATGCCTGATTACACTGATTGGGTCAAGGAGAGAGTAGAAACTTTGTTGTTACCCTACGATAGGATGGAGCCGTTGCACGAGCAACCACCTTTGATCCTTGCTGAGAGTGTGCCTGCGGAGCACTACAAGCAAGCCCTGATGGAGAATCGCCGTTTGAGAGAGAAGGAGCAAGATACCCAGATGGAGCTGTACAAGGCCAAAGCGGATAGGTTGAACTTGGCTCATCAACTCAGAGGAGTGCGAGAAGAAGATGCTAGCAGACTGAGAAGCAAGAAGAGATCCTACGAGGAGGTGGAGAGCATGTTAGATGCAGAACACCGGGAGTGCTTGAGGCTGCAGAGAGTTGAGGCCAGCTATCAGAAGAAGATCAGAGACTTGGAGAAGCAACTCAGAGATAAAGACATCCAGTTGAAGAAGGAAGTAGACTTAAGACAGGCATCAGAGAACCACCTTAGAGGAGAAGTGGTAGAGCTTAGACGACAACTGAAGGAGAAGATCACTCTTTTGCCAGAATGTTCAGAATGTGACCTGTTGATAGACCAGTGTCAGTACTTGAAGACTCTCATTCCGGAAGACCGTTTGTCTTAGCTTGTATCTTTGATATGTATGTTGAGAATCACCTCCAGGCTTGTTGGATGGGATTCATTGTTGTACTCCGTTTGTTTGGATTTTCTTTGTCGACTTTGTTGTATGATCCTGTTACTCATATAGATGAGGTTGTTGGTTTCACCTTGTACTCATCACTCTTGTGTATGTTGTTTCTGTGCTTCTATGTTGTCCTTGCTGCAGGTTGCCATCTTTTGAGGATGACTCAGGCTCTTTGAATGCCTGAGGAATGAACATATCATGTGCATCATACGCATCATTAACACCATACTCATATCATTTTGCATAACAGGTTCTTGGTCGTGACTTCTCACTCTTGGTTCCTGTTCAGGCAGGATAGCTGATCAACGTCCGCACCGCTACTCAACAAGACTGAATCAACAGAGAGGTATGGATCAAGTTCAAGCAGAGTTGGCTGAGATGAAGGCTAACATGGCCCAGTTCATGAACATGATGCAAGGGGTTGCACAAGGTCAAGAAGAACTTCGAGCCATGGTTCAGAGACAAGAGGCTGCAATTCCACCGGTCAACCATGCTCCACCAGAGGGAGGCCCGGTCAATGATAATAATGTTGCTGCTGCTGTACCCATCAACAACTATGCTGTAGGTGATGAGTTGGGGGGTATTCGAATCAACGGTCAACCTATTGTTCCAGATACCGCTAATGCCAGAGCAGTCCGTGTCCCGGCCCGTAATCCTGCTCCGATTGTTGACAGACAAGAGGATATGTTTTCTCTGCTTAGTGGAGACGAAGACGTTCTGGGAAGGGTTGATGAGAGGGATCGTAAAGTTGATGCCCTTGCTGAGAAAATTAGAGCTATGGAATGTCAGAATTCTCTCGGTTTTGATGTTACCAATATGGGGTTGGTGGAAGGTTTGAGAATCCCTCACAAGTTCAAAGCACCTTCCTTCGATAAATACAACGGTACTTCTTGCCCTCGCACCCATGTGCAGGCTTATTATCGAAAAATCTCTGCGTATACCGATGATGAAAAGATGTGGATGTATTTTTTCCAAGATAGTCTATCTGGGGCTTCTTTGGACTGGTACATGGAATTGAAGAGAGATTCTATCCGCTGCTGGAGGGATCTGGGTGAGGCCTTTTTGAGGCAATACAAACACAACATGGACATGGCGCCTAGCCGGACTCAGCTGCAGAGTCTTTGTCAGAAATCCAATGAGAGCTTCAAGGAGTACGCCCAGAGGTGGCGTGAACTGGCTGCTAGAGTTCAACCCCCTATGCTGGAGAGGGAGTTGACAGATATGTTTATCGGTACTCTTCAAGGTGTGTTTATGGACCGGATGGGGAGCTGCCCATTCGGTAGTTTTTCTGATGTTGTCATTTATGGAGAGAGGACTGAGAGCTTGATTAAAACTGGGAAGATCCAAGATGCTGGTTCCTCTTCTTCTAAGAAGCCGTTTGCTGGGGCACCTCGTCGGAGAGAAGGTGAAACTAATGCTGTTCAACACCGCAGAGATCAGAACAGAATTGAATACCGTCAAGCTGCTGCAGTAACCATTCCGGCACCTCAACCTCGTCAACAACAACAACAAAGAGTTCAACAACCGCAACAACAACAACAACAGCAACGTCCGTATCAGCCCAGACAAAGGATGCCTGATCGACGTTTTGATTCGCTACCCATGTCGTACGCCGAACTGCTGCCCGAACTACTCAGGTTGGGGATGGTTGAGTTGCGTACAATGGCTCCGCCTACAGTATTGCCTCCTGGGTACGACGCCAACGTCCGTTGTGACTTTCACTCTGGGGCACCAGGGCATCATACTGAGAAGTGTCGGGCTCTCCAGCACAAGGTCCAAGATTTGATCGATGCCAAGCAATCAACTTCGCTCCAGTGCCTAATGTCGTAAACAACCCTATGCCTCAGCATGGTGGGCATAGAGTGAACAATATTGAGGGGAAAGAAGCTGAAGATCTGGTTGTTAATGTTGATGATGTTCAGACTTCTTTGCTAGTTGTGAAGGGTCGTCTGCTGAATGGGGGTGTCTACTCGGGCTGTGATGAGGATTGTTTGGGCTGTGCAGAATCTGAGAATGGCTGCGACCAGTTAAGGGTCGGTATCCAGGGTATGATGGATGAGGGTTGTTTGCAATTCAGTAGGGCTGTAAAAGATCGTGGGACAGTGTCAACTATCACCATTTACTTTAAACCGTCTGAAGAACGTGGACAAAGGGTCGTTAGTGCACCTGCAGCAAATGGTACCCCAGTCACCATTTCCGTGCCTGTAACCATCAGTGCTCCAACTACTATCGTTGCGTCTGGAAGAAGGGCTGTTGAGAATAGTAGAGCCGTGCCGTGGAAGTATGATAATGCTCACCGCAGTTACAGAAGGGCTGAAAGTCAGACGAGACCAGTGAATCAAACTCCAGTGACAATTGGTTTACCGAATAGAGTTCCTGCAACTGTTGGTCCGGCTGTGGATAATGTAGGGGGTCCAGGAGGTTTTACCAGAAGCGGTCGTCTGTTCGCACCGCAGCCTTTGAGGGACAATAATGCTGAGGCTCTCGCCAAAGCAAAGGGTAAGCAAGCTGTGGTTGAGGAGAAGAACCTGTCCAGAAGGAAGCGCCCGAGGGCTCATTTGAGAAGGACGTGGAGGAGTTTATGAAGATAATCAAGAAGAGTGACTACAAGATTGTAGATCAGTTGAATCAAACTCCGTCCAAGATTTCTATACTTTCACTGTTGATGTGCTCTGAGGCACACCGTAATGCCTTGCTGAAGATGTTGAATCTGGCTTACGTGCCTCAGGAGATTTCTGTCAATTAACTGGAGGGTGTGATGGCCAATGTGAGCACCAGGCATGGTGTAGGATTCACCAACCTGGACTTACCGCCTGAAGGGCGGAACCATAACAAAGCCTTGCACATCACCATGGAGTGCAAGGGGGCAGTGTTGTCTCACGTATTGGTAGACACCGGGTCGTCGCTGAATGTGTTGCCTAAGCAGATTCTGAAGAAGATTGATGTGGAAGGGTTTGTGCTTACTCCCAGTGACCTGATCGTTCGTGCTTTCGACGGATCCAAACGTTCTGTATGTGGGGAAGTTACCTTGCCTGTGAAGATAGGTCCTGAGGTATTCAATATCATCTTCTATGTTATGGACATCCAGCCCGCCTATAGTTGTCTATTGGGGCGTCCATGGATTCATGCAGCAGGGGCAGTCTCGTCGACTCTCCATCAAAAACTCAAGTATGTCTGGAACGGTCAGATTGTGACTGTGTGCGGTGAAGAAGAGATTCTGGTGAGTCATCTATCCTCGTTCAAATATGTTGAGGTGGATGGTGAGATCCACGAAACCTTATGTCAGGCGTTTGAGACTGTGGCTCTCGAGAAGGTGGCGTATGCTGAGCAGAGGAAGCCAGGTGCTTCAATTACTTCTTACAAGCAGGCTAAGGAGGTTGTTGATTCTGGCAAAGCTGAAGGCTAGGGCAAGATGGTGGACTTGCCTGTTAAAGAAGACAAATTTGGTGTTGGTTATGAGCCTCTCCTAGCAGAGCAGAATGGTCAAGCAGGTCCGAGTACCTTTACCAGCGCTGGGCTGATGAATCATGGCGACGTCTCTGCAACCGGTAGTGAAGACTGTGACAGTGATTGTGATCTGGACAACTGGGTTCGCCCGTGTGCACCAGGGGGATCTATCAACAACTGGACGGCTGAAGAAGTGGTTCAAGTTACTCTTCTGACAGAGTAATTTTCTGTTGTTTTTTCATTTTTGCATGAAAATCCTACGATCTGCCCAAGGCGTAGTGATTCATTGTAGGGCCTCATCATGTTTTAATGATTATCATTAATGAAGGACATTTTTTGAAATCAAACTTTGTGATCCCGGTCTTTCTATTTTTTGTTTTCATCCTTTTTCAAAAACAATAAAAATGGCAATGTTTTTGTTTTTTGTGACTTTATTGAACTCTTTTTTCTAAAACAAAGCATTAAACATGCAGAAGCGATCTTATGGCATTCACTATGAACAGTTCTGTTATGGCTCAGTATGATTTCGACAATCCCATCTACCAAGCTGAAGAGGAGAGTGAGGAAGACTGTGAACTCCCTGCAGAATTGGTCAGATTGCTGAAGCAGGAGGAAAGGGTCATCCAACCTCATCAGGAGGAGTTGGAGGTTGTTAATTTGGGTACTGAGGACGCCAAAAGAGAAATCAAGATTGGGGCTGCTCTAGAGGACTCTGTCAAGAGGAGGCTGATTGAGATGCTGAAAGAATATGTGGAGATATTCGCCTGGTCATATCAAGATATGCCTGGGTTGGATACAGACATTGTGGTGCATCGATTACCTCTTAGAGAAGGATGTCCTTCGGTCAAGCAGAAGCTTCGTAGAACGAGTCCTGATATGGCAGCTAAGATCAAGGAAGAGGTTCAGAAGCAGTGGGATGCAGGTTTTTTGGCTGTTACAAGTTATCCCCCATGGGTGGCCAACATCGTTCCTGTGCCGAAGAAGGATGGAAAAGTCAGAATGTGTGTCGATTACCGGGATTTGAATAGAGCGAGTCCGAAAGATGATTTCCCATTACCTCACATTGATGTATTGGTTGATAATACGGCTCAATCCTCGGTATTCTCTTTCATGGATGGTTTCTCCGGATATAATCAGATCAAGATGGCGCCAGAGGACATGGAAAAGACGACATTCATTACACCTTGGGGCACGTTCTGCTATAAGGTGATGCCATTTGGGCTAAAGAATGCTGGTGCTACCTATCAGAGGGCAATGACGACTCTTTTTCATGACATGATGCACAAAGAAATTGAAGTGTACGTAGATGATATGATTGCGAAGTCGCACACAGAAGAAGAGCACCTGGTTAATTTGCAGAAGCTGTTTGACCGGTTGAGGAAGTTCAAGCTGAGGTTGAATCCGAACAAGTGTACGTTTGGGGTGAGATCAGGAAAGCTGTTAGGCTTCATTGTCAGTGAGAAAGGGATTGAGGTTGATCCAGCAAAAGTCAAAGCTATTCAAGAGATGCCTGAACCGAAAACGGAGAAGCAAGTCCGTGGGTTTTTAGGGAGGTTGAACTACATTGCAAGGTTCATATCTCACCTAACTGCCACGTGTGAACCAATTTTCAAACTGCTTAGAAAGAATCAGGCGATCAAGTGGAATGATGACTGTCAGAAAGCTTTTGACAAGATTAAAGAGTATTTACAGAAACCTCCAATCCTTATACCTCCAGTTCCAGGGAGACCTCTGATAATGTACCTGTCAGTGACTGAGAACTCGATGGGGTGTGTATTGGGACAGCATGACGAGTCTGGTCGAAAAGAGCATGCCATATACTACCTTAGCAAAAAGTTTACCGACTGTGAAACAAGATATTCACTGCTCGAGAAAACTTGTTGTGCTTTGGCCTGGGCTGCTCGCCGACTGAGGCAGTATATGTTGAACCATACTACTCTGTTGATTTCTAAGATGGATCCAGTGAAGTACATCTTTGAGAAACCAGCTCTCACCGGACGCGTTGCTCGTTGGCAGATGATTCTAACAGAATATGATATTCAGTACACGTCACAAAAGGCCATCAAAGGTAGTGTTCTGTCAGACTACCTCGCCGAGCAACCGATTGAAGATTATCAGCCTATGATGTTTGAATTCCCTGATGAAGACATCATGTATCTTAAGATGAAAGATTGCGAAGAGCCTCTTGTCGAGGAAGGACCGGATCCGGATGACAAATGGACACTGATGTTTAATGGGGCTGTGAATATGAATGGTAACGGTGTTGGGGCAGTATTGATCAATCCTAAAGGTGCTCATATACCTTTTTCTGCCAGATTGACGTTTGACGTCACCAACAACGAAGCTGAGTATGAGGCTTGTATCATGGGGATAGAAGAAGCCATTGATCTGAGGATCAAAACTCTTGATATATTTGGAGATTCCGCTCTAGTGATCAATCAAGTCAATGGAGATTGGAATACGAACCAGCGACATTTGATTCCGTATAGAGATTACACCAGAAGAATACTGACGTTCTTCAAGAAGGTGAAGTTGTATCATGTCCCCCGGGATGAGAATCAAATGACTGATGCTTTGGCTACCTTATCCTCTATGATAAAGGTTCATTGGTGGAATCATGTGCCACATGTTGCGGTGAATCGACTCGAGAGGCCTGCGTATGTGTTTGCAGCTGAGTCTTTTGTGATTGATGAGAAGCCGTGGTATTACGACATCAAGAACTTCCTCAAGACTCAGGAGTATCCTGAAGGTGCGTCGAAGAATGACAAGAAAACCCTGAGGAGGCTAGCTGGAAGCTTCTATTTGAATCAGGATGATGTGCTATATAAGAGAAACTTTGACATGGTCTTGCTCAGATGCGTGGACAGACCCGAGGCGGACATGTTAATGCAGGAAGTTCATGAAGGCTCCTTCGGTACTCATGCCGGCGGACATGCAATGGCTAAGAAATTGTTGAGAGCGGGTTATTACTGGATGACTATGGAATCCGATTGTTTCAAGTATGCTCGGAAGTGCCATAAGTGTCAAATTTATGCTGATAAGGTGCATGTACCACCAAGCCCTCTGAATGTCATGAATTCGCCTTGGCCGTTTGCCATGTGGGGCATTGATATGATTGGGAAAATTGAGCCTACTGCTTCGAATGGACATCGCTTCATCTTGGTTGCGATTGACTATTTCACCAAATGGGTGGAAGCAGCTTCCTATGCTAACGTTACCAAGCAAGTGGTTACCCGGTTCATCAAGAAAGAAATCATATGTCGTTATGGAGTTCCTGAGAGAATCATCACTGACAATGGTTCGAATCTCAACAACAAGATGATGAAAGAGCTTTGTAAAGATTTCAAGATTGAACATCACAATTCTTCTCCTTACAGACCGAAGATGAATGGTGCTGTAGAAGCGGCAAACAAGAACATCAAGAAGATTGTGCAGAAGATGGTCGTTACGTACAAGGATTGGCATGAGATGCTGCCTTTCGCTTTGAATGGGTACCGTACCTCAGTACGTACGTCGACCGGGGCAACCCCTTACTCCCTTGTGTATGGTATGGAAGCTGTCCTACCTGTTGAAGTGGAGATTCCTTCTCTGAGAGTTTTATTGGATGTCAAGCTGGACGAAGCCCCAGTGAGACCCTCAACAAGTGGTCAACCTTGTCTTGACATACCTAAGATGTCGTTCTTGTGATACCGGTAAGTGTCATACAAGCACTCGCTTGTGTTTCTTTGTTTGGTGTCGGTAAACACCATTGTTTCGGTGTCCGTAAACATCGGGTATTCTCCCCAGTCATCAGTAAATGTCTGGTCATCATTTCTGGGTGTCGGTAAACACCATTGTTTCGGTGTCTGTAAACATCGGGTATTCTCCCCAGTCATCAGTAAATGTCTGGTCATCATTTTTGGTGTCGGTAAACACCATTGTTTCGGTGTTTGTAAACATCGGGTTCTCACCCCAGTCATCGGTAAATGTCTGGTCATTTTTTGATGTCGGTAAACATCATCTTTCGATGTCAGTAAACATCGAGTCTTTTCTGCAGTCATCGATAAATGTCTATAATCCCCAGCTAGAAATCCCCAGTAGAGTCATCGGTAAATGTCCTATCTGGTTTTCCAGTTGCAAATTTTGTTTTTCCCTTAGTAATGTGTTCCCCGGTCATCGGTAAATGTCTGGTCGTTTGTTTGATGTCGGTAAACATCATCTTTCGATGTCGGTAAACGTCGAGTCTCATCCCAGTCATCGGTAAATGTCTGGTCATGCTTTGTTTCCTTGTTGATAAAATCAAGATCCCCAGAAGTCGTCAGTAAACGTCTTGTCTGATTACACCACAAAGATTTGTTCCTCCTCAAGTGGAGACGCCATCGGTAAATGGCCCCGTATGCTTCGATATCGGTAAATATCAGATCCCCAAGTTGCAGTAGCCATCGGTAAATGGTCAAGTTGAAGTTGATATCGGTAAATGTCAAGTTTCTTTGAAGCCACCATGGTAAATGGTCTTGCTTCCTTTTACATCAGATTTGTTTCCCAACAGCCATCGGTAATGGTCTTTGCTAAGTTGATGTCGGTAAATATCAAGTTTCCAGTTTCTAACCATCAGTAAATGGTTTCGCCTTTCTGAAGTTGTCAATTGTAGGCGTCATCAGTAAATGACGTGGTTCTTTTTGTATCATATCCAGTCGGTGCAAATTTCTACGGTTCTTTGGTATTCAATCCCTGTTTACCCTGAAAGTCTGACAGCCGTTGCTCTCATCCATTCGGGTTCCCAACTGATTGAATAGGGGCAGCTGTAGCACCTCAAATTTTCACCCATCATTGTACATACATTCTCATATTAGGTCATAGCATATCATGGTCCACTGCATAGCATTGCATTGTCCCTTTGCCTCAAGTGCAAGCCAATCAAGAGAATTAGGTCAAACTGATCAGGAGATCAGTCAATCAAGCAAGCAAGTGTGTTTTCTATTGAGCCAAGGCCCTAGGGCTGGTCCAATTTGTTCACATGAATTGGGGATCCATTTGAAGTGTTTAGGTCAAGGATTGGATGTTCAGAAGTCATCAGTCAATGCACAATCAGTCAGAAACCCTAAAAGTCAACTGTTGGTCAACTGTCCATTTAATCAGTGATTTGATGGATAGATTTGGTTTGAGAGAGCTTATTCATGTCCAAATAGGCCTCATATATCATGGAAAACACCATCATGGAAGAATTTGAAGCCAGATCAGAAATTTCCAAAAATGGAAACTGGACCTGTAACTGAAACTTACCAAAAATGGAAAGTCTTGATCCTCAAACTTACATCATGATACAAGCTTCAAATGAATTTTTGCCCAACATGAAAGTTGAAGATCTTGTTCTCCCATTTCCAAAAAGTCCAAGAACTCTCAATTCCCATGTATGGTTGGCAAGTTATGATCGAATCATTTCCCAAAATCTTGAACTTCAAAAGGCCATATCTCTCAAACCATTTGGCCAATTTGGGTGGGGTTTTTCCTACAAGTCACATTTGATCCCCTCTTTCCAAAAATGTAACTGTCATGTACCAAAACCTTATGGATCAAAATGGCATTTTTTGACTTACTTGAATTAATTTCAAGTGAAGTGAAATTTTGACTTTTAAAATAAACCTTTTCCATCATTTTGGCCATTGGGAATTGATCTGAAATTGTATTTTGGACATGTTCAAAGTCAAATTCGTGCAAGTACATACACCCATGCCAACTTGCTTGAAACTTGGAAAAAAAGTACATTTCTCAACAACTCTATCCCACATTTTCATGAAGCTTGATTTGTACTCTTAAACAGAGATTTGGACATCATTTTCTGTCATTGTGAACCCTAGTTGCAGCCTCAAAAAAACAGAAAAAACTCACTCTCTAAAAATCTCATTTTATTGCCACTTTCAAAATCTGTCAACATTGGCCAAAGAACTGAACCTTGCCTTGCTTGATACAACATCCATACAACCATTGTGGACCTGTTTCAACCATCATTCTCCAGCTGGAAGGCCATTAACGACTGTTTTTTCCAAATATCATCAATGGCAGAGTTTGGTTAAAGCTATTGCAAGTTGTTTCAAGCCAAACAACCTTCACAAACCATCATTTGGAGGACCATAAAGCATCTGTTTCACCATTAAACCACCAAAACAACACTGTTTCACTTTTTTCTTCAAAACAAGTAAGGATTCGAATCTCTCATTTCTTGAAATGATGCTATGCTTTGTGTAGAGCTTGCCTTGCTGATTATTCTGCTCTTTGAATCGTGAAAAAACTATCGAGAAATGAGAGAGAACGAGGGTTTTGAAGTTTGGTGTTCATGTTTGGATTCCTTCGATTTGTGTTTAACTGTGTTGTTTGATGAAATAATGGTTGTTGTTTGATGAGTGATGTTGGATATACACGATGCATTGCTTGTTTTTTCATTTCTGCAACTTTTCTTTTTTTCTGGAAAATCGTATGAAGGTGGTGATGAACCTCCTGCTGTTCTTGGTTGCTGCACATTACCTGCGGATTTATCCGCAACCTTCATAGCCAGCTGCTCATTTGCTGCGGATTTCTGGAATTAATTGGGTTTGTATGGACCGCGCCTTTGTTCCATTTGAAACCAACCAATAGGAACATTTCATTTTCGTGGCCAAAACGACCGCGTATCATTAAGTGGCACGGATAATTACAAAAACGCCACTCCCGTGCCCCTGGTCCCATTAGTCCATGTGTGTTTTCAATATTTATTTCAATTTGATACATCATCTTACAAAATCATAACTCGTCCATTTTAAATCCAAATTCATGGGATTTTTGCATCATGTTCATCACAATCTCTAGTTTTTATCATGATTTTTCCAGATTTTTTGATGAGTGGATTTTAATTGGTATTAGGGTTTGTAACATGTATGCATATTTTGTACATTTTGCCAAAACATTTGTGAAATGGTGATACTTTATCCAATGGCTCCCAAAGTTTTTGTGCTTAAACTAGACACACTCATGGTGATTTTGGTGTAGAGTTTGTGAATTTATCATTGATGGTTTGTGAGTTATGATTTTTTGAATTAGAGTGTGACAATTTGTGTCACACCATTGATGTCCAACTTCATGATTTTCATTACCATGCTTCTTGACCTCCAATTGATCTGATTTTTTGCATGAATGTACTATTGGATGTCTAGTTTACATGTGAATTTTCTTGGAATTATTTGTGGCATTTCCTAATTGTTTGAGATTTTCTCCCTGTTTAGTCATATGTTGACTTTTGTGACACATGTTCCCATTTCATTTGTGAAATTCTCATACTTTATTAGATGGACATGAAATTTTACATGAGATAACTAGACATCTTAAGCTTTGCCATGGTTTTAGTCCCATTCATTTATCATCCACCATTTCTGGTTTATGATTTTTCTAAGTTGATGCATGTTTGGTTGACTTCTTTGAGCATGTTCAAAATTGCTTTGACTTTCTGATTTTCATTGACTGCCTTCCACTTGTCCAAATAAGATGAAATTTGACATGCTTACCATGCTGTGGGTTGTGATTGATCATGATTTATTTGGTGATTTTTGGAAATGTTTAAGATTGCTTTTGAGTTAAGTCTTGCTGTTGACTTCTATGAGCTTCTAAATGCCATGTTTTGACCTAATTTGCTCATGAAATGATGATGATGATTGATATGAATGTGAACCCAATTGGTTGTGTTTCTTGATTGTTTGAACATGATTTTGGACACTTGCCATTTGCTGTTTTGACTTTCTCATTCTCTTTGACCCTAGGCTTGCCCTAGTGGTCCTGTTACTCACATTTGAGCTCATGTTTTCAGGTTGACCAACAAATGACCAATGAGACCATTCTTTTTGATTGAGCTTGCTTGAATATCATGGATAACTTGTTTGTTTTGTAGGTGGCTTGGCTCACATGCCTTAAGCCTTGTGCCTTGCACATCCATTTGCTTCTGATTAACCATTGGTGTCTGTTTCTTTTGTTTTGTTTTGAAGTTGCATACTAACATCTGCTTGACCATTTCAGGTGCTTTTAGTTGCTCAGTTCCTTGTGAACTTTTGCTTTGCTTTGCTTATATAAGCAATTTGCATTGAGGTATACTTCTAATCTTCATGTAGTCTGGAAGACCTGGCCTGTTACTTGGCCAGGCAACTGTCTGAAGTCCTCCTTAAGAGGCAATGTTTGTGACTGTTTACTTTTGACCTTGCATAGAGTCAAAGACCTCCTAAGTGAAGAGGCAATTGGCAGAACCAAGGGATATGCAACCTATCCCCTGCTATTCAGTGTGTCTTCTGCTTTGCTCACACCACTGTGTTGATGCATTGCAGATACAAACCCAAGATCTTGTACAATTGTACAGTTGAGTCAGTTTCAAATGTGTAGAAGGGTTCCCCACTTTCTGAACCCACACATTCTTGTCTTAAGCTCTCCCAGGCCAGGGATAAGAGCTGTGAAGTCTTATCTTCACTCACCTTTCATCTGCTTCACCTTAGCCCCTCAATGGCAAGGTTAAGAGCAACATCTACCCAGTTCCAGAGGTTTGTTTGTTGAGGTTGATATGACCCTCGACTAAAACCTAACCCTTGTTTGAGCCCCTTGCTTGTGTATAGTGTGTGCTACTGTGCTTGTATGTTTGTTTGACTTGCTTCCTGTGCAAGTTAGGGTTAGCTTAGACTTGCTTCCTGTGCAAGTTAGGTTTTGCTTGGCTTGCTCCCTGTGCGAGTTAAGTGTGTGTGTGGCTTGCTTCCTGTGCAAGTCATGTTTAGGATAGGCTGGCTCCCTGTGCCAGTTAGCTAGAAACCTTAACTTAGGGTTGATTTGCATGATAACATCTAGGCTCGAGTCGTAGTCTCCCTAGTTGTGTCTCCCTCTGTTATCTGGTTAGGCTAGCCCTGTATCCCTCTGTAGGGGAACTACGTCGCCCTGATCCTCATACCAGATGAGGTACGTAGGCAGGAGATGAGCTGATCTCTCGGGCGCCTGTGTCTTTGTTTTGTCTGTTGTGTGCTTGGAAGCCGATGTAAGTCCATCGAGTGGCATTTGGGTTCCAGTGGTGTGTGTTTAGGTTTGGATGCTGATGTAAGTCCAGTGATTGGCATTCAGGCTCCACGTTCGCCTGTGTCTTTGTTTTGTCTTGTTGTGTGCTTGGAAGCTGATGTAAGTCCATCGAGTGGCATTTGGGTTCCAGTGTGTGTTTGTTGGTTCGGATGCTGATGTAAGTCCAGTGATTGGCATTCGGGCTCCACGTTTGCCTTCTTGTGTGTGTTTTGGTTCGGATGCTGATGTAAGTCCGTGATTGGCATTCAGGCTCCACGTTGCCTTGCCAGTGTTTGTTTGTGTGCGTGTCAGCCGGCTACGAATGCTCTGATTCTTCTCTCGTCCGAGGAGATACGTATGCATAGGATGCGATATCCTAGCGAGCATGTGTCGTTTCCCCAGTCCGAACTACTTCGACTCTGATGTCTATGCCTGATAGACTAAGTAGGCCCAGGATACGGTATCCTGCCGAGTCAGTTTCAGTCAATTTTCTTTTGTCTCTTTTCAGCCAGTGTGTGTGAGTTTGAGCAGTGTTTAGCAACCATTTATCCTTCCTTTTGTGCGTGGATCCGGTAGAGTACTACGGATGCGTAGGGGTGCTAATACCTTCCCTTCGCATAACCGACTCCCGAACCATTCTCTTTGGTCGCGAGACCATGTTTCTTTCCTAGGTTACTTCGAGCGTTTCCTTCCCTCTTGGGATAAATAACGCACGGTGGCGGCTCTGTTGTTTCTTCTTTTCCCGCCGGTTTTTCGCGTGATGCGACACGTAGGCAGGAGATGAGCTGATCTCTCCGGGCGCCTGTGTCTTTGTTTTGTCTTGTTGTGTGCTTGGAAGCTGATGTAAGTCCATCGAGTGGCATTTGGGTTCCAGTGTGAGTTTGTTGGTTCGGATGCTGATGTAAGTCCAGTGATTGGCATACAGGCTCCACGTTTTCCTTTGCCAGTGTTTGTTTGTGTGTGTGTCAGCCGAGCTACGAATGCTCTGATTCTTCTCTCGTCCGAGGAGATACGTATGCATAGGATGCGACATCCTAGCGAGCATGTGTCGTTTCCCCAGTCCGAACTACTTCGACTCTGATGTCTATGCCTGATAGACTAAGTAGGCCCAGGATGCGATATCCTGCCGAGTCAGTCTCTTTTGTTTTCTTGTGTCTCTTTCAGCCAGTTGGTGTGTGTGAGCAGTGTTTTAGCAACCATTTTCCTTCTATTGTGCGTGGATCCCGTCGAGTACGACGGATGCGTAGGGGTGCTAATACCTTCCCTTCGCATAACCGACTCCCGATCCCATTCTCTTTGGTCGCGAGACCATGTCTTTTCCAGGTTTACTCTGAGCGTTTCCTTTCCCTCTTTTGGGATAAATAACGCACGGTGGCGGCTCTGTTGTTCTTGTTTTCCCGCCGGTTTTTCGCGTGATGCGACAGCTGGCGACTCTGCTGGGGATAGGAAAGTTGACCTGTGTTGGTCCATCTTCCCTGAGCGAGTCTCTCCTAGCGCTCTCTAGGTTAGGGCTTTGGTTGCTTTGTGCTGTTATTTATTGCATTCATTTGTATATATTTGCATTTACTGTTTGCATTTATTGTTTGCATTAATGTTTGCATTCATTCATATTCATCTGGCTGGTTGTCTGTTTCTCTCTGTTGGGGTGGGAGTTATATGAGGTAAAAGGCCCAATACCCAGGCCATGAGTGAAATCTAGGATACTTAGGAATAGAGTGATTCATGGGAAGCGGGTGGTATTGCGCCACTTAGCGGAACATTGATATCACGAGCAGTTCAGACCCTGGTGGGATATTATCGTTACATACTTCGGGTGTGTATATGATGATATTCTGCGAAAGGTTATTTATGCTGCGTTTCTCTCGACCTTACCCTGGCCTAGATGACACCCGTGAGTGGGGAGGGAATGATCATTATTACAGGTACAGTTGGTGACTTGTTGGTGACTTGTTGGTGACTTGTGATCCTGTTGGTGACTATTGGTCAGAAGTTTGGGGTCTCAGATGACTTTGGGTTTCAGATGAATATGTGGTTCCGAGTTCAAGCCGAAGCTTTGATCCTGTGTTCTGAGAGACACAGCCAACCAGTCGTGTCTGCATCATTTGCATCATAGCATGTTTATTTTCAAAAAAATACGCAATAAAAAAAAAAAAAAAAAAAAAAAGAAAAGAAAAAAAACTAATCCCTGCATGCATATCATTTCTCAGGTACATTCCAGAGCTTGTTCACTGATAGAGATGGCAACAGTCCCAGAGTTGAAGCGGAAGACTTGTTCCTACAGCTTTCACCGTGAACCTTTGACGTCTCTGATTGAGTTGAGCAACCTTATGACCAGTGGTAACCAGAAGGGTTTGTTGACCAGTATGGAGATATTCTGACACTGTTGAAGATGGTAGTCGATCCGGTGCCGTTGCAGACTCTTCTACAGTTCTACGACCCAGAGCTTCATTGTTTCACCTTTCAAGATTATCAGTTGGCGCCTACTCTTGAGGAGTACTCCATTCTGCTGAGTGTCCCGGTCCGGTATCAGGTTCCTTTCTTGGATGTGCCCAAGGAGGTTGATTTCAGAGTTGTTGCCAGAGCTCTCCATTTGGGTATCAAGGAAGTCAGTGATAGTTGGAAGTCCAGTGGGGATGTTGTAGGATTGCCTTTGAAGTTTCTGTTGAGGGTAGCTAGAGAAGAAGCAGAGAAGGGAAGTTGGGAAGCCTTTCATGCTCAGTTGGCCGTCATGATCTATGGGATCGTCCTGTTTCCGAGTATGCCCAATTTTGTTGACTATGCTGCAGTCAGTATTTTCATTGGAGGAAATCCAGTTCCTACTCTATTAGCTGACACTTACTATGCTGTTCACAGTAGGCATGGTAAGGGTGGGGCTATCAGGTGTTGTCTCCCGCTTTTGCTCAGATGGTTCTTGTCTCTCCTGCCAGTCAGTGGACCTTTTGTGGATGCTCAGAGCACGCATAAGTGGACTCAGAGGGTTATGTCTCTTACTTCCTATGATATCAGATGGCAATCTTACCGGATGGATGTGCGTAACGTCATTATGAGCTGTGGAGGATTCCGTAATGTGCCACTCATAGGGACTAGGGGTTGCATCAATTACAACCCGGTTCTTTCTCTCCGCCAGTTGGGGTTTGTGATGAAGGGAAGACCACTTGAGGCTGAGGTAGCAGAAAGTGTGTATTTTGAGAAGCAGAGTGACCCGGATAGATTGGAGCAGATAGGAAGAGCTTGGAAGTCTATTGGTATGAAGGATGGATCTGTCTTAGGGAAGAAGTTTGCCGTTGCTATGCCCGATTACACTGATTGGGTCAAGGAGAGAGTAGAGAAACTTTGTTGTTACCCTACGATAGGATGGAGCCGTTGCAGGAGCAACCACCTTTGATCCTTGCTGAGAGTGTGCCTGCGGAGCACTACAAGCAAGCCCTGATGGAGAATCGCCGTTTGAGAGGAAGGAGCAAGATACCCAGATGGAGCTGTACAAAGCCAAAGCTGATAGGTTGAACTTGGCTCATCAACTCAGAGGAGTGCGAGAAGAAGATGCTAGCAGACTGAGAAGCAAGAAGAGATCCTACGAGGAGATGGAGAGCATGTTAGATGCAGAACACCGGGAGTGCTTGAGGTTGCAGAGAGTTGAGGCCAGCTATCAGAAGAAGATCAGAGACTTGGAGAAGCAACTCAGAGATAAAGACATCCAGTTGAAGAAGGAAGTAGACTTGAGACAGGCATCAGAGAACCACCTTGGAGGAGAAGTGGTAGAGCTTAGACGACAACTGAAGGAGAAGATCACTCTTTTGCCAGAATGTTCAGAATGTGACCTGTTGATAGACCAGTGTCAGTACTTGAAGACTCTCATTCCGGGAGGCCGTTTGTCTTAGCTTGTATCTTTGATATGTATGTTGAGAATCACCTCCAGGCTTGTTGGATGGGATTCATTGTTGTACTCCGATTGTTTGATTTTCTTTGTCGACTTTGTTGTATGATCCTGTTACTCATATAGATGAGGTTGTTGGTTTCACCTTGTACTCATCACTCTTGTGTATGTTGTTTCTGTGCTTCTATGTTGTTCTTGCTGCAGGTTGCCATCTTTTGAGGATGACTCAGGCTCTTTGAATGCCTGAGGAATGAACATATCATGTGCATCATACGCATCATTAGCACCATACTCATATCATTTGCATAACAGGTGTTCTTGGTCGTGACTTCTCACTCTGGTTCCTGTTTAGGCAGGATAGCTGATCAACGTCCGCACCGCTACTCAACAAGACTGAATCAACAGAGAGGTATGGATCAAGTTCAAGCTGAGTTGGCTGAGATGAAGGCTAACATGGCCCAGTTCATGAATATGATGCAAGGGGTTGCACAAGGTCAAGAAGAACTTCGAGCCCTAGTTCAGAGACAAGACGCTGCAATTCCACCGGTCAACCATGCTCCGCCAGAGGGAGGCCCGGTCAATGATAACAATGTTGCTGCTGCTGTACCCATCAACAACTATGCTGTAGGTGATGAGTGGGGGGTATTCGAATCAACGGTCAACCTATTGCTCCAGATGCCGCTAATGCCAGAGCAGTCCGTGCCCCGGCCCGTAATCCTGCTCCGATTGTTGACAGACAAGAGGATATGTTCACTCTGCTCAGTGAAGACGAAGACGTTCTGGGAAGGGTTGATGAGAGGGATCGTAAAGTTGATGCCCTTGCTGAGAAAATTAGAGCTATGGAATGTCAGAATTCTCTCGGTTTTGATGTTACCAATATGGGGTTGGTGGAAGGTTTGAGAATCCCTTACAAGTTCAAAGCACCGTCCTTCGATAAATACAACGGTACTTCTTGCCCTCGCACCCATGTGCAGGCTTATTATCGAAAAATCTCTGCGTATACCGATGATGAAAAGATGTGGATGTATTTTTTCCAAGATAGTCTATCTGGGGCTTCTTTGGACTGGTACATGGAATTAAAGAGAGATTCGATCCGATGCTGGAGGGATCTGGGTGAGGCCTTCTTGAGGCAGTATAAACATAACATGGACATGGCGCCTAGCCGGACTCAGCTGCAGAGTCTATGTCGGAAATCCAGGGAGAGCTTCAAGGAGTACGCCCAGAGGTGGCGTGAACTGGCTGCTAGAGTTCAACCCCCTATGCTGGAGAGGGAGTTGACAGATATGTTTATCGGTACTCTTCAGGGTGTGTTTATGGACCGGATGGGGAGCTGCCCATTCGGTAGTTTTTCTGATGTTGTCATTTGTGGAGAGAGGACTGAGAGTTTGATTAAAACTGGGAAGATCCAAGATGCTGGTTCCTCTTCTTCTAAGAAGCCGTTTGCTGGGGCACCTCGTCGAAGAGAGGGTGAAACTAATGCTGTTCAACACCGCAGAGATCAGAACAGAAGTGAATACCGTCAAGCTGCTGCAGTAACCATTCCGGCACCTCAACCTCGTCAACAACAACAACAAAGAGTTCAACAACCGCAACAACAACAACAGCAACGTCCGTATCAGCCCAGACAAAGGATGCCTGATCGACGTTTTGATTCGCTACCCATGTCGTACGCCGAACTGCTGCCCGAACTACTCAGGTTGGGGTTGGTTGAGTTGCGTACAATGGCTCCGCCTACAGTATTGCCTCCTGGGTACGACGCCAACGTCCGTTGTGACTTTCACTCTGGGGCACCAGGGCATCATACTGAGAAGTGTCGGGCTCTCCAGCACAAGGTCCAAGATTTGATCGATGCCAAGGCGATCAACTTCGCTCCAGTGCCTAACGTCGTAAACAACCCTATGCCTCAGCATGGTGGGCATAGAGTGAACAATATTGAGGGGAAAGAAGCTGAAGATCTGGTTGTTAATGTTGATGATGTTCAGACTTCTCTGCTAGTTGTGAAGGGCCGTCTGCTGAATGGGGGTGTCTACTCGGGCTGTGATGAGGATTGTTTGGGCTGTGCAGAATCTGAGAATGGTTGCGACCAGTTAAGGGCCGGTATCCAGGGTATGATGGATGAGGGTTGTTTGCAATTCAGTAGGGCTGTAAAAGATCGGGGAACAGTGTCAACTATCACCATTTACTTTAAACCGTCTGAAGGACGTGGACAAAGGGTCGTTAGTGCACCTGCAACAAATGGTACCCCAGTTACCATTTCCGTGCCTGTAACCATCAGTGCTCCAACTACTATCGTTGCGTCTGGAAGAAGGGCTGTTGAGAATAGTAGAGCCGTGCCGTGGAAGTATGATAATGCTTACCGCAGTAACAGAAGGGCTGAAAGTCAGACGAGACCAGTGAATCAAACTCCAGTGACCATTGGTTTACCGAATAGAGTTCCTGCAACTGTTGGTCCGGCTGTGGATAATGTAGGGGGTCCAGGAGGTTTTACCAGAAGCGGTCGTCTGTTCGCACCGCAGCCTTTGAGGGACAATAATGCTGAGTCTCTCGCCAAAGCAAAGGGTAAGCAAGTTGTGGTTGAGGAAGAACCTGTCCAGAAGGAAGCGCCCGAGGGGTCATTTGAGAAGGACGTGGAGGAGTTTATGAAGATAATCAAGAAGAGTGACTACAAGATTGTAGATCAGTTGAATCAAACTCCGTCCAAGATTTCTATACTTTCACTATTGTTGTGCTCTGAGGCACACCGTAATGCCTTGCTGAAGATGTTGAATCTGGCTTACGTGCCTCAGGAGATTTCTGTCAATCAACTGGAGGGTGTGATGGCCAATGTGAGCACCAGGCATGGTGTAGGATTCACCAACCTGGACTTACCGCCTGAAGGGCGGAACCATAACAAAGCCTTGCACATCACCATGGAGTGCAAGGGGGCAGTGTTGTCTCACGTATTGGTAGACACCGGGTCGTCGCTGAATGTGCTGCCTAAGCAGATTCTGAAGAAGATTGATGTGGAAGGGTTTGTGCTTACTCCCAGTGACCTGATCGTTCGTGCTTTCGACGGATCCAAACGTTCTGTGTGTGGGGAAGTTACCTTGCCTGTGAAGATAGGTCCTGAGGTATTCGATATCATCTTCTATGTTATGGACATCCAGCCCGCCTATAGTTGTTTATTGGGGCGTCCATGGATTCATGCAGCAGGGGCAGTCTCGTCGACTCTCCATCAAAAGCTCAAGTATGTCTGGAACGGTCAGATTGTGACCGTGTGCGGTGAAGAAGAGATTCTGGTGAGTCATCTATCCTCGTTCAAATATGTTGAGGTGGATGGCGAGATCCACGAAACCTTATGTCAGGCGTTTGAGACCGTGGCTCTTGAGAAAGTGGCGTACGCTGATCAGAGGAAGCCGGGTGCTTCGATCGCTTCTTACAAGCAGGCTAAGGAGGTTGTTGATTCTGGCAAGGCTGAAGGTTGGGGCAAGATGGTGGACTTGCCTGTCAAAGAAGACAAATTTGGCGTTGGTTATGAGCCTCTCCAAGCAGAGCAGAATGGTCAAGCGGGTCCGAGTACCTTTACCAGCGCTGGGCTGATGAATCATGGCGACGTCTCTGCAACCGGTAGTGAAGACTGTGACAGTGATTGTGATCTGGACAACTGGGTTCGCCCGTGTGCACCAGGGGGGTCTATCAACAACTGGACGGCTGAAGAAGTGGTTCAAGTTACTCTTCTGACAGAGTAATTTTCTGTTGTTTTTTCATTTTGCATGAAAATCCTACGATCTGCCCAAGGCGTAGTGATTCATTGTAGGGCCTCATCATGTTTTAATGATTATCATTAATGAAGGACATTTTTTGCAATCAAACTTTGTGATCCCTGTCTTTCTATTTTTTGTGTTTCATCTTTTTCAAAAACAATAAAAATGGCAATGTTTTTGTTTTTGTGACTTTATTGAACTCTTTTTCTAAAACAAAGCATTAAACATGCAGAAGCGATCTTATGGCATTCACTATGAACAGTTCTGTTATGGCTCAGTATGATTTCGACAATCCCATCTACCAAGCTGAAGAGGAGAGTGAGGAAGACTGTGAACTTCCTGCAGAATTGGTCAGATTGCTGAAGCAGGAGGAAAGGGTCATCCAACCTCATCAGGAGGAGTTGGAGGTTGTTAATTTGGGTACTGAGGACGCCAAGAGAGAAATCAAGATTGGGGCTGCTTTAGAGGACTCTGTCAAGAGGAGGCTGATTGAGATGCTGAGAGCATATGTGGAGATATTCGCCTGGTCATATCAAGATATGCCTGGGTTGGATACAGACATTGTGGTGCATCGATTACCTCTCAGAGAAGGATGTCCTTCGGTCAAGCAGAAGCTTCGTAGAACGAGTCCTGATATGGCAACTAAGATCAAGGAAGAGGTTCAGAAGCAGTGGGATGCGGGTTTTTTGGCTGTTACAAGTTATCCCCCATGGGTGGCCAACATCGTTCCTGTGCCGAAGAAGGATGGTAAAGTCAGAATGTGTGTCGATTACCGGGATTTGAATAGAGCGAGTCCGAAAGATGATTTCCCTTTACCTCACATTGATGTATTGGTTGATAATACGGCTCAATCCTCGGTATTCTCTTTCATGGATGGTTTCTCTGGATATAATCAGATCAAGATGGCGCCAGAGGACATGGAAAAGACGACATTCATTACACCTTGGGGCACGTTCTGCTATAAGGTGATGCCATTTGGGCTAAAGAATGCTGGTGCTACCTATCAGAGGGCAATGACGACTCTTTTTCATGACATGATGCACAAAGAAATTGAAGTGTACGTAGATGATATGATCGCGAAGTCGCAGACAGAAGAGGAGCACTTGGTTAATTTGCAGAAGCTGTTTGATCGGTTGAGAAAGTTCAAGCTGAGGTTGAATCCGAACAAGTGTACGTTTGGGGTGAGATCAGGGAAGCTTTTAGGCTTCATTGTCAGTGAGAAAGGGATTGAGGTTGATCCAGCAAAAGTCAAAGCTATTCAAGAGATGCCTGAACCGAAAACGGAGAAGCAAGTCCGTGGGTTTTTAGGGAGATTGAACTACATTGCAAGGTTCATATCTCACCTAACTGCCACATGTGAACCAATTTTCAAACTGCTCAGAAAGAATCAGGCGATCAAGTGGAATGATGATTGTCAGAAGGCTTTTGACAAGATTAAAGAGTATTTACAGAAACCTCCAATCCTTATACCTCCAGTTCCAGGGAGACCTCTGATAATGTACCTGTCAGTGACTGAGAACTCGATGGGGTGTGTATTGGGACAGCATGACGAGTCTGGTCGAAAAGAGCATGCCATATACTACCTTAGCAAAAAGTTTACCGACTGTGAAACGAGATATTCACTGCTCGAGAAAACTTGCTGTGCTTTGGCCTGGGCTGCTCGCCGACTGAGGCAGTATATGTTGAACCATACTACCTTGTTGATTTCTAAGATGGATCCAGTGAAATACATCTTTGAGAAACCGGCTCTCACCGGACGCGTTGCTCGTTGGCAGATGATTCTAACAGAATATGATATTCAGTACACGTCACAAAAGGCCATCAAAGGTAGTATTCTGTCAGACTACCTCGCCGAGCAACCGATTGAAGATTATCAGCCTATGATGTTTGAATTCCCTGATGAAGACATCATGTATCTTAAGATGAAAGATTGCGAAGAGCCTCTTGTCGAGGAAGGACCGGATCCGGATGACAAATGGACACTGATGTTTGATGGGGCTGTGAATATGAACGGTAACGGTGTTGGGGCAGTATTGATCAATCCTCAAGGTGCTCATATACCTTTTTCTGCCAGATTGACGTTTGACGTCACCAACAACGAAGCTGAGTATGAGGCTTGTATCATGGGGATAGAAGAAGCCATTGATCTGAGGATCAAAACTCTTGATATATTTGGAGATTCAGCTCTAGTGGTCAATCAAGTCAATGGAGATTGGAATACGAATCAGCCGCATTTGATTCCGTATAGAGATTACACCAGAAGAATACTGACGTTCTTCAAGAAGGTGAAGTTGTACCATGTCCCCCGGGATGAGAATCAAATGGCTGATGCCTTGGCAACTTTGTCTTCTATGATCAAAGTTCATTGGTGGAATCATGTGCCACATGTTGCGGTGAATCGACTCGAGAGGCCTGCGTATGTGTTTGCAGCCGAGTCTGTTGTGGGTGATGAGAAGCCGTGGTATTATGACATCAAGAACTTCCTCAAGACTCAGGAGTATCCTGAAGGTGCGTCGAAGAATGACAAGAAAACCCTGAGAAGGCTAGCTGGAAGCTTCTATTTGAATCAGGATGATGTGCTGTATAAGAGAAACTTTGACATGGTCTTGCTCAGATGCGTGGACAGACCCGAGGCAGACATGTTAATGCAGGAGGTTCATGAAGGTTCCTTCGGTACTCATGCCGGCGGACATGCAATGGCTAAGAAATTGTTGAGAGCGGGTTATTACTGGATGACTATGGAATCCGATTGTTTCAAGTATGCTCGGAAGTGCCATAAGTGTCAAATTTATGCTGATAAGGTGCATGTACCACCAAGCCCTCTGAATGTCATGAATTCGCCTTGGCCGTTTGCCATGTGGGGCATTGATATGATTGGGAAGATTGAGCCTACTGCTTCGAATGGACATCGCTTCATTTTGGTAGCGATTGACTATTTCACCAAATGGGTGGAAGCAGCTTCCTATGCTAACGTTACCAAACAAGTGGTTACCCGGTTCATCAAGAAAGAAATCATCTGTCGTTATGGAGTTCCGGAGAGAATCATCACTGACAATGGTTCGAATCTCAATAACAAGATGATGAAAGAGCTGTGTAAAGATTTCAAGATTGAACATCACAATTCTTCTCCTTACAGACCAAAGATGAATGGTGCTGTAGAAGCGGCGAACAAGAATATCAAGAAGATTGTGCAGAAGATGGTCGTTACGTACAAGGATTGGCATGAGATGCTGCCTTTCGCTTTGCATGGGTACCGTACCTCAGTACGTACGTCGACCGGGGCAACCCCTTACTCCCTTGTGTATGGTATGGAAGTTGTCCTACCTGTTGAAGTGGAGATTCCTTCTCTGAGAGTTTTATTGGATGTCAAGCTGGACGAAGCCGAGTGGATTCGAACAAGGTTTAACGAGTTGAGCCTTATCGAAGAGAGACGGCTAGCAGCTGTATGCCATGGACAGTTGTATCAGCGAAGGATGAAGCGAGCCTTTGATCAGAAAGTGCGTCCTCGAAGCTATCAGATCGGTGATCTAGTTTTGAAGAGGATCCTCCCTCCCGGTGCAGATAACAGGGGCAAGTGGACTCCTAATTATGAAGGTCCATATGTTGTGAAAAAGGTATTCTCCGGTGGAGCCTTGATGCTTACAACTATGGATGGTGAAGACTTTCCGTCTCCTGTTAACTCAGATGTAGTCAAAAAATACTTCGCATAAATTGACCCGCTGGACAAAAAGAAAAAAGAGTCCAGGCAAAAAAAGGGCATCCCGGCGAACCAAAAACAGAAAGAAAAGGTTCGGGCAAAAATTAGGGATAAAAATGAAAAGAATTTGTACATCCGGTAAGTCGAAAACCCGCAAGGGCGGCTTAGGCAAAAATGGGTATCCCGGTGGATTGAAAACCCGAAAGGGCGATCCAGCCAAAAGAGGGATTAAGGCGAAGACTACAGTCTGAGTTGTCTGTACTTCATCAAGCTTTGTCGTCTGCCATCTCGAAAGATGTGATCCGTCCAGTCATTCTTCTCAGAAAGCAAGGAGTTGGGAGGAAAACTGATGATCTGTGAGTTATAACA
This sequence comes from Lathyrus oleraceus, assembly GCF_024323335.1. Taxonomy (NCBI): domain Eukaryota; kingdom Viridiplantae; phylum Streptophyta; class Magnoliopsida; order Fabales; family Fabaceae; genus Lathyrus; species Lathyrus oleraceus. Next base: position 174,377,619 of record NC_066580.1, on the reverse strand, counting down.
GAATTGGGAAATAGTGGATGCCGTGTTCACATTGCCATTAGGATAGATCTTTCCTTTTGTGCGCAATTACCTCTTTCTAGGAATTGCCTCCCAATGTATTTGCCTTTTCAGGCGCATTTTCAATCAATAAAAGTCGTTATTCAGATAAATGGCTCTTTTGTTTTTATTTTTACTATTTTGTTTGCAAAAATGTCCGAATTTTTGATAAGCATTGCATATAAGAACATGAAGGCTACACAATAACGTGCAAAAAGACAAAACATTTGAAAATCATTTTGAATGTTGAGGACGCTTGAGCGTATCTTGTCCATGTATCCCCTGGGGGCATTTTGTTGTGCTGTTTTTCGGGTTGGCGTCTGTGAGGACGTTTCCCCAGCAGATATTTTCCCCAAGCAAGTTTGGAAGCTATCAGAGCTATGTTCCCCTGCGGAGACGTCTGTGGATAGTGCCTTCTATTCCCCAACAGATCTAAGGATTGCCTATCCCCCAGTAGGCCTGTATTTGCCGATTTCCTCCCCGAGTGAGGCAGGTTCATTGAAATTTATCTCCAGCATTTATCCTATCTGTGGACTGAAGGATATCCCCAGCGGAGTTTACCTTTCCCCAACAGCAATGCTATTCTTCAACATGAGTGAGAAGTCGTTGCTCTCCCTGCAGAGTCTCCCCGCAAAGTTGGAGTACCCGATCAGTTTTGGCTCCCCACCCGGAGTTTTTCATCATTTTTGCATTTTTGCATTTTAGTGATCATTGCATCCTCAAACTGCGTAGCATTCCCATTCAATATGGAGCATTACGCCATAGAAAAATTCAAACATATGCATTCATGTGTTAACCTCACCAGACCGTATCCCCGGCAGAGGCGGATCATTTTGTTCAACATTGGTGCAACACGCCTGTTACAGTGGCTCCTGACAGCACTCAGGATTGATATTCCCCAAAGAGGTTTATTTCCTCACCCGTCCGAGGACGGAAAGTTTGTTTCTCCCCAGTGAGATCCCCAGCAAGTGGTCAACCTTGCCTTGACATATCTAAGATGTTGTTCTTGTGATACCGGTAAGTGTCGTGCCAGCACCCACGTGTGTTTCTTTGTTTGGTGTCGGTAAACACCATTGTTTCGGTGTCTGTAAACATCGGGTATTCCTCCCAGTCATCGGTAAATGTCTGGTCATCATTTTTGGTGTCGGTAAACACCATTGTTTCGGTGTCTGTAAACATCGGGTTTTCTCCCCAGTCATCGGTAAATGTCTGGTCATTTTTTGATGTCGGTAAACATCATCTTTCGATGTCGGTAAACATCGAGTCTTTTCTGCAGTCATCGGTAAATGTCTGATAATCCCCAGCTAGAGATCCCCAGTAGAGTCATCGGTAAATGTCCTATCTGGTTTCCAGTTGCAAATATTTGTTTTTTCCCTTAGTGAAGTGTTCCCCAGTCATCGGTAAATGTCTGGTCGTTTTTGGATGTCGGTAAACATCATCTTTCGATGTCGGTGAACATTGAGTCTCATCCCAGTCATCGGTAAATGTATGGTCATGCTTTGTTTCCTTGTTGATAAAATCAAGATCCCCAGAAGTCGTCGGTAAACGTCTTGGCTGATTACACCACAAAGATTTTGTTCCTCCTCAAGTGGAGACGCCATCGGTAAATGGCCCCGTATGCTTCGATATCGGTAAATATTGAATGCCCAGTTTTATCCGCCATCGATAAATGGCCCCGTATGCTTCGATATCGGTAAATAGCGGATCCCCAGTTGCAGTAGCCATCGGTAAATGGTCGAGTTGAAGCTGATATCGGTAAATGTCAAGTTTTCTTTGAAGCCGCCATCGGTAAATGGTCTTGCTTCCTTTTACATCAGAGTTGTTTCCCAGCAGCCGTCGGTAAATGATCGAGCTGAAGTTGATATCGGTAAATATCAAGTTTCCAGTTTCTAACCATCTAATGGTTTCGCCTTTCTGAAGTTGTCAATTGCAGGCGTCATCGGTAAATGACGTGGTTCTCCTTGTATCATATCCGGCAGAGTGCAAATTTCTACGGTTCTTAGTATTCAATCCCTGTTTACCCTAAAAGTCTGACAGTCGTTGCTCTCATCCGTTCGGGTTCCCAGCTGATTGAATAGGGGCGGCTGTAGCACCTCAAATTTGCACCTATCATTATACATACATTGTCATTATTAGGTCATAACATAACATGGTCCACTGCATAACATTGCATTGTCCCCTTTGCCTCAAGTGCAAGTCATCAGAAGAGTTAGGTCAAACTGGTCAGGAGATTAGTCAGTCAAGCAAGCAAGTACAATTTCCAAGGAGACAAGGCCCTAGGGTTTGTCCAACATGTTCACATGACCTAGGGGTCCTTTTGAAGTATTTTGGTCAAGGATTGGATGTTCAGAAGTCATCAGTCAATGCACAGCTTGCCAGAAACCCTAAAAAGTCAAACTTGGTCAACTGTGTCTGATTTTATGGTTTTGATGGTGGGATTTGGTTTGAGAGAGCTTATTCATGTCCAAATAGGCCTCATATATCATGTCAAACACCATCATGGAAGAATTTGAAGCCATATCAGAAATTTCCAAAAATAGAAACTGGACCTGTAATTGAAACCTGCCAAAAATGGAAACTTCTTGATCCCAAACTTACATCATGATACAAGCTTCAAATGAATTTTTGCCCAACCTGAAAGTTGAAGATCTTGTTCTCCCATTTCCAAAAAGTCCAAGAACTCTCAATTCCCATGTATGGTTGGCAAGTTATGATCAAATCATTTTCAGAAATTTTTGAACTTCAAAAGGCCATATCTCTCAAACCATTTGGCCAAATTGGGTGAGGTTTTTTCCAACAAGTCACATTTGATCCCCTCTTTCCAAATATGCAACAATTATTCACCTAAACATCATAGATCAAAATGGCATTTTTGAACTTACATGAATTAATTTCAAGTGAGGTTGAAATTTGACTTTTCCAAATAATCATTTTTAATCATTTTGGCCAATTGAGAATGACTAGAAATCATATTTTGGACATGTTCAAGGCCCATTTTCGCAGCTACAGCTCATGCACCATGCCACTTGAGTGAAATTAGCAAAAGGACACTTTTTACCAACTCCAATTCCACTTTTTCATTAACCTTGATTAGTACCATTAAACAGAGTATATATACATCATTTTCTCTCTGAAAGAAACCCTAGCAGCCACCAGTATCATACAGAAAACTCACTTTCTCTCATTTCACCATTTGATTCATTTTGCATTTTTCTACCAAAAAAAACTCAAAGGAGCAAGGTTCTTGGTCATTTGCCTCATCACTCATCACCATTTTGAGCACATTGCAAGCTTTATTCCATAGCTGTAACAGCATTTTCGAGTTCTGTTTCACCAAGCACACTCCCATGGCAGATTTGGTTTGAGTTCGTTTCAAGGGTTGCTGAGCCAAAACTCTTCATCCATTCACCTCCTGGAGCCTTCTTGCACATCTGTTTCGAGCATCCATGAGCTAAGAACACCTGAATCGCCACTGCCTTGCAGATTTAGTAAGATTTCGACTCTCTCTATTTCCAAAATCATGATGTGCTTTAGATAGACCTTGTTATGCTGGTTACAATGAGCTTTGATTCATTAAAAATGGTTGCATATTGAGAGAAATACATGGATTTAAAGTTTCACACTCAAATATGTTTTTGCTTGGTTCTTGGTTGTTAGCTTGATTTAGTGAATATGAATGTTGGATTATGGATGTGCGTGTTTAGATGAACATTTTTTATAATGGTTGTCGATTTTGGTGAAATTTTGATCCTGCTGAAAGTCACAGTGATGAACACGGGCATGGCTGGGAATTTTCTGTGAAAAAACCTTGTTTCAATCCACTGTTGCCCTTTACCCGCGACCTGCATGTGTTTTTCATAAAACACTTCATGCATTGGTCTTTTCCTTTGCCACGCAAGCGGAACCATTGGATGAGGCATGTTTGACTCGGTCCCGCTGCCACCTAGGATTAGTGGGACGACTGCGTTTTGGGCCCGGGCACTGTTCCATTATTTACAATTCTGCCATTATTTCCTTTAAATCAATTATTTCATTTTTGGTTTCATATTTATTTCACTTTGCACACCACACTTACAAAATCCATAAGTCCATCATTTGTGATCCAAAATTAATGAGATTTTTTGCCAAATGTTCATACCAATCTCTAGTTTTTAATCATGATTTTTCCAGATTTTTTGGATGAATGGTTTTTAAATTGTGTTAGGGTTTGTGATATGTGCTCATTTTTTGTACACTTTGCCAAATCAATTGTGAAATGATGATGCTTTGTCCAATGGCTTTGAATTTTTTTATGCTTAAACTAGACAAATTCATGGTGATTTTGGTTTAGAGTTTGTGAATTTATCATTGCTGGTTTGTGAGTTATGATTTTTTGAATTAGGGTGTGACAATTTGTGTCACACCATTGATGTGCAACTTGATGATTTTCAATACCATGCCTCTTGACCTCAAATTGGATTGAATTTTTGCATGAATGTACTTGAGTATGTCTAGTTTACATGTGATTTTTCTTGGAATTATTTGTGGCATTTCCTAATTGTTTGAGATTTTTCTCCCCTGTTTGGTCTTATGTTGACTTTTTGTGACACATGTTCCCATTTCATTTGTGAAATTCTCATACTTTATTGGATGGACATGAAATTTGATATGTGATTACTAGACATCTTAAACTTTGCCATGGTTTTAGTCCCATTCATTTATCATATGCCATCCCTGATTTATGATTTTTTCAAGTTGATGCATGTTTGGTTGACTTCTTTGAGCATGCTCAAAATTGCCTTGCCTTTCTGATTTTCATTGACCACCTTATACTTGTCCAAATGAGATGAAATTTGACATGCTTACCATGATGTGGGTTGTGATTGGTCATGATTTATTTGATGATTTTTGGAAATGTTTAAGATTGCTTTTGATTCAAGTCTTGCTGTTGACTTCTATGAGCTTCTAAATGCCATGCTTTGACTTCTTTTGCTCATGAAATGATGATGGTGATTTATGTGAATGTGAAACCACTTGGGTTTGTTTATTGATTGTTTGAACTTGATTTTGGATACTTGCCACTTGCTGTTTTGCCTTTCTCATTCTCTTTTGACCCTAGGCTTGCCCTAGTGGTCCTGCTACTCACATTTGAGTTCATTTTTTCAGGTTAAGTAACAAATGCTTCAAAGAGATCAATACAAGTTGATTAAGTTTGATTGTTTATCATGAACTAACTTGTATGTTTTGTAGGTTGCTTAGCTCACTTGCTTTGAGCTTGTGCTGTGCACATCTGATTGACTGTGTTATCTGGTTGATTCTTATGCTGTTTATTTAAACTTTGACTTGTATACTAACTGTGCTTGACTGATTTCAGGTACTTTTAGTTGCTTAGTTCCTTGTGAACTTTTGCTTTGCTTTGCTTAATAAGCAATTTGCATTGAGGTATAACTTCTTATCTTCATGTAGTCTGGAAGACCTGGCCTGTTACTTGGCCAGGCAACTGTCTGAAGTCCTCCTTAAGAGGCGATGTTTGTGACTGTTTACATTTGTCCTGTACATATTCAAAGACCTCCTAAGTGAAGAGGCATTGGCAGACACAAGGGATGTGCAATCCATCCCCTGCTATTCTGTGTGTCATCTACTTTGCTCACACCACTGTGTTGACGCATTGCAGATACAAACCCAAGATCTTGTACAATTGTACAGTTGAGTCAGTTTCAAATGTGTAGAAGGGTTCCCACCTTCTGAACCCACACATTCTTGTCTTAAGCTCTCCCAGGCCAGGGATAAGAGTTGTGAAGTCTTATCTTCACTCACCTTTCATCTGCTTCACCTTAGCCCCTCAATGGCAAGGTTAAGAGCTAACACTACCCAGTTCCAGTGGTTTGTTTGTTGAGGTTGATATGACCCCTCGACTAAAACCTAACCTTGTTTGAGCCCATTGTTTGTGTATAGTGTGTGCTAATTGTGCTGGTGTGTTTGTTTGACTTGCTTCCTGTGCAAGTTAGGTTTAGTTTAGACTTGCTTCCTGTGCAAGTTAGGTTTTGCTTGGCTTGCTTCCTGTGCAAGTTAAGTGTAGGTGTGGCTTGCTTCCTGTGCAAGTCATGATTAGGATAGGCTGGCTCCCTGTGCCAGTTAGCTAGAAACCTTAACTTAGGGATGATTTGCATGATAACATCTAGGCTCGAGTTGTAGTCTCCCTAGTTGTGTCTCCCTCTGTTATCTGGTTAGGCTAGTCCTTTATCCCTCCGTAGGGGAACTACGTCGCCCTGATCCTCATACCAGATGAGGTACGTAGGCAGGAGATGAGCTGATCTCTCCGGGCGCCTGTGTCTTTGTTTTGTCTTGTTGTGTGCTTGGAAGCTGATGTAAGTCCATCGAGTGGCATTTGGGTTCCAGTGTGAGTTTGTTGGTTCGGATGCTGATGTAAGTCCAGTGATTGGCATACAGGCTCCACGTTTGCCTTTGCCAGTGTTTGTTTGTGTGTGTGTCAGCCGAGCTACGAATGCTCTGATTCTTCTCTCGTCCGAGGAGATACGTATGCATAGGATGCGACATCCTAGCGAGCATGTGTCGTTTCCCCAGTCCGAACTACTTCGACTCTGATGTCTATGCCTGATAGACTAAGTAGGCCCAGGATGCGATATCCTGCCGAGTCAGTCTCTTTTGTTTTTTTGTGTCTCTTTCAGCCAGTTGTGTGTGTGTGAGCAGTGTTTTTAGCAACCATTTTCCTTTCTATTGTGCGTGGATCCCGTCGAGTACGACGGATGCGTAGGGGTGCTAATACCTTCCCTTCGCATAACCGACTCCCGATCCCATTCTCTTTGGTCGCGAGACCATGTCTTTTCCCAGGTTTACTCTGAGCGTTTCCTTTCCCTCTTTTGGGATAAATAACGCACGGTGGCGGCTCTGTTGTTCTTGTTTTCCCGCCGGTTTTTCGCGTGATGCGACAGAGTGCACCACAAAAACGACCATAAAGCCATCCACAATAATCAAGCGGGTAAGCCAGAAAGGTTCTTCGACCCCAGAATATATCCTGCTCCTAGGCGCCCTATGGTGAAGATGAATGAAACCAAACAAGCTTGGCGAAACTTCCAACCCATGACCTTTAAGCCAAGCATCGAAGGGTCAGAGGGTAAGTGGGTCAAGTAGGTTGAGGGGAGGAAACATAGCCATGGCAAGTGGCAGAATTTCGAGGTTGAAAGAGGTTCATCACTGGCCTATCGCCAGGAATTCCGATCCGACAAAAGGACCGCACATGTGTCCGAAAACTATAAAGGAAAGAATCCCATGACGAGTTCCCAATGGAGAAGAGAGCAGAGAAGGCGAAAAACCAAAAGAGAAGCTGGAGAAATGGACCAAGCTGAATCAAGTACCAACATGATGGTGAAGAAAAAGGATGGACCTAACCTCACCAAAAGAGATTCCAAGATTTCAAATAAGACGGCCGGAGAAAATCAGATGGATGCCAAAGACGAGTTATTAACTGACAACTTCGACTCTGGTTCGGAGGATTCCTTAGACATTCTGGTCGGAGTGGTATCCGTGATGCCCAGAGAATTCGATCGTATCACCGAAGTCGATGATAATGACAGTATCACCGAAAGGGAAATGGCCACCCACAAACCGGTCTGTTATTATATAATGAACAATGGTTGTGTCGAAGAGCATAATGCTTTTTTCGAAAGACCCGGTGACACCATGAAGAGCCATTTGAAACCCCTTTTCATCACCGGAAAAGTCGAAAACATCCTAGTTAACAAAATATTGGTAGATTGTGGGGCGACTGTGAATCTGATGCCGCATCGCATGTTGGCAAAAATATGCAAATATGACACTGATGTCAAACCTCATAATATGGTGCTGACCAATTATGAAGGCAAAGTAGGCTCCACCCTGGGGACTATCCAAGTTGAATTGACTGTAGGGACGGTTACTAGGTCCACAATGTTCATGATTGTGGAAACAAAATCAAACTACAACATGTTGCTAGGAAGAGAATGGATCCATGGAGTCAGAGCAGTCCCGTCTTCGATGCACCAGAGGATTATAATTTGGCATCCATATGGCATTGTTGAAAATATAGAGGCGGATCAGAGATATCTCAAAACCCCTATTAATCATGTCGACAGGAGCCAATTCGACAAGCACTTAGCTACTATAGCCCCTTGTGATTCAGCTGAGTTTTTGTTCACCCCTGATGACATCGCCTACTATTCCTTATCGCTCCACCCCCACTATGGTTTCCGGTGGGACATAGAGGTAGTGGGCGAAGATAACTTCAGATATTTAGGAGTAGCCGGAATTTACCCCACAGGGTGGGGAAGTGAATTCAGTTATGATGATTGAGTTCACATCGTTAAAGAGGATTTTGGCCTACATAGCCGAAAACAAGCAGCAATTGGCCTTACAGGCCGGAATAAAAAGCATGGTTGTCGAAGCCAGTGCAGTTTCTCCACCAAAAGGTCCTGGAAAAGATTTCGACCCAAGACCACCTGACGAAGGTCAAGAAGAGCGAGACCAGAGGCTTGACGCGATCTACGATGACGAGCCTTTGGGTTTCGAGAAGGACCCGTTAACAACCAATGTTAAGATGCTAGCTCAAGATCCACTCGAAGAAGTAGACTTGGGACAGGGGGTAAAAGGCTAACTTACATCAGTGACAACATTCATCCTTAACTCAAGATCGAAGTGGTCCAGTTGCTGAGAGAGTTTAAAGACTATTTTGCATGGGACTATGACGAAATGACTGGTTTAAGCAGGGAGTTAGTCGAATTAAAACTGCCGATCAAACCTGGGAAGAACCTGGTGAAGCAAAATCCAAGACGATTTGCCCCAACAATATTATCAAAGATCAAGGAGGAAATTGAAAGACTTTTCCGTTGTAACTTCATTCGTACTGCCAGGTATTTCGAATGGTTAGCTAACATTGTACCAGTTGTAAAAAAGAATGGTATGTTAAGGGTTTGCATAGATTTTAGAGATTTGAATACTGCAACCCCAAAAGATGAGTATTCGATGCCAGTGGCGGAAATGTTGGTCGATTCTACCGCAGGTTATGAATATTTAAGCATGCTCGACGGGTATTCTGGGTACAATCGAATATTCATTGCTGAAGAAGATGTCCCAAAAACAACATTTCGTTGCCCTGGAGCCTTAGGTACCTACGAATGGGTAGTGATGCCTTTTGGTTTGAAAAATGCAGGGGCAACTTATCAAAGGGCGATGAATTCGATCTTCCATGATTTCATATAAACTTTTATGCAAATCTATATAGATGATATTGTTATTAAGTCTATTTCGTGGAAGAGTCATATAGAACACCTTCGAATTCCTTTTGAACGAATGAGAAAATATGGTTTAAAAATGAACCCTCTAAAATGTTCTTTTTGTGTGCAGGCTGGGGATTTTCTAGGTTTTATGGTCCATAAAAAAGGGATCGAAATAAACCAGAATAAAACCAAAGCCATCATGGAAGCGAAAGCGCCATCAACAAAGAAAGGTTTGCAGTCACTGTTGGGCAAAATCAATTTCCTAAGAAGATTTATCTCAAACCTTAGTGGGAAGACACAAGCATTTTCGCCTTTGCTTCGGCTCAATAAGGAAGTGTTCGAATGGGGGCAAGCTCAGCAAGTGGCGTTCGATAAGATCAAAACGTACTTGAGCCATCCATCTATTTTGGCGCCACCTTGTAGACATAAAAGCATGAGATTGTACATTTTTGCATCTGATAAAACCTTAGGGAGCATGTTGGCGCAAGAGGATGATAATGGTGTGGAAAGAGCTATTTATTACCTTAGCATGGTTTTAAATGATGCAAAAACTAGGTATAGCATGATCAAAAAGTTATGTTTATGCTTATATTTCTCTTGTACAAAATTGAAGCATTGTATCAAACTTGTTGACGTGTATGTTTCATCTCATTGTGATATTATTAAACATATGTTATCTAAACCAAGTTTGCATAGTCGAATTGGGAAATGGGCATTGACATTGACTGGATTTTCCTTAACATACATGCCATTAAAAGCTGTGAAAGGCCAAGTAGTAGCAGACTTTATAGTCGATCACTCCATTGACAGATCTAGCCATAAAAATGGCACAGGTGTAAGAGTCGTAATTATTTCTCCAAATAAAATTCCAACGACATTCCAATATAAAGTAGAAGGTATTTGTTTAAATAAGAAGCTGAATACGAAGCCCTCAGAGCAGGACTTGAAATTTTGTTGGAATTTGGGGCAACTCGGGTCGAGATAATGGGAAACTCAGAGCTAGTCATAAAACAGATCATGAAAGAATATAGGTGTATTAAGGAGAATCTGATCATGTATTTTATAATCGCCAATCGATTGTTAAAAAAGTTTGAAATGGTTTAGATTCGACATATACCACGAATAGAGAACATGATAGCTAATGACCTGGCCCAAATCACATTTGGGTATAAAATTTCGAGAGAAAAATTGCACAAAGTCATAGAAGTCAGAGGAAAGGTAGTGGCAACCCGATTAACTCCCCTGGATTTCGAATAGACAAGATTAGGATGTGCTGATGAGGGAAATTTCAAAATATTGGCGGTAGACAACTTGGCAGATGAAGACTGGAGAAAACCAATAGTAGTATACCTACAGAATCCCACAGCCTCTACTGATCGAAAAACCAGGTATCGAGCATTAAGTTATGTTCTTGTGGGGTCATAGTTGTTTAAGAAATCTCCAGAAGAAATTTTGTTGAAATTCCGTAGTGAGTCAGAGGCATACTTTTCCCTTTCAATTGTACATAATGGAACATATGGGGCACACCAAGTCGGTCATAAGATGAAATAGATTTTATTTTGACAAGGAGTGTATTGGCTTACTATGTTGAAAGACTGCGTTGAATTCGCGAAAGGCTGTCAAGAGTGCCAGGTGCATGCAGGCATACAACATGTCCCTGCAAATGAATTACATTCTATCATCAAACCATGGCCATTTAGAGGTTGGGCTTTGGACTTGATCGGAGAAATTCGACCTCCCTCATCAAAAAGTCAAAGGTACATATTGGTAGGAGTTGATTATTTCATAAAATGGATTAAAGCTATACCTTTGCCAAATGTGAGTCAAGAGGATGTGATCGAATTCATTCAAAAGTATATTATTTATAGGTGTGGAATTCCAGAAACAACCACAACGGATCAAGGATCGGTATTTACTGGTTGGAAGATGCAGGAGTTCTCCACGGACATGAATTTCAAATTGGTAACGTCGACACCCTATTATGCTCAGGCTAATGGACAAGTCGAAGCTGCCAATAAGGTGATCATTGGTTTGATTAAAAAACATGCAGGGAAAAAACCTAAGAATTGGCACAAGACTCTAAACCAAATTTTATGGGCATGTCGTACGTCCCCTAAAGAGGCTACTAAGTCGACCCCTTTTCGCCTAACTTTTGGCCATGATGTTGTCTTGCTAGTAGAAATCCACCTGCAATCACTAAGGATTCAGAGGATGCACGAACTCCCCACGGAATCATATTGGAGCATGATGTTGGATGAATTGGTCGATTTGAACGAGGAAAGGTTAAGTGCCTTAGAATTGCTAAGGCAACAAAAGAAAAGGATAGAAGTATTTTGTAATAAGAAAGTTAAAGTTAAAAGCTTTACGACTAGATATTTGGTCTGGAAAGTGATCCTTCCAATGGATCGAAAAGATAGAGCCTTGGGGAAGTGGTCCCCAAAGTGGGAAGGCCCTTTCCAAATTCTGTAGATTTTTTCTAATCGTGCCTATAAGATCGAAGAGCTCAGCGAAGATAGGAGGATTCTAAGAATAAACGGGAAGTATTTGAAAAAATACCAACCGACAATCCAAGAGGTAAAAATAAGAGACGAGTAACCGCGTAAATAAAGCAAAAGCCAAAATGGTAAAAATGCCAAAATGGTAATAATAAAGTCATAAGGCCAAAAGACCAATATTTATTACAAGAAGAAATTTTGTTACATCATCAGACAAATAAGAATAGCATTAAAAGGGAAGATTGACTTTAATCTGAAGATACTTGGTTTTAAGGAGCTCCAACCGTTTTTCGCACAAAGATCTTTTTGAGCGAAGGAGTTTGACGTCAGATTCAAGCTGTCGAGCTTTTTCGATAAACTCCATGCCAAGTGATAGATCTTGAGCCATCGAAGCATCATCAAATTCCAACAGTTGTTGCTTGTCCTTTCCAGCATCAGAGATTTTGGCCTGCAGTTCTGATATTTGCTGTCTCCAGGAAGCAATGTTACGATCATGAGCATCGACTTTCTCTTTATTCTTTTGCTTTGTCTGTTCCAACTCCATGACCTTATTGGTATATTCGGTGGCAGCATCCCAAGCTGCAGCCTCAGAACCATATTTTTTCTCTATCTCTCCCGTAAGGTGAGGTAGCAACTTGTGATCAGCGACAACTTGGTCGATCATGGTCCCTATCTCCAGAATAATGTTCGCCACTTCAGGGGAGGCTTCCAGCAAGTTAACCTGGCTAAGAAGAGCTTTCGGAGTTAAAGGGGCAGAAGGATCAGCCAACAGCAATAGAATCAGGTCACCCTTAAAGACTTTGTCCTTGATTTTAGAAAGGATTTCACCCGCAGAGGTGCTCGAAGGCTGATCTTCTGACATTGAAGTGTTATGACTCTGATCAGAAGAACTCTCCTTGCAATTTAGCATCTCCTTTAAATACTCTAGTGGCTGACTTCGCTTTAAGATAGCCAACTTTTCTGCAGAAAGGGCACCAGTGACACTTGACGAAACCCCAACCGTTGGATTGTCGGCCATTGCAGGGGTTTAAGTTCGAACATGTTCTTCACCCACATTGGCTCTTATTTCTGTTTAGCTCTCGACATTATCAGGGTTAGTCGCCAGATTTCTTTCATCCGCTCCCTTTACCACGACGTCTTTGATGCCCCATCCCTCGCCCTGAGGCTCATTCATTTCTGTTGCTGTATGTAGACCATCCCCGAGAGTTTCTTCATCATCAGCTAGTTCATCCTCATCCATAGGGATTGGATTACCTTGGGCCTCATTTTCCTCGCTCGAGTCAGTCTCATGACTAGAGTCATTGGTATGAGAATGTTGGGTAGTGGTTTTTGGTGGCGAAGCATCGAGGGTACCAGTTGGAGGTTGATTAATCTCACTCATGGACCCCTTTTCAGAGGATGGTCGATAAGTAGGTTCGTCAGCACTGTTCAAAACATCTGGCACAAAGGCAGGCTTGGAGGAGGCAGCTTTCTTGGGAGGAATGTTGGTGCTCGCGTCACCCTAAAATGAATACAAGCAGAAGGTGTAAATGACTAAAAGAAGCAAACAAGTGAAATAAAGTGAAGAGAAGTGGGGGGTACCTTATAACCTTCGACCCCGGGGCTAGAATTGTCGCTCTCACTTTGAGCCGCTGCTACTCTTGCCATTTCTTCAGGAGTAGGTTCTTGGATAACAAGTGCAACGGGCCTTTTTCTTGAGAGTTTTGTGTTCGGTTGATTCGAAAGGTCGATGGGTTTCAGCTGTGGCTTCCTCTTCCTCGAAGTGAGATCCAGAACAGGCGATAGGTCATCTTAGTCAGAGTCCACGATGATGGGGGTAGCAGCGGGTTTTTGGATTTGTAAGGGACTCACTGGAGGTTTTCGAGCAACCTGAACCAAGCATTAAATGTTATATCATCAATGTATAACAAGGATAAAGGAACATAGAAAGAGAGGTACCTTTGCAGGTTTGCTACTTCCTTCAAACTTCGAGTCGATGGGTCTTTTGTTGGTGTGCTTTTGGGGGAGGATCCTGATAGCTAGACAAAAAACAAGAAGAAACGGTCAGGGTTAGTTAAAAACAAGTTAAAGGGAATCTACTTCGAGGGAAGTCCCCTGTATCACACCTTCACATATGTCAGATTCGATTCGGACATCTTCGATCCCTATATGAAGGTGCCCTTTGAAACTGCCTAAAGTGTGCTTAGTCGCAACCACCCGCTGAGCCTTTTTTTGAGATTGTTCTCAAAGGATTTTAATGGAATCTCTACAAATGAACCAATATGGGAATAGGGGTGCAAGAGCCACTTCGAAGTCAGCATTTGGCAGTGGAGGAAGCTTTGGGGGAAATAATTTAAGAGCCATTTCATAGCGTTTCTCACAAGGGTCGTATGAGGGGATCTTTAAAGTTGCTATTTTATTTGAAAACTTCTCTTTGAGCGTAACAGCTGCTTCGCGGATGGTTCGACTAAGATCATCAGGTCGATAGGCAGTTTCAAAGTAGTTTTGAAAAGCTTGAATTTCTTTTATAAGCGTATAAGTACCTTTCTTGGTCTTTTCCTACACAAGGAGAAAAGCTTTGTCAAACAATTGAATAAAGGAGGTAACATCGCAAAATTCCTCGATGTAATATTTGGCCCACCACTTCCCAAATTCTCGACTACAAAGGAAGCTAGGCTCGAAATGAAATGGAGTCAACTGGGTCCTTCCAGTATACTTGGTTATTTGTTTAAAAGTTATGGTTTCAGTATGAACAACATTGTGAAGGAGGAGGCTACTCTTCTTGTCGTATAGGCATTTCGGGAAGACCTGGACCAACCCATATTGTCGAGCAACAAGGTTGGGCTGGTAAGTTATCAGTGTGACTTGGACTTTCGAAGGGTTAAATCGAAGGGTAAGGATCCGAGGCGTCAAGAAGGCTTCCTAAATTAGCAAGGATTATGTCTCTTGCTTTTTAGATGAAGAAGGAAAAGTCCTGGTAAACCATCTAGGGCCAACTTTCCTGAGAGCGAAGGGAGCCATACTCGAAGTAAAATTATGAATTTTAGCGAACATCATGATGTAACTCATGAAGGTTGATTGAAGAGCCTGTCCTTCGTCCCTGGGGGTTAGTTGAGCTAACCTCGGTCCTTCGACTCTTTTGTGCCTGATTTCTTCAGTATCCTCGTCGACGAGGCCCTTGTTGGGCAGATTGGCCTCGAACGTGGCATTGAGCCAAAGTTGTAATAACCAAAAAGGGCCAGACAACAGAAGATTCCCTTTGTCCCCTAAATTATTTAGTTGAGCCACTCCGCCGCTCAAGGATTCATACAGGCTAGCCAAAATCATCTCGCTTAAGCAGACATCATGCCCCGCATGCAGTTGATTAGCCAAGGTGAGATATTTCTTGGCCACTTGTAGTGATTTCGAGCAAAACATAGAGTGCGACAGCCACCGAGTCAGGAACGCTATATGCTACACATCAGAGATAGTTTCAGTGTCTTTATCATGATAGTGGGCTATATGTGTTGGATATGCTGCTCTTGTAGTCGAAAAGGAAATTGTATCTATGGAGTCAACATCAGGATCATAAGTGTGGCCAGTGGGTTTCAGCCCTGTGATAGCGACCATGTCGAAAAGTGTGGGTGTGACCATTCCACAAGGCAGGTGGAATGTATAGTGTGTGTTGTCCCAAAAGTACAACGAAGAAACTAACATAGGGTGACTATGATCCAGGTCCAATTTCGACAACATAATAAGGTCGTATATCCCTATATCTTTCCAGGCCTGAGATTTTTGTTTCTCTATTTTGTTTAACCAATTGGAGTAATCAATGGGATCTTTGAAAGTTGGGGTGGCACGAAAGGCTCTAAAACCATTGTCCATAAACCTTTAATCTATAGCGTTTTCAGCCGGGGTGTTTTCGGAAGAAGTCCTAGGGTTTTTAGCTTGTCCTATGGGTTTGCATTTATGGTAAGACGGAAAAAACTCTCTAAGCTTGTTGGTATCAGTGTCTAAATCTGCTAGAGGTCCAGATAAGGCATAAGTTTTGTTAGAGACAGAAACAGGAATGAGTACCTGAGAAGCATAAATCTGGCAGTGTTCTTCTGTCTGGGGTTCTGGTAGGTAGTGACGATTACCAACTGCAAGGGGGCGGATAAAGTAGAAAATGGCGGAAGTTCAGAAATTTTCTTCGGAGTTTTGGACCTATTTGTAGTAGTTTTGAAAGAAACTCATGTTCCCTTGAGGGTTCTGTTTGAAGCATCCATCGTTAAGGTTTGAAAAAGCAAAAATCTGGGTTTCAGTTAGAAAGGATTGGGAGAAAAGAAGGCTTGAACGTTTGAAAATGCAGAGAATATGAAGAAGTTCTGAAATGGGTAAGTAATTGGGTTTTATAGACCTACAGGGAGACGTTTCAAATCAACATTAATGGTAGACAAGTTAATGGGACACGTGTATCCCTTGGGTAGTGTAGTGAAAATGGCAGTTAAATGTTATAGCCATGATTTCCTAGAAGCTAGGAAACGTGATGAGTGTAAAAGATTCTGTTGTGGGCTGAAAAGACGTGGGTAGGAAAAAACAATGATGACGCTGACATCACCAGACAAAATGGAGGAACTAAAAGGTTTTGCCAACATTGAGACACGTGGCAGTATCATCCATTGAGGCGTCAAAGTAAGGTCTCAAAAATGTCTTTCTCTATTGTATGTCGAAAATGAGATTTTTAGGGGGCAATCTGTTAGCTCAAATTTTCGACGCCCACTTCAAATTACCAAAATTGGAAAGCACGTACAACTGGCTTCGACTAAGAGGTTACTCGACCAACTGAAGGTAGATTGGCTTAGCTGATTAAATAAAGATCAAGCTTATAGCTGAAATTTTGAAGCGGTTCCTTAAGGAACGGTTAAAAAACGGTTTCGATCAAATATTTGAAATTTAAATAAAAGAGGGAAGAGTATCTTCGTTAGAGACCGCAAGGATACACGTGGAAGCAGAATGAGCGAACATACGCATGCAGGACGCCACATGTATCGACGTGATTAAAGAACCCTCAGAGTAGTTATTTCGATCCAGTATAAATATAGGGTCTTAGAGTTAGAAAAGTGTGTGTCAAATTGTGTATAAAAACCTGCAAATTTACTAAGTATTCATGTGAAGAAGAACTATAAAACGCAGAATGTACGTTGTCTACACCATTGTTTAATCATTTCAAAGCATTACAAAGTTACCTTTATTTTATTTTCAGAAGTATCTTTCCTTGCTTTTTACTCTTAAACACTTTATTTCTTACTTCGTCATTTACAAGTTTAAAGATCTTTAGTTCCTTTCGTTACCTTACATTCTTAAAGATTCCAGCACTCACCAACCTTTTTGATTGCTTTCAATCCTTCTACAATTCCCGTCATTTACTTCTTCTTTAATAGTTCTAAATACTAATTTAAGATTGTTCTTTTGTTCAAGTCACACTTTAGTCTTTAGTTTTTATTTAATGTTTCGGTTTGGCGTTTAGTTCGATCATTTATCAATGTTATGCTTACGAGAAATTTAGCACATGTCCTAGGATCAATCTGATTGATCCTGTAAGTGACCAAATTTAGAAATTTGGAAGATCAACGGTTGTTTACAATTTTTCAAGGTAAACAGATAGGTCCCTCCCTCTTGATATTTTATTTTAGTGTGTGGTATATTTTGGGAGTTTGGTTCTTCATACCAAATCTCTAACATTCATTAACACCTAAATTTTTATTGCCCAACCTCAGATAGTTGTGACTTCTACATAAGTCCAATTATGATTGCTTAACATAGAGCTAAATTTGACCATAATGACATAGCATTCTAGTAAGTGAGATTTTAAGTCTCTCATTCCTCATGGTATTGTGCGGAGACTTTACCTTTTTTCCTTTCATGAGAGCTAGAGGCATACTTGTTGAATTATCAAAGTTAGAGCCCTTCTCATGGAAGATGTCTTGGTTTAAGGATTCATACTTGTGAATGAATGGTTGAATGTTCTCCAAAGAATGACTTAATCAATTAAAAATCACCACTAACACTTGACTAACTTTTGACTAACATTTGACTAATTCTTGTTAATATTGCTTTACTTTCAAGTCATTTATTTTGTGGAATTTAAATTTCAGTCATTTATCATTCATTGTCATTTACATTTCATTTAACTTGTTTATGTTTATGTCATTTTCACTTTGCTCATTTGAGCAATATCTTATGATTATATATATTTGTTTATGTGTTTTGACTTTGTTTGTGGTCTTAGGACCTTAAAACACCTAATAACAACAAAAACCCTAAAAAACATCTGGTGGACTGTTGATTTTGATCTGAACTCTTGGACTTAGAATTAGGCAACATTCCCTGTGCAAAAAGGACTTGGCCAATGCCAACATTTTGAGACAGAGCTATATTGAACCGAGCCTTTATCTAATGGAAGCCTTGGATCTTGTTTGAATTCATATGTTCCTCTGTCTTTGTGCTTAATTGTTATTTTGGTCTTGTGTTTGATGCTCTGTTCTGAGTAGATCAAGGAATAATTCATCTGATACATGAGAAGACAAAGAAGACTGCTAGCTTTGGGATTGCTTGTTTGGATGTGGCTATCTTTATTTGATCCCTTAATCTTCATGATGTCTGGATATTGTTAATTGCTTATTAATTATTATTTGATTCAAAGTCCAAAAGGAAAATGGGTTTTCTATATGACACTCTTGTCTGTTGGATTGCATCCCATTGGTCAGATCTTTTCAACTCTTAACTTTTAAATATGTTCTTAGGATAACCTCTTCATCTCCTCCCACTTTCTTAAATTTCAAAATCTCTCCCCCTTTTTAAAAACTTTCTTTGCTTGTGATTTCAAACTTAGACATTGTGTTAATGATTAGAAACTTTGGCCTTATGCCAATGAATTTTCCAACTTTTTTCTTAAATCGAACTTGTAACTAAACTTAACCAATATTGACTTAAATCTCAAAAGACAAAAAGAACTAACAACTCCATTCAATTTTTTTTGACCTTTTGGGCCTCTCTTATTAAACTTTTGCTAAAAGTAATTCACCAACTTTGAAATTTTTACCACGAACAACGAGATTTTGATCCCTCATTTTTATGTTGGTACGTAGGCACAAGACCGAAGGTCTTGTCAAACACAAAAATATAATCAGTGGATTCTTTTCTCATCCCCGCACTCTATTTTTCTCAAACATCTTTTATACCAAACACATATGAACACATAAAAAGGGCTCCTAGGAGTACATATGACACTTTGGGTGCTAACACCTTACCTCTGTGTAACTAACCCCCTCTACCTGTAATCTCTGACATTTTATTAGTTTTGATTTGAAAACTTCTTATCTTTGGGTTTTGTTCATACTTTTCCCTTTTCCTTTGGAAACAATAAATGCGCGATGACGACTCTAGTTTTATTGACATTAAGCTTATCCATAGCTTGATGGTCATGAATTTACCGCTACAATACTCATCTATTTTATTTTTGCATTATTCATCGCACTACATTTTATATTCCTAATCCTTTTCCAATTCATTTTGCAGAAAAAATGACTGACTTGTCTGTGAAGGAACAAAAAAGACTGACGTTGGAAGCCCGGGCGACAAGAAGAGGAGTTGGCCAGTCCGCTACCAAGTTGGACCTGTCCGATTTAGAAACACAGATATTAAAGAAAATGAAAGTAGCAACCAGTAAAACATCCCCATGCATTTCCGAGTCCCATGTCTCAACAATCCCGCCACCAGAGGACTCTCGTCTAGATTCCCCAAAGAAGATGAAAACTTTAATGAGTGACGAGTTTTGCATAAATGATTGGGAAATTTCCTCTTTGATGCAGGATGTCGGTTGAAGCAAGGTGAAGTTCCTCTACGATTGAAGTTCCTTTATGACAATCTGAATGGCACAGAAGATGTGAAAAAGGTGAAGATAATATGTTGCCAAAAATTGACCCAAAACATCATCTCTTATCTGATGAGGTGTGTATTCTAACCTAAGGCTTATTTGAATTTGAGGATGATTATGAACTGAACAAGATCAAGCTCAACCAAGAGATCAACCAACTGAAGGAACACCAGAAGGCACAGGCGGATAGAATATTTGACCCGGAGAAACAATTATTGGAGGAGAAGACAAATAGGGAAAAGTCAGAGGCTAAAAATCAAGAATTGCAATCTATTGTAACCAAGAAGTCTGAGGAGATGAAGTCAACTCAGGAATCGAATGACCAACTATAGAAAGCCTTGCATAAATCTCGAATCGACGTTCTTGACGTAGGTTATGATGCTTTTGACAGGGAAAATGCTCAAGTCTTGTGCCTCCACCCTGGGCTCAATTTGTCTGAGCTATATTTTTTTAATGTTGTGGTGGATGGTCGACTCTTGGATATGGAAGAAACCAAGCCTTTTTCCACTGATGATCGGACCAAGAAAGACCATGCTGATGAAACCAACCTCAGAGTTGTTAATGAGGATAAGAATGAAGAATAATATTGTTTCTATTCCCGTTTTTGTTAGTCATCCCCTATGATGCGTTTTGTAATATTTTTTTAAGAATATTATCCACTTACCATTTTTGTACCTGAATCCTGCTGTGATCCGTAACATCTATAACAATCTCATTTCTAGTTTCTTCTTATTGATTGTCTCCCTTTCATAATTTATTTTTATAATTGGTTATTTGAAGTGGTTCTTTGTAGAAGCCGCATGTGTTTAATATTTTTAAAATATAGGCTCCCCAATCGAGGGAAAGTCTATAGTAAGTCAATTCATATCTTTCTACTTTGATAGACCACTCAGGTACCTTTATGAAGTTGGGTCATACTGACAATACAACCTGACCATGATAAGTATATCCCGACCAAGGGTTCATCTTTATAATTCATTCAAACCCAGTTTCTCCAAAGGTTTCTACCGACTTAGACCAGTCGCATCCAATTATGCTAGAGGTTTTAATTAACTTGGACTTCAGTTAGGTCCGAGGTTTCAATTTACTTAGCCCGATTGTGGTCGATCATGTAAAAAGTTTTGGCCTTTGGTGATTTCTCACTGGATTCGAGATTAATCCCGAATTATGTCTTATGACCTTTTTTCCTGCTTTATAAATTTATAATACAATGGTTTTAACTATGGATGCCTCATTAAAAACCCTTTCCCTTCCAAGTGAAAATAGTGTATTCCCATAATTTTATTCATGATGTTTACTACGTGGTTTAGCTTAAATAAAACCTAAGGTTGGTTACATTCTAGGCCCTAGGTCTTTCAACATCCTCTAAACTTTATAACTTATAAGCCTTGTTATTTACCCTCTGGAGGATATGAAATGGTCCTTCCCAATTTGGAGCATGTTTGCCTTTCTTCTTAGGGTCATTCACCCACTTCAATACCAAACCGCCTTTGTGAAATCCTCTTTATCTTACTTTAATATTAAATCTCCTGGAAATTATTTGTTTGGTTGTGAATTCCCTTATGTGGGTTGTTCCCCTGACTCCATCCAATAGATTTGCAGAATTGTCCAAACTGTCTGAGTTGGTGTTTTCATCAAAAGTAATATGCCTCCAAGTCAGAGTATTGATTTCTACCGATACCATTCATCAGCTCCATAAACCATCCCGAAAGGAGTTTCCTTAGTAGTCGAATGAGGGGTGATATTGTAATACCATAAGATCTCGTGTAATTACTCATCCCATAACCCTTTAGCCTCATCCAATTTCTTTTTCATCCCGAATAAAATAATCTTGTTCAATGCATCCGCTTGACCATTTGCTTTAGGATGCTCTACCAAAATAAATTAATTATGTATCCATAAATCCTTACAAAACTCTGTTACTGATGAACTGGAAAATCGTGTGCCATTGTCTGAAATAATGACTCTGGGAAGATCGAAATGACATATTATGTTTCTCCAGTAAAATTGGTGTACCCTTTCCACTGTGATCCGCGACACAGCTTCTGGCTCCACCCATTTAGTGAAGTAATCAATAGCTACTATAAAAAACTTCAACTGCTTGGATGTAATAGGAAATATTCCCAGAATGTTCGACCCCCATTGAAAAAATGGCCATGGTGAAAATACTGAATGTGATAATTCTGCAGGAGAATGGATGAAGGTAGAGAATAGTTGACATTTTTCACATCGGCTTACAAACTGTGCAAATCTTGAAGCATACATGGCCAGCAATATTTTGCTCTAAGTATTTTTCTCGACAACACTCTTCCTCCAATGTGACTTCCATATACTCCTTCGTAGACCTCTTTCGTGACCAACACAATGTCTTCTTGTAAAATGTATTTTAACATAAAAGTTGATCTTCCCATATTATATAACTGATCAACAACGATGAGGTATCTAACAGATATCCTTTTAATGTGCCTAGCCTCAATATCGTCTTCTAGCAACTCATTATGGGTCAAATACTGAATGATAGGTACCATCCAGCCTCTTACATTATTCAATGTCATAACTTTCTCAACTTTTATGCTCAGTGCTTCTAGGGTTTCTTGAATTACCATCTTGTTTAAATTGGAACCTTTGGTGCTCACCTATTGGGCTAAGAGGTCGGATCTGACATTCTCCTTCCTGGGAATGTGGTATATCTTGAATTCCACAAACGTCTGAGACATCTTGAGAGCTTTTTCCAAGTATCTGATTAACGATGGATCCTTCGTATGATACTCTCCTCTAACCTGATTGGAGATTAACTGAGAATCAGTCTGAACAAGCAAGTGTGTTACTCCAATCTCCTTTGCGAATCTCATTCGTGCAATTAAAGCTTCATACTCCGCCTGGTTATTGCTAGCCTAAAAATTAAAACACAACATTTTAAAACCAGGTCACCTAGGCTCTCTAATACTATCTCATATCTACTTCCTTTGATATTAGAAGGTTTATCCATATATATAGTCCATCTACAGGATGACTCTTCCGAGGATGGAGAACAAAAATCAACTAGGAAATCAACAAGCACTTGAGACTTGATACTACTCCAAGGTACAAACTTGATATCATACTCTGACAATTCTACTGCCTAGGCTTCCATTCTTCCTTCCTAGTTCGACTTCTTCAAGACCTGCTCGATTGGATAATTGATTTTAACAATGATAGGGTGTCCTTGGAAATAGTATCTTAACTTTTGAGTTGTAATTACTACTGCCAATGCAAGACGAGCGATCTTCTGATAATGTAATTCTGCTCCTCTTAGCACCTTACTAACAAAATATATCAGCTTCTCTCTTTTCTTTGTCTCCTAGACTAATATGGAACTCATAGCATTGTCTGAAATGGATAGGTATTGGATGAGAGACTGGTTCTCCTTTGTTCTTATCAGGATGGAAGATGCAGATAGGAAACATTTTATCCGTCCATTGGAACTTCTCCGACTTCTTCACCGCAACAAAGAAATGAATCGAATTGTCTCTTGCACAAGACAAGAAGCAAGATAAAGTGGTTAAACATCTTGTCAATTATTGTACCTCTTTTACGGTTGACAGACTTCTCATATTAATAATTTCTTGACATTTATCCCCGGATGGTCAACATAAAACCAAGGAATTCCCCAGCTTGTACCCCGAAAGTGCACTTTTCTAGGTTAATCCCCATGTTATAAGTTCTGATTGTTGCAAATGTTTCTTCTAAATCTTCTATGTGTTTCCGGTTTTCTGGGGTTTTGATCACCATATTATCCATATATACCTCAAAGTTCCGCCCTATCTACGAAACGAATACCTTATCCATCAGTTTTTGATAGGTAGCCCTTGCATTTTTGAGTCCGAAAGGCATCACCTCATAATAATAATTATTCTTATTTGTCATGAATGTCATCGTGGGAGCATTCAACAAATTCATTTATATCTTACTGTAACTCGAGTAAGCATCCATGAAACTAAGAAGATGGAAATCGGAAGCCCCAATAATGAGTCGATCAATATGAGGAAGCATATAAGGATCTTTAGGACATGCTTTATTCAAGTAGGTGAAATCCATGCACATTCGCCATTTTCCCGATTTCTTTTTTGCCATAACTATATTAGCCAACCAGGTCGGGTACTTAATTTCCTGAATGAATCTGACTTTCACCAGCTTTCCGACCTCATCTTCTATTGCTCTTCTCTTCTCCTCGAAATTCACCCGCTTTCTATGAGACACCGACTTGATGGTTGGATCTAGATCCAGTTGATGGCAAACTATATTTGGATCAATTTCAGACATATCAGTCGGCTTCCACGCGAACAGATCTATGTTTTTCTTTAACACTCTTACAATCTCGGCTTCCTCCTTCGGAGACAAATTAGAACCAATTTGAGTCATCTGAAATATTTGGGCGCTGATTTGTACCTTCTTTACATCTTCGATGGGTGTCAAACTATCCTCCGTCGAGTCCTCTCTCAGATCAATATCAACTAAATTAATCTTTAAATGATCATCTTTTGTTGACTCATTAGCTTGAGCTTTATTTTTAAGCTTCAAATTGTATTTGTAACATTTCCTTGTTAATCCTTGATCACCCTTTACCACCCCTACACGGACATATTCGAGAGGATACTTCAGTGTGAGGTATAAAGTGGATAATTCTGCCTCCAAAGCATTGAATGATGATCTGCCAATAATAATGTTGTAAGGAGATGCACCATTGACAATCAAGTATCTGACCTTGACACTTTTGGCGTTGTCTCCATTGCCAATTTTTTTATCACGGGTAGATGCCCCATAACTTGTACCTATTCTCCAGATAAGCCGACCAAGGCACCTTTAAAAGGTAATAGCTTTATGATATTGAAATTCATACCCTTGAATGCATCCCAATACAAAATATGGGCTCCAGGATCTACCAAGACTCGCTTTATACTCTAGTCATGAATTTGTAATTTGATTACCATTGGATCGTTCTCGCGAGCCAAGACTCCTTCGACATCTTTTCTGGAGAAGGTGATTTCGGTCAGGTTTTCATCTTCTTCTATGCGGCTTCTGTCTAATATGCATCACAACACAAACATATCTTTTCTTGGCGGAACTAGTTTCTCCTCTTCCTGCGAATCTTCCAGCAATGGTATTCAAGGTATTATGGGTCACCCGAGATTCGTGGACCTCATCTGTGTTTTTCCCTTTGTAGAAAGGGTTTTCCGAGTTGATATCCTCCCTTGGAAGACTTCTCTTTGGAACTTGATCACCCTAAATCGCCTCAAACAATGGATAGGGATTCAGAAGCTCCTCCTCTGTATCCCCATCCTGTTGACTCTATGTTTGTAAAATATGGATGTTATCTTATAATGTTTCATTATGGATGCTTGTCGTGACTATATATAAAATATAGTCTATCGGGTACTTGACTGCAAGTGCACAGTCCAGTCGCTTTAGTTTTAAAAGATATCGATCCCACAGGGACCTATGGTCAAACTAGTGTTACTAACGTCACTATGTTTAGCTAAGGGAATGATTAGTAGAAGTTCGAGTGCAGAATATTAAATCTAAGGGAAATTTAGTTTTAAGAAAGATCTAATGGAAGGAATCAGTATGCAACACATTAGTTGTCAGGGATTCGATAAGTCACCGGTGAATAGTTTAAATGCCAAATATCTCTTAGTAGAAAATCTTTATTTAAAAAGCTTTATCTCACACTCTCGTGATTGTTGATTCGGCCTATAACTTTAAGTCAGAATGTACGCTCTCGTTGTCCCATTTGAAGTTAAAATTACTTTTTGAAAATAAATAAGTTCTAATTGCTTTTAAAGTGCTCTCGCTGTTTTTAAACTCAATGCCAAATTTTTACTATCCAGCTCGAGCCTCACGCTCCCGCGATTGTTGGTTATCACATTAGTAAATTTCCCACTCTCGTGGCAAAATCGTATTAAATAGCTTCTCAAGCTTTTGTGATAAAGTTAATTAAATTTAAATTAAAAACTTCAGCCTAAAAGATTGCTTGAGAAAAAGAGTTTTCACCGATTATTATTAAATCCCATCTAATTAAATTGCTACATACCGATACCGGTAGTTTAGTCGGACATGTTAAATAGAGCAAACACAGAGCATAAACAGATCAACATTGCGGCAAACATAATTATAATAATAACTGGACAATAATAATAATTTAATAAAAACCTGGCAATTGGATTAACAGAGTACGGCGAATCTTCGAGTACTTGAGCAGTCCTCCACAAGTCGATAGGATTCTGCTTCTTCAATACAATTGCTTACTAAATTAAATAAAGTGTAGTAGTTCCCTAGTGTAGGAAACTACTACTATAGCTAACTGAAAAACGGAAAGGAAAGGAGAAAAGGAAATTCTAAAAAGAATGGCAAATGAACTAAGGCAACGGAAACAAAGTTGCTGAAAAGAAAATAACTAAAAAACTAGAATGCTGTAAAAAAATTCAATTGTAGAGCGTAAGTGTCGATGTTCCAATTTTCCCAACTTTGGTCCTTTATATATTGCTTTGGTAGGTCTTGGCGGTTGAGAAATTTAACGAAGACTGGTTGAATGAGGAATCCACGGGGGAGTCATGCTGTTGGAGAGAATTTAGGCACGTTTGGGTGCCTCTGATTGACTGTTTCAAAGCGTAAAATCTGGCCGTGTGACGCTCGTCATGGGCCTGTGACGGTCTTCATAGGCTGGGTCGTGACGGTCGTCATGAAGCTTGTGACGGTCGTCACATCAGCAAATTCTGCATTCTGGTTTTCTGCTTTTTTTCTGTGCTTTCTCATCTGTTTCTTCTTCTTTTTCTTCCTTTTCTTCATTTTGCTCATTAAGGCTTGGAGATTTAAATACCTGCAAAAACAACTCGAATACTTACGGAATAATCGAAATATTAATCAAAGTGGTATGATCTTTGAGTGTAAATCAAGGCAAATATCTGATGTATTTTCGCGTTATCAATTATGTTGACGGAGAGCCTCCACCACTGTGAGAAATGGGGTTAACTCTGGTGGTCGGGGTAGATCACTTTGGCTGAAAGATGATTCGAACATCGCACAACTGGACTGGGAGGTGATTTTTGTGAGGCCTAGGAAAATATTACCAAGGGCCCACGGTGGGCGCCAAATGTTCTTGCTAGAAACACTAAAAGGTTACTTCCTTGATTTTAGTCAGGGAGAGCCTCAAATGATTGAATCAGTGTCTATCAAAAATGATTTTTTCCTCGCGTCTTTTTCTTACTTCTCCATGTCCTTTATATAGGCCCCAACAATCATGAAGAGCCATTTCTTATTCCTTTATGAATTCAAGTCGTCGCTTTATCATTCATTTTTCCTTCTTAATGTCTGGTAGTGTCCGTTTAATTATGATGTCGTATGACCTTTCACCTTTTGAAATCGTTCTCAGATGGTGACCCTTCGTGTAACCACTATCTCGACTTATCCGAGCTCCATACCCGACGATACGAGACTCATCATCTCGACCCATTAGGAACCTTAACCTGACAATATGATAACTTCATAGGTCAAGCTATACCTCAAATATTCTTTAGGCAAATCCGTGTTTTGGCTCTAAATATTACTCGACTTCCATCTGAACCATCCCTACTTCGTCACCGACTTCTCACACCTCGACTGGTCAACATAAATTTTCGGGATGTACAAAATCTATTAAGTGACGAATATTTTTAACCAAGACTTCACCTATTATACTATTTCCTCCGTTTTAAAATGACTGTTATTTTAGTAAAAATTTGTTTCAAAATGATTAACATTCTCATTTTTCAATGTAAAAATGATTGTTATTTTTCCAATTATGTCATTTAATTATTTCTCTTTACAATATTTCCAACTCATTAATAAGGTTAATTTTATAAAAGTGTAATATCTTATGAATTATTACACTTTTTAATTTGTGTGCAAAATTTTAAACGATTTTAAAACGAAGGTAGTACTAAACACTTCATACTTGACACTTCATTTTTACTAATAACGTTTATTTTACATATTATTATTTTAAATTGATTTTTACAATCATTTCAATAGTTGATCATATAAATTTAATAACTTGTCGCTAAAAATTAAATATTTATTTAATTTAATTATACATATTTAATAATAGTTTATTATTAAAAAAACTACTCCACCAACTTTTAAAATATCTATCGTTTTAAACCGTAAAATTTGTTTCAAAATAAATGTTATTATCAATTTTAAAATAAAAGTAATTGTTATTTTTCAATTATTATTTAATTATTATTTTATATACTAAATCTAATATATTTATAAAATTAATTTAATAATAATATAATATTTTATGATAGTATTATTAAATTTTTTAATTTATATATAAAAATCTTAAATGATAATCAATTTAAATCAGAAAAAATACACACATTTTAAAAGGAATCCGTGCACCACACGTTTCTTACACTATTACTCCAACATGGTTTTTTAGAGTGATTCTTGCATAAAGTTGTGACTGTGCTGCTACCTTAAAAAGTAGTCATATAATAAATCCATCAATCAGAAGGCACATGGTCGCCCACCATTCTACAAAACTTCAAAGTCATCTCAATTATTTAAATGCAGATAAAGACAACCAACAATTTTCAACTTTAGGTTTCAATCCCACCAAAAAGAAAAAGTTAAGGCTTCAAATGAACCAAGTTTCTCGACAATATCCATATTTTTTGGTTTTGGTTCAGAGTTTAGGTGAAGAAAGATGCAGACAGTGAATGGTCAATAGTTATTTTTATGGAGATTAGTTTACACATCGCTTAACTTTAAATATTAGTGAAAAAAACGTGCATGATTATGCAAAACATCTTAAACTCCTTGCAAATGATTTAAAGGCTCTCGATCTTCAAAAATCAAAAGTGTATAGTTGAATTAAAATTTATTTAACTCAAAGTTATAAAATTAATCTGTAGGGTGAAATGTGATATTCTATATAAAGATTTTTTTTTGATCAATTTGAAATTTAGTATCATTCTAATACATGTTATAATTAATAACAATAAATATTCATGTATTTGTTCCAAAATTACGAGAAAACATGCAAGCGAGTAAATGAATAAGGAAAATAGTCTCACATAAAAAATATCATTTATTTTGAAAGCCTTTATATAGAGTTAGGAGTATATTCATTAACTCAATAAAAGAGCTAAATAAGATAAAGTATCACATAGACAAGTGTGGTGGTCCCAAATTTTATGTCAATTGTCTCCTCCACACATCGCTTCGCCGGTGACACCATCTCAGACTCTAGGATCGGGTCCAAAAACATTAGCGTAGAGCCGCTAGTGACAGCTTGTATACGACACTTAAGCACTTAGACTTGTGGTGGCAAGCCACCACAAATGACGAAGGTCGTTGCTTCTGTTTTTTATGGTCGTTGCTTAAGTTTGAATTTTGAATTCGGAAATAAGCAACACTTTAAAGTGTTGCAGAATGCAAATAGTCAACGCTTGAAAAATGTTGTTGTAAGTGAAACATTACAAAATTTATAACAATTTTGCTGAAAGGGTGTGTTTCATCAAGAGTTACAACCTTGTGAAATTACTACATTGGTCTATAAATTGGTCAATCCCGATTCATAAAATCACATTACAAAACATATATCCTCTTCAATAATATTTCCAGATTACATCTTTCCTACATTTGAGTTTTCATCGGTCTTATACAAACTCGAAGTAGGCTAAATTATCTTGGATATTCTTACGCATTGACTCTAAGACATTTGAGAGTGCTTAAAATACTATAAGGAAAGTGATTCATTCACGATTCAAGTTTGGATCCATTCAGCTTAGAAGCATTATCTAACAATACACCTCTTACGTCCATCACTTTATTGGACTTGGCGCATGGATATAAATGATGAATTACCCATAGTGCGATAGACACTAATATCTTATTATAATTAGAATTTGACATAACTCAACCATAAAAAAACTGACTTGCAAAGTGGCTGATGTCACACTAAAATGTTTTTAAGCTTTATCTCTAATTAATATGGGACTTTAAATTTTTTTAATAGTGTCAAACATAAAAGATACTCTCTCTAATCATATTTATAAGGAAAAAATTTATTATTTAGATATATTGAATAACTAATGTGTTTGGATAATATATAAACTAGATGCATTGTCTGATTAGTTAATCTAAATAATAAACTTTTTCTTATAATTAGAATCAGAGAGAATATAATAGCAAGTTGATTATCCAAATATGCTTTATAGTGTTAGACCATTTTATTTGAAGCTAATTTGAAAATTATTTTTTCCTACATGCTCATTCATGCATGCATATTTTTCTCCTACCCGCATCCACAAGAAACTATGTAGTTTTAAATATTTCTTAAATTTTTAGAACTTATAATTGTATTCATCTACAATTTTAGGGACCTGCAATTGAACTATGTCAAGCCGCTAGCACAATACCACATTAAACTTTTTGACCGACCCTTCAACATAATATAATTTTGAGAAGAATTATAATTTTGAGAAAAGAATAATTTTAATTCTTCTTCCACCAAATTTCGACAGTCTTTTTAAGCTGCCTTTGTTTGATATTTTTTTTTTAAATTTTTATAGTCATTTTTTTTAACTTGCTCTTAGAGCAATTTTAGTTTCTCTTTTTTGCATAATTTTGTATTTTTACTTAATACTTGTATGTTCATATTCTTAGGTAAATTTGATACATTCTTTCTTAGCCTCAGATTGTATAACCAAAGCAATTTTTATGGTTAATTGATTGTATCAAATGAATCGAATGAAAAAGAAATATCAAGTTAAGAGTGTTGTCTTTTGTTTTCTTTTTTGAATTCTGAACTTCTTAAATCAGTTTGCGATAAAGGAATTAACTAATGATTAAAGCATTGTATGCTAATTGGAAAGGAAAAAAGATTTCATTGAACTAAATAAATGATTCTAAAAATATATTTATAACATTAATTCTAATCATCCCTAAGTCTATGATCGTAGAAAATTTTTCTCCAATCTAAATTCAGTTTCTCTTCATCATATGAATTGAAATGAAACACTTTTGGGTATATTCTCTTCTTATAATCCTATTTTGTGTCTTTACTACCTAAGAAATAAATATTGAAATAATACCTTCAGAGGGTATGACCTTCTGATCTGAATTTACAACAGAGACTAAAGAAGCCTATGAAACAATTTAAATAGTAGAATGGTCAGAAGTTATGTTCATATTAAAACAGATGTATGATTGAGTGAATGAGAGTTTGTGTTCTGGCCTGAACATGTGGACTTATTACAAAATTTCTAAAGATGAAACACCTTGTGGGTTTAAATTTCTGATCTGTAAATATCTATAGGATAAACACTAATTAAGCATGCCATACTGGATCATAATTACTCATTGTAATCTGAAACGATAGTCATTAAACATAAGAAGTAAAGAATTTATTCTTGTCTCTTAAAAAGAAATTTATATGTTTTAAAAAGTGTCTCTTATGGAAAATATGTTAATTTTGCTTCTGTCTTCTCTTTCAAATTCTTAAACTTGTTTTAAATCATCTTCTGTCTCTGAAAAGTTTTTTATCTTTTTATTTTGGTATCAAATTTGTGTTTTATTGTTTTTGGTATCAACTTCTTTCAAAATTTTGTTCTTTTAAACTATATTTTTTCAATTGTATTGTTCTTCTCTTTCTTTTGTAAATCTTTTGGATAATGACAAAGGGGGAGAAAATGCATAAAGTATTTAAGAAGAGAATAAAACATCAGAACTTCAACAAAGCAGTTTCTGTCAGAACAGATTATGATTTATAAGTTTTATGTTATTTTTATTTTTGAGTAATTTATTTTACTGAGCTTAAATGATTAATTTTAATATAACAAAGACAATGATTTAAGTAAAAACTTACAAACCTTACATTAATGAACTCTCAAGACTAAAGGAAGAGCTAACAAACCTCAACCTAAGGTTTGTTAAAGTAAGAGGGAGCTTACAAACCTCAGACTTTGATGTTAGACTTTGTTGATTAAAATTATAGGATTAAATTAACACAAATAAGGAGTTAAGAAGAGCTTACAAACCTCGTCTTAGTGGACTATCAGATTTAGGGGCGTTACAAACCTCACCTTAATGGACTGTCTAACTAAGGGGGACTTTAGCAATGAGAGAGTTCAGCAAATACCTCTTCATCATCTGACTCAGATTCTGATTTTGATTGAATCTTCTCAGCATGAGCTTTTGTGCATTCCATCAACACCACATTAGTTTGCTCTTTCTCAGAGTCGTCTTATGAGGATTCTGAATCATCCCATGTATCCATCAGACCCTACTTCTTTCCTCTGAAGTCATTCTTCGTAGGTTTGTATTTCTTTAACTTGAGACATTCATTTTTGAAGTGGCCATGCTCCTTGCACTCAAAGCAAGTGATGTCTTTGCTAGCTTTATCTTTCTTGAATCCATAAGAAGAATCAGAACGACCACCTATCCAGAGTCAACTGTTCAGGTAGAGGAGAGTGTAGCACCTCAAATTTGCACCTATCATTGTACATACATTTTCATATTAGGTCATAGCATATCATGGTCCATTGCATAGCATTGCATTGCCTTTTTGCCTCAAGTGCAAGCCAATCAGAAGAATTAGGTCAAACTGATCAGGAGATCAGTCAACCAAGCAAGCAAGCACAATTCTCAAGGAGCCAAGGCCCTAGGGTTTGTCCAAAAAGTTCACATGACTAGAGGGTTCATTTGAAGTGTTCAAGTCAAGGGTTGAAGGCTCAGAGGTCATCAGCTTATGCACAGACAGTTAAAAACCCTAGAAAGTCAACAGTCAGTCAAAGCAGTGGATGGTGGCCATTCTTGTGGAATTTGGGCACCATAATCAATAATCAAGAGTTCATACAACTTGGGACATCATTTGAAGTCAAGTTCTCAAGGAATTAGGGTTTGGAATTCATCAGAAGAGGCTCAGTCAGGCAGAAACCCTAAAAGTCAACTGTTGGTCAACTGTCCATTTAATCAGTGATTTGATGATTGGAATTGGTTTGTGAGAGCTCATTCATGGCCAAATAGTCCTCATACATCATGTCAAACACCATCATGGAAGAATTTGAAGCCAGATCAAAAATTTCCAAAAATGGAAACTGGGCCTGTAACTGAAACTTACCAAAAATGGAAAGTTTTGATCCTCAAACTTATATCATGATACAAGCTTCAAATGAATTTTTTCCCAACATGAAAGTTGAAGATCTTGTTCTCCCATTTCCAAAAAGTCCAAGAACTCTCAATTCCCATGTGTGGTTGGCAAGTTATGATCGAATCGATTTCAGAAAATCTTGAACTTCAAAAGGCCATATCTCTCAAACCGTTTGGCCAATTTTGGTGGGGTCTTTTCCTACAAGTCACATTTGATCCCCTCTTTCCAAAAATATAAATTTCATGAGCCAAAACTTCACCAATCAAAATGGCATTTTTTGACCTATCCCATTTAAATGCAAGTTTGACCAATGTTTGACTTTTTGATATAAACATTTTTCTAACATTTGGCCAATTGGAATAGCTCAGAAATATCATTTAAAATTTGTTTGCCAAGTCAAATTATGCAGTACATGAAGCCATTACTTAGTTGCTTGGAATTTGAAAAAAGTACAAGTTTCACCATGTTATCCATACTTGCATTTGAGCCATGCTTTGTACTTCATCAAAACAGAAAATTAGAAGGCCATGCTCTGTCATTGTGAACCTGATTAGCAGCCTAACCAACAGCAAAACAAAGGCCATGCTTGCTTGCTTGAAATTGGGAAGGAAGGACCAAAACCATGCCATGCCTTGTACTGTCCAACAGCAGACTTAAGCACCATTTTTTCTGTCATGCTACACACTAATTGCAGCCACAAAAACATTGCAACACAGAAAAAAAGATCACTCATCAAAAAAAACTGCATTGACCTTGCTTTGCATTACTACTTTTCTGTCCAATCTCTCAAAGAACCAGCATTGCCTTACCTCAAGCAACATCCAATAGCATGGCTTCCTCACTTTCTGTCATGGAGTAGCAGCAGCAATACACTGCACACAAGACTTCACTCATCCTTGCTTTGCATTTCTGTTTTTCTATCCAAAAGCACCAAAGTTACAACCATGCCCTGGGCCACAAAGCAACCATGACAGCAGACCTTTCATCATTTTTCTGTCATGAGTAATACCAATAGCAAGAACAAACCATTTTGATTCATTCTCTAAAAAACATCATCTTGCTTTGCATTTCAAAGAATCCTGTCCAAAACACCAAGAAGCCTCATTCACTTTGCCTTGACATTTTTCAAATGCTGTCAAAAAGAACAAGCAGCACAAGACAGCAGGGGTTATGTTTGTTTCCTGTCATGTGAAACACTACTAGGAGCAAAAACCAAAGATCTTCACACTCTCTCAAACCTCACCTTGCTATTTCCTTTGCATTTCAAACTTTCTGTCAAACACCACAGACCAAACACTTGTCCTCTTATTTCTCTCAAGCCTCAATCCTTGCATTTACCAAGTCAGTCCAAACTCACAAAAGCAACCTAGCCTGGCCCTGTTTGATACGATCCAAACTGCATTTCCTGTCACTAACAAACTCTGCAGCCAACCTAACCAACAAACACAAACCAATTTCACTCATTCATTCAAACTCATCTTACTTGCATTTACCAAAACTGTCAAAAACTCAAAAAGTGGCCAAGCCTTGCATTGTATTTTGACCATCCATTCACCATTGCCAAACACTGCTAGCAGCCACTTGGTCAAGAGAAAAAACACAAAAACTCACTCAAAGCCAACTTCATCATTCATCATCTACACAAAAACTCACTCCATGGCAGAAGTTGCTTGAGACCATTTCAATCTACACAAGCCAAAGCCAACTTCATCATTCATCATCTGGGACCCTAAGGTGCAACTGTTGCACTTCAGTAACATCAAACAACATCAAGAACACAACTGCCCTTCAATTTTGGTATGAATTCGACCTCCCTATTTTGTCAAATTGATACATGCTTTGGATAGGTTCTTTTATGCTGAGTTTAGTGATGCCTTTATTTTTGAAAATGGTTGTGTATTCATGAAGATGTGATGAGATGAAGTTTGATACTCGAAAATGTTTCCATTGATTTCTTGTTGTGTAGTTCAAATTAATGAAAACCAATGTTGGATTCATGTTGTATGTTGTTTGATGAACACAATGGTATAGCCAATTGCAATTTCTGAGCATCTTTTAAAAATTCGATTGAAAGAGGGATGAAGGTTTGAAACCCTAGAAAATGCATTCCCCAGATTTCCTTCATTTTCACGTGCATGGCCCTTTCTTCCTCCAACCAATAGAAACATTTCAATTTTATGGCCAAAACGACCGTGTTTAATTAAGTGAATCAGGGAATTACAAAATGCCATTCTTGCTTCATTTATTCCATTTTAATTTCACATTTTTATAACCAATCTTGCAAAAATCATAACTTGCTCATTTTTGATCCAAATTCAATGGGATTTTTTGTGTTGTGTTCATCATGATCTCTACTTTTTTATCATAATTTTTCCAGAATTTTGTGATCAATGGATTTTAATTTGTATGAGGGTTTGTGACATGTATGCACATTTTGTACACTTTGCTAAAACATTTGTGAAATGGTGATACTTTATCCAATGGCTCCCAAATTTTTTGTGATTAAACTAGACACACTCATGGTGATTTTGGTGTAGAGTTTGTGAATTTATCATTTGTGGTTTGTGAGATATGATATTTTGAATTAGGGTGTGACAATTTGTGTCACACCATTGATGTCCAATTTGCTGATTTTTGTATCCATGCTTCTTGACCTCCAATTGATCTGATTTTTTGCATGAGCCTACTCTTGTATGTCTAGTTTACATGTGAATTTTCTTGGAATTATTTGTGGCATTTCCTAATTGTTTGAGATTTTCTCCCCTGGTTAGTCAAATGTTGACTTTGTGTGACACATGTTCCCATTTCATTTGTGAAATTCTCATACTTTATTGGATGGACATGGAATTTTACATGAGATAACTAGACATCCTCATCTTTGCCATGGCTTTAGTCCCATTCATTTATCATACACCATTCTTGACTTATGAGTTTTCCAAGTTGATGCATGTTTGGTTGACTTCCTTAAGCATGTTCAAAATGGCTTTGACTTTCTGATTTTCATTGACTGCCTTCCACTTGTCCAAATGAGATGAAATTTGACATGCTTACCATGCTATGGGTTGTGATTGATCATGATTTATTTGGTGATTTTTGGAAATGTTTAAGATTGCTTTTGAGTTAAGTCTTGCTGTTGACTTCTATGAGCTTCTGTTTGCCATACTTTGACCTAAATGGTTCATGAAATGATGATGATGATTGATATGAATGTGAACCCAATTGGTTTTGTTTCCTAATTGTTTGAACATGATTTTGGATACTTACCCCTTGCTGTTTTGACTTTCTTAATCTCTTTTGACCCTAGGCTTGCCCTAGTAGTCCTGGTACTCACTTTTGAGCTTATGTTTTCAGGTTGACCATCAAATGGCCATTGAGACCAATTCTTTTGATTAAGCTTGCTTAAAAATCATTGTCTAACTTGTTTGTTTTGTAGGTGGCTTGGCTCACATGTCTTAAGCCTTGTGCCTTGCACATCCATGTGCCTCTAATTAACTGTTGGTGGCTGTTTCCTTTTTGCTTTGTTTGAAGTTGCATACTAACATCTGCTTGACTGTTTCAGGTGCTTTAGTTGCTTAGTTCCTTGTGAACTTTTTGCTTTGCTTTGCTTGTATAAGCAATTTGCATTGAGGTATGTCTCCTTTACTTCATGTAGTCTGGAAGACCTGGCCTGTTACTTGGCCAGGCAACTGTTTGAAGTCCTCCTTAAGAGGCAATGTTTGTGGATGTTTAATTTTGTCCTTGCATAGAGTCAAAGTCCTCCTAAGTGAAGAGGCAATTGGTGGAAGGTAGGGATATGCAATCTACCCCCCACTATTCAGTGTGTCATCTGCTTTGCTCACACCACTGTGTTGATGCATTACAGATAAAAACCCAAGATCTTGTACGATTGTACAGTTGAGTCAGTTTCAAATGTGTAGAAGGGTTCCCACTTTCTGAACCCACACATTCTTGTCTTGAGCTCTCCCAGGCCAGGGATAAGAGCTGTGAAGTCTTATCTTCACTCACCTTTCATCTGCTTCACCTTAGCCCCTCAATGGCAAGGTTAAGAGCACATTCACCCCATTCCAGAGGTTTGTTTGTTGAGGTTGATATGACCCCTTGACTAAAACCTAACCCTTGTTTGAGCCACTTGTTTATGTATAGCGTGTGCTATCTGTGCTTGTAGGATTGTTTGACTTGCTTCCTGTGCAAGTTAGGATTGTTTGACTTGCTTCCTGTGCAAGTTAGGATTGTTTGACTTGCTTCCTGTGCAAGTTAGGATTGTTTGACTTGCTTCCTGTGCAAGTTAGGATTGTTTGACTTGCTTCCTGTGCAAGTTAGGATTAGTTTAGACTTGCTTCCTGTGCAAGTTAGGTTTTACTTGGCTTGCTTCCTGTGCAAGTTAAGTGTGTGTGGCTTGCTTCCTGTGTGAGCCATGCTTAGGATAGGTTGGCCCTTGTGCCATTTAGCTAGAAACCTTAACTTAGGGATGATTTGCATGATAACATCTAGGCTCGAGTCGTAGTCTCCCTAGTTGTGTCTCCCTCTGTTATCTGGTTAGGCTAGAACCTTTATCCCTGCGTAGGGGAACTACATCGCCCTGATCTTCATACCAGATGAAGTATGTAGGCAGGAGATTGAGCTGATCTCTCCGGGCGCCCTTTTCTTTTTTGTGTGTTTGTTTGACAATTGCTAGGCTCGAGTGCCTGACTCCTTAACAATTTGTTGTCTGTTTTGTTTGAGTGTGTGCTTGACAGTTATAGGCTCGAGTCCCCGACTCCCTATTAACTTGTTGTCTTGTTGTGTGCTTGGAAGCTGATGTAAGTCCATCGAGTGGCATTTGGGTTCCAGTGCGTGTGTTTGGTTCGGATGCTGATGTAAGCCCAGTGATTGGCCTTCAGGCTCCATGTTTGCCTTCTTGTGTGTGTTTAGGTTCGGATGCTGACATTAGTCCAGTGATTGGCAGTCGGGCTCCACGTTTGCCTTTGTCCTGTTTGTTTGTGTGAGTGTCAGCCGAGCTACGAATGCTCTGATTCTTCTCTCGTCCGAGAAGATACGTAGGCATAGGATGCGATATCCTAGCGAGCATGTGTCGTTTCCCCAGTCCGAACTACTTGGACTCTGATGTCTATGCCTGATAGACTAAGTAGGCCCAGGATGCGATATCCTGCCGAGTCAGTTTCAGTCAGTTTCTTTTGTCTCTTTTCAGCCAGTGTGTGTGTGTGTGTTTATGAGCAGTGTTTTAGCAACCAATATTCCTTCCTTTTGTGCGTGGATCCCGTAGAGTACTACGGATGCGTAGGGGTGCTAATACCTTCCCTTCGCATAACCGACTCCCGAACCCATACTTTTTGGTCGCGA
This sequence comes from Lathyrus oleraceus, assembly GCF_024323335.1. Classification (NCBI taxonomy): domain Eukaryota; kingdom Viridiplantae; phylum Streptophyta; class Magnoliopsida; order Fabales; family Fabaceae; genus Lathyrus; species Lathyrus oleraceus. Next base: position 174,339,447 of record NC_066580.1, on the reverse strand, counting down.
GACCATGTTCTTTCCCAAGTTTACTCTGAGCGTTTCCTTTCCCTATTTTGGGATAAATAACGCACGGTGGCGGCTCTGTTGTTCTTTCTTTCCCGCCGGTTTTTCGCGTGATGCGACAGCTGGCGACTCTGCTGGGGATATAGAGAAGTTGACCTCTGCTGGTCCATCTTCCCTGAGCGAGTCTCTCCTAGCGCTCTCTAGGATTAGGGTTTGGTTGCTGTTTGCTGTTTTTTTTATTGCATTCTTTGTATATATTTGCATTTACTGTTTGCATTTATTATTTGCATTAATGTTTGCATTCATTCATATTCATCTGTTCATCTGGCTGTGTTTCTCTGTTTGGGGGTGGGAGTTACATGAGGTAAAAGGCCCAATACCCAGGTTATGAGTGAAATCTAGGAAACCTAGGAATAGAGTGATTCATGGGAAGCGGGTGGTGTACGCCACTTAGCGGAACATTGATATCACGAGCAGTTCAGACCCTGGTGGGATATTATCGGTGCATACATCGGGTGTGCACAGGATGATATTCTGCGAAAGGTTATTTATGCTGCGTTTCTCTCGACTTTACCCTGGCCTAGACTACACCCGTGAGTGGGGAAGGGTTCATTATTACAGGTACCGTTGGTGACTCCTGGTACTGATCGTGACCACGATTTATATTTCTGGACGCCGGAGGTTTGACCCTGGTATTGATCAGAGGGTTCCGTTTATTTCGGATCCCTGGGCTGAATTTGAGGGTACTCGCTCGGATGGTGACTCAGTTCTCCAGATTTGGGTTCAGATGCCAGCTCCTCAGATGACTTTGGGGTTTCAGATGGTTCCTCAGATGCCAGTTCCTGCCAGTCTTGGCTCCATCATTTGCATCATAGCATGTTTATTTTCCAAAAAAAATAGTAATGCATGAAAATGAAAAAAGTTAACTCGCATACGCATATCCTTTTCAGGATCATTCATGATAAAATAGCATCCGCATCCGCATCATGCATATCATGCACATACTTGCATTACAGACATGTTTGGAGAGACTTCTCACTTCGGTTCCTGACTGAGACAGGATTGCTGACCGCCGACCGCATCGTTACTCAACCAGACTCAATCATCAGAAGATTATGGATCAAGTACAAGCCGAGTTGGCTGAGATGAGGGCAAACATGGCCCAGTTCATGACAACGATGCAAGGAGTTGTTCAGGGGCAAGAGGAGCTGCGTGCCTTAGCCCAGAGACTGGAAGCCATGATTCCACCAGTCCACCGTGCTTCACCAGTGGGTGTACCCGTTCATGAGAATGCTGCTGTCACTATTCTCGTCAATGATCATGTCGTGGGTGATGAATTGAAGGGGATCAGAATCAGTGAACAGCCTCTTACTGCAGAGACTGTTAATGTCAGAGCAACCCGCGCTCCGGTTCGCCATCCTGGCTCTTCAAAGTTCTTCCAGTTCTAAGAAGCTATACTCCGGGGCACCCAAAAGGGGAGAGATTGAAACAAATGCTGTGCACCGTCGAAGGAGTACGAACAGAGGATCATATCGCCAGGTCGCTGCTGTGACTATTCCAGCAACTCAACAACAACAGAGAAGACCAACTCAGCAGTATCAGACTCCACAACGTCATCCTCAGCAGCAGGCTTACCAGCCTCCCATTGATATTCAAGCTGGTGCTAGTAATGAGAGGAAGAAGATCATTTTTGATCCAATCCCCATGTCCTACGCCGAGCTCTGTCCCTCTCTGTTAGAGCGGAACTTGATTACTCCCAGAGACCCGCCGCCCATACCTGTCAACCCTCGGTGGTGGTATAGGCCTGAACAACATTGTGTGTATCACTCGGGTGCTCCTGGTCATGATGTGGACAGTTGTTTCCAGCTGAAGATGAAGGTTCAAGACCTTGTGAGGTCAGGTATTCTGATTTTGGAAGACTTAGGTCCCAATGCTAATCAAGCTTGAAGATAACAAGTCCCGGGCTGGCGCCGACTTTTTCTTCAGAAGAGTTGTTCAGAGAGCAGAAGCTGCTAATGCAAGAAATACTGACAGTTGTCATCCCTGGTGGGATCTATCACAATTGGGTCACTGTGGGCGTTCCTACAGTTGTTCATAAGTCCTTGTAATAATCACTTTGTTTAAAAACCCTTCTCCCATGCCAAAAGGAGAAGTGATGACATTGTTGGCAACAGTTTGTGCAATGATATTTTCATTCAAATAATTCATGTTAAACATTTGTTTTTCCATTTGTTTTTCCCTTTTCGCTTTTTGCATGAAATTGGTGATCGCAAAAAAAACCCTAAAAAACAAGAATAAAAGCAATCTTCTCATCTGCATAACGATTGTCTTGTTTGATTTTCAAAGAGCTTTTCATCTCTAAATCATTATGCAGGTTGTTTCTCAAACCCATTGAACGTAATGATCAGACGTCATCTCCCAATTTTGAATTCCCTGTATTCGAAGCGGAAGAAGATGATGTTGAAGGGATTCCTGACGAGATTTCCCGACTTCTTGAGCAAGAAAAGAAGATCACTCAGCTGCATCTCGAGAATCAGCAGAACAGCCAACTGGGGCATTATCAAAAAGAAAAAAAGAAGAAAGAGGAGGGTGCAAAATCAAAAAAAAAATCAATCAAAAGAAATCAAAAGAAATCGAAATCAAAAGAAAGAAATCAAAAGAAAACAAAAGAAAAAAAGCACCCTCAAAGTCCCAAGTTGACTGATGCTGAATGGATTCAGAGTCACTACGACCAAGTGAATCCGATCGAAAGGAAGAGATCAACTGCCATGTGTCATAGTCAGTCATATCAGCAGAGAGTGAAAAAGCATTCGACAAGAAGATCAAGCCTCGTGTGTTCCGAGGAACCTTGTGCTCAAGAAAGTCTTGTCTTTCGTGCCCGATTCCAGGGGCAAGTGGACTCCAAGCTATGAATGTCCATATGTTGTCAAAAGAGCCTCTTCAGGCAATGTTTTGACACTCACAACAATGGATGGAAAAGTTCACTCGTCCTGTGAATTCCGATGCAGTCAAGAAATACTTCGCCTAAAACAAAAAAAAAGCGAAAGCTCGCTAAGTCGAACACCCCAAAGGGCGACTTAGGAAAAAAGGAGCGTCTCGGTGGATTGAAAACCCGAAAGGGCGATCCAGGCAAAAATTAGAGACATTGAAAAAAAGAATTTGCATCCCGCTAGATTGAACACCTCACACTGGGGCAATCTAGGCAAAAATTAGGGATTTGGCAAGTAACTGCATCGATAAGACTGTGCTCTATATCTGTCATCCGTCAGGGATTCTCGATTCGTCGTCGACTGAAGCGCCGAATACATCGAAAATTCGGAATGGTAGAGGAAAGGTCATTATGTTCAATGTAGTCCTCTCCAACATATATCACCGATTTCAAATTTGTACAGATCTATGGAGTCTCGCCCTTTGCAGACTACCATTCCATCACATTAAATTGAGCTTTTATCCAATTATTTGCATTCTTATTTGTTTCAACTCAACAAACGTTTTGCATGTTTTAATTGATAAAGTATCATTGTTTTCAAAATAAACAAATTTTTCCCAAAATTGTTCTTAAACAAAGTGAACCTTCACAATGATGGAAAGATACTGAGGAGACCCACAGTGCTCTCCCGGGGGTGGTATGATTACCAACAGGTAAGACAATTGTTCGCATCTCAAGCGTGACTGTATCTTTGTCCTACAGAACCTCGTATGGTCTCTCCTCAGTGAAGTTGCCCGACGCGGTGTTGTTTGAAGATGTTCATCTTCATGTCCCCAGTAGTGCAACATTTCTCCCTCCAAGTCCCTATTAGCTCTATTGTGGGGCATCCCCAGTAGAGTGATGTTTGAGCCTTATCATGGGGCATACCTGGGGCACGTTTTTATCTAACAATCTCTTGTACAAGTACTGTTGGATATATTCATTCGCTTGTCAGTGATGATGTGAAGCCTTTATGACAAGAAATCCCGGTAGAGCCTGATCAGGGGCAAGGGACAGTTGAACGGTGAAAAGACAGTGAAGGATTACGACGACGGTCCTGGAAAATTAATCAAGAAGACTCTTCAAAGTCTGATGATTGGAAAGTATGTATAAATCCCAAGAGTTCAACCTCCGTGAAGTACGGACGAGTGGAAAATACAAGATGATGGAGCAGAAAAGTCCAGAAGAGTCTGGGAGTTCTAAAAAATGGAGAGTCAACACTATGGGTGGATGATGGATACCAGTGTTCGACGAGTCGACCGACATCCCTGTCAAACAAGCTGTATCTCCCCAGAGGATTAAGAGTGTGATCTCCCTGGCAGATTCGAGATCGTTGTCTCCTCAGCAAGCCTGAAGGTTATCACGTCCCCAGCCCAAGTCAGTATTGAAGCTATCAGAGTTATTTCCCCTGCAGAGATGCCTGTAGACAGTACCTTCTTTCCCCAGCAGATCTGAGGATTGTTTATCCCCAGCAGGCTTATGCTTGCAAATTTCCCCAGTTGAGAATCCCCGCTGAGCGCCTGGCAGCTATTTTCCCCGGGAGTCCCCTAGTGGAGTTTATCTGTAGACCGTTGGTGTGTTCCCCAACAATTGGTTTTGTGACGCTATCATCTCCAGTGTGGCCGTGAGTGCTTATCCCAAGCAAGGTTTGTGGGAATTCATCTCCAGTATGATATGACGTGCTATCATCCTCGACAGAGTTGTTACTCTCGCCACTATTGTTGTTCTCTCCACTAGGATCGTTCTCCTCAGCAGAATGGTGTGGTTTTTCCTCAGCAAGTTCCCCGAGTGGAGCGGGTCTCATGAAATACATCTCCAGCAGTGATTCTCCTACATATGGATTGGTTGGGTCGTCCCTAGTGGAGTAGTATTTATTTCTCCAGCAGAGTTCATCCTACAAGTGGATTGGACGGGTTTCTGTGGTAGACTGATATCTGTATCCCCAGCGGAGTTGTGTTTGTTTTCCAAGTCTGAAGTTGTCTTCCCAGCAGAGGTTGTGTTGATGGTTCTTCCCCAGCAAAAGTTTGTCTTTCCCCAGCAGGACGGAAGTTGACATGGTTATAGGATCCCCAGCACAGTTCCTGGAGTTCCCCGGTGTTGTCTCTGAAGGAGACGTGTGTTTATGCGTTCATCATTTAGATAAGCATAGCATATTGCATCATTAGTGCATAGCATTTCCATGATCATGGGGCATTGTGTAAAACAAGAAAAAACTCATGCATCAACCTAGCAAGCATATCCATTAGCCCTAGGCCGTGGTGACCAGCCGAGATTGGATTGTTGGAAAGAGTTTAGCATCGCGCCATTGGATCGGTTTCAGAATTGGGTTCATCAGCATGGTCGAGAGGTTGGTGTTTTCCGAACAAGTGATTCCTCGGTCGAGTGGGTATCCCCATCAGTGTTACTCCCAATTGTTAGTGTCTTGCCAGCTTGGGTCTTTTTCCTTAAGCAAATATGGGTGTGTCTGATCTCTCCATGTAGAGTCTACCCCTTAAGCAGAAAGTGTCAATCTTTTCCTGCCATTTCCCCACTGAGATACATCCTCGTGGATGACGGTTGCTTCCGTTCCCTCCCTAATGGGATGGGTTTTCCCTATTGAGTTCTTTCCTCATTAGGATGAGTCTTGATTCAGTCTGCCTTTTTGGATCGATCCTAAATTGGCTTCTTGTTGACTATCTCTTGTGCTGCCCTGGGGCATAAATGAATAGTCGCTCACTAACCGGCACTCATTCATTTCATCCTCAGCGGAATTTGTTGTTGGCTTATACCACCAAACCGGTAGTCGTAAGTCCTATCTTTGTGGTTTTCTACCTACTAGCTGGTAGTTGTAAAATCCCACTTTCCTCCCCTTGTTGGAATTAACCCTTTGTGCTCATCCCGATGATGACTGGTTACTTTTCCGTATTTCTCTGCCTACAAACCGGTAGATGTAATTCCTTTTCTTTGCAGTTATCAGTATCCGGTTTGTAATATTGATATTCTTTCCCTCTGGATACTCGCCTTGATCAAGCAGTATTGTCCCCATTGGGTCTTCCCCTTCCTCTTGGATACTTGCTCCGAGTTAGCAGCTTTATCCCCTGTTGATTGGTCATCTTTTGCATACCTAGTCTGGTACCCAGATGCCTTTCTTTTCGGTCGAGTATTCATTTAACAACCTACAACCCGGTTATGGATAATCTTCCATGCGAGTGTATTATCTACGTTTTGACGGCTTTAGATAATATGTCTCATGTTTTTCCGGTATTCAGACCGAAGGAGTTTCCGACGATCAGGTCGATGTACTCATGGCACAAGGCCAATTTTCCGGTATTCAGACCGAAGGAGTTTCCGACGATCAGGTCGATGTACTCATGGCACAAGGCCAATTTTCCGGTATTCAGACCGAAGGAGTTTCCGACGATCAGGTCGATGTACTCATGGCACAAGGCCAATTTTCCGGTATTCAGACCGAAGGAGTTTCTGACGATCAGGTCGATGTACTCATGGCACAAGGCCAATTTTCCGGTATTCAGACCGAAGGAGTTTCCGACGATCAGGTCGATGTACTCATGGCACAAGGCCAATTTTCCGGTATTCAGACCGAAGGAGTTTCCGACGATCAGGTCGATGTACTCATGGCACAAGGCCAATTTTCCGGTATTCAGACCGAAGGAGTTTCCGACGATCAGGTCGATGTACTCATGGCACAAGGTCAATTTTCCGGTATTCAGACCGAAGGAGTTTCCGACGATCAGGTCGATGTACTCATGGCACAAGGCCAATTTTCCGGTATTCAGACCGAAGGAGTTTCCGACGATCAGGTCGATGTACTCATGGCACAAGGCCAAATTTCCGGTATTCAGACCGAAGAAGTATTCTCCTCTCCGTTGGTGTCGATAAACGTCGAGTTTTTCCCGATCATCCGTTGATGATTTGGTTGTGTCCTCCTTCCCAAGTGAAGTATTCCTCCTCTCCGTTGGTGTCGATAAACGTCGAGTTTTTCCCGATCATCCGTTGATGATTTGGTTGTGTCCTCCTTCCCAAGTGAAGTATTCCTCCTCTCCGTTGGTGTCGATAAACGTCGAGTTTTTCCCGATCATCCGTTGATGATTTGGTTGTGTCCTCCTTCCCAAGTGAAGTATCCTCCTCTCCGTTGGTGTCGATAAACGTCGAGTTTTTCCCGATCATCCGTTGATGATTTGGTTGTGTCCTCCTTCCCAAGTGAAGTATTCTCCTCTCCGTTGGTGTCGATAAACGTCGAGTTTTTCCCGATCATCCGTTGATGATTTGGTTGTGTCCTCCTTCCCAAGTGAAGTATTCCTCCTCTCCGTTGGTGTCGATAAACGTCGAGTTTTTTCTATTCGTCCTATGACGTCTAGTTGTACCTGTCCCCACGTGGATTTACCTCTCCGTTGGTCTTGGTAAACGTTGAGTTTTTCCCATTTCGTCCGTTGACGTATGGTTGTATCCCTTCCGGTCATTCATTAATGTCTGGTTACCTCTCCGTTGGTCTTGGTAAACGTCGAGTTTTTCCTAGTTGTCCGTTGACATCTAGTTGTGATTTCTTTTCCCATTCATCGTCGTTGCGATGTCTGGACGTGGCCGTACCTTTTGAAAACAAAACCAAAATATATACCCAGTAATAAAAATCAAATCCCAGTGGACGTTTCCATTGGTGGATCCCTGTTGTGCAAATTCTACGGTTCTTGGTATTCAATCCCTGTTTACCCTGAAAGTCTGACAGCCGTTGCTCTCATCCATTCGGGTTCCCAGCTGATTGAATAGGGGCAGCTGTAGCACCTCAAATTTGCACCTATCATTGTACATACATTTTCATATTAGGTCATAGCATATCATGGTCCATTGCATAGCATTGCATTGCCTTTTTGCCTCAAGTGCAAGCCAATCAGAAGAATTAGGTCAAACTGATCAGGAGATCAGTCAACCAAGCAAGCAAGCACAATTCTCAAGGAGCCAAGGCCCTAGGGTTTGTCCAAAAAGTTCACATGACTAGAGGGTTCATTTGAAGTGTTCAAGTCAAGGGTTGAAGGCTCAGAGGTCATCAGCTTATGCACAGACAGTTAAAAACCCTAGAAAGTCAACAGTCAGTCAAAGCAGTGGATGGTGGCCATTCTTGTGGAATTTGGGCACCATAATCAATAATCAAGAGTTCATACAACTTGGGACATCATTTGAAGTCAATTTCTCAAGGAATTAGGGTTTGGAATTCATCAGAAGAGGCTCAGTCAGGCAGAAACCCTAAAAGTCAACTGTTGGTCAACTGTCCATTTAATCAGTGATTTGATGATTGGAATTGGTTTGTGAGAGCTCATTCATGGCCAAATAGTCCTCATACATCATGTCAAACACCATCATGGAAGAATTTGAAGCCAGATCAAAAATTTCCAAAAATGGAAACTGGGCCTGTAACTGAAACTTACCAAAAATGGAAAGTTTTGATCCTCAAACTTACATCATGATACAAGCTTCAAATGAATTTTTTCCCAACATGAAAGTTGAAGATCTTGTTCTCCCATTTCCAAAAAGTCCAAGAACTCTCAATTCCCATGTGTGGTTGGCAAGTTATGATCGAATCGATTTCAGAAAATATTGAACTTCAAAAGGCCATATCTCTCAAACCGTTTGGCCAATTTTGGTGGGGTCTTTTCCTACAAGTCACATTTGATCCCCTCTTTCCAAAAATATAAATTTCATGAGCCAAAACTTCACCAATCAAAATGGCATTTTTTGACCTATCCCATTTAAATGCAAGTTTGACCAATGTTTGACTTTTTGATATAAACATTTTTCTAACATTTGGCCAATTGGAATAGCTCAGAAATATCATTTAAAATTTGTTTGCCAAGTCAAATTATGCAGTACATGAAGCCATTACTTAGTTGCTTGGAATTTGAAAAAAGTACAAGTTTCACCATGTTATCCATACTTGCATTTGAGCCATGCTTTGTACTTCATCAAAACAGAAAATTAGAAGGCCATGCTCTGTCATTGTGAACCTGATTAGCAGCCTAACCAACAGCAAAACAAAGGCCATGCTTGCTTGCTTGAAATTGGGAAGGAAGGACCAAAACCATGCCATGCCTTGTACTGTCCAACAGCAGACTTAAGCACCATTTTTTCTGTCATGCTACACACTAATTGCAGCCACAAAAACATTGCAACACAGAAAAAAAGATCACTCATCAAAAAAAACTGCATTGACCTTGCTTTGCATTACTACTTTTCTGTCCAATCTCTCAAAGAACCAGCATTGCCTTACCTCAAGCAACATCCAATAGCATGGCTTCCTCACTTTCTGTCATGGAGTAGCAGCAGCAATACACTGCACACAAGACTTCACTCATCCTTGCTTTGCATTTCTGTTTTTCTATCCAAAAGCACCAAAGTTACAACCATGCCCTGGGCCACAAAGCAACCATGACAGCAGACCTTTCATCATTTTTCTGTCATGAGTAATACCAATAGCAAGAACAAACCATTTTGATTCATTCTCTAAAAAACATCATCTTGCTTTGCATTTCAAAGAATCCTGTCCAAAACACCAAGAAGCCTCATTCACTTTGCCTTGACATTTTTCAAATGCTGTCAAAAAGAACAAGCAGCACAAGACAGCAGGGGTTATGTTTGTTTCCTGTCATGTGAAACACTACTAGGAGCAAAAACCAAAGATCTTCACACTCTCTCAAACCTCACCTTGCTATTTCCTTTGCATTTCAAACTTTCTGTCAAACACCACAGACCAAACACTTGTCCTCTTATTTCTCTCAAGCCTCAATCCTTGCATTTACCAAGTCAGTCCAAACTCACAAAAGCAACCTAGCCTGGCCCTGTTTGATACGATCCAAACTGCATTTCCTGTCACTAACAAACTCTGCAGCCAACCTAACCAACAAACACAAACCAATTTCACTCATTCATTCAAACTCATCTTACTTGCATTTACCAAAACTGTCAAAAACTCAAAAAGTGGCCAAGCCTTGCATTGTATTTTGACCATCCATTCACCATTGCCAAACACTGCTAGCAGCCACTTGGTCAAGAGAAAAAACACAAAAAACTCACTCAAAGCCAACTTCATCATTCATCATCTACACAAAAACTCACTCCATGGCAGAAGTTGCTTGAGACCATTTCAATCTACACAAGCCAAAGCCAACTTCATCATTCATCATCTGGGACCCTAAGGTGCAACTGTTGCACTTCAGTAACATCAAACAACATCAAGAACACAACTGCCCTTCAATTTTGGTATGAATTCGACCTCCCTATTTTGTCAAATTGATACATGCTTTGGATAGGTTCTTTTATGCTGAGTTTAGTGATGCCTTTATTTTTGAAAATGGTTGTGTATTCATGAAGATGTGATGAGATGAAGTTTGATACTCGAAAATGTTTCCATTGATTTCTTGTTGTGTAGTTCAAATTAATGAAAACCAATGTTGGATTCATGTTGTATGTTGTTTGATGAACACAATGGTATAGCCAATTGCAATTTCTGAGCATCTTTTAAAAATTCGATTGAAAGAGGGATGAAGGTTTGAAACCCTAGAAAATGCATTCCCCAGATTTCCTTCATTTTCACGTGCATGGCCCTTTCTTCCTCCAACCAATAGAAACATTTCAATTTTATGGCCAAAACGACCGTGTTTAATTAAGTGAATCAGGGAATTACAAAAATGCCATTCTTGCTTCATTTATTCCATTTTAATTTCACATTTTTATAACCAATCTTGCAAAAATCATAACTTGCTCATTTTTGATCCAAATTCAATGGGATTTTTTGTGTTGTGTTCATCATGATCTCTACTTTTTTATCATAATTTTTCCAGAATTTTGTGATCAATGGATTTTAATTTGTATGAGGGTTTGTGACATGTATGCACATTTTGTACACTTTGCCAAAACATTTGTGAAATGGTGATACTTTATCCAATGGCTCCCAATTTTTTTGTGATTAAACTAGACACACTCATGGTGATTTTGGTGTAGAGTTTGTGAATTTATCATTTGTGGTTTGTGAGATATGATTTTTTGAATTAGGGTGTGACAATTTGTGTCACACCATTGATGTCCAATTTGCTGATTTTTGTATCCATGCTTCTTGACCTCCAATTGATCTGAGTTTTTGCATGAGCCTACTCTTGTATGTCTAGTTTACATGTGAATTTTCTTGGAATTATTTGTGGCATTTCCTAATTGTTTGAGATTTTCTCCCCTGGTTAGTCAAATGTTGACTTTGTGTGACACATGTTCCCATTTCATTTGTGAAATTCTCATACTTTATTGGATGGACATGGAATTTTACATGAGATAACTAGACATCCTCATCTTTGCCATGGCTTTAGTCCCATTCATTTATCATACACCATTCTTGACTTATGATTTTTCCAAGTTGATGCATGTTTGGTTGACTTCCTTAAGCATGTTCAAAATGGCTTTGACTTTCTGATTTTCATTGACTGCCTTCCACTTGTCCAAATGAGATGAAATTTGACATGCTTACCATGCTATGGGTTGTGATTGATCATGATTTATTTGGTGATTTTTGGAAATGTTTAAGATTGCTTTTGAGTTAAGTCTTGCTGTTGACTTCTATGAGCTTCTGTTTGCCATACTTTGACCTAAATGGTTCATGAAATGATGATGATGATTGATATGAATGTGAACCCAATTGGTTTTGTTTCCTAATTGTTTGAACATGATTTTGGATACTTACCCCTTGCTGTTTTGACTTTCTTAATCTCTTTTGACCCTAGGCTTGCCCTAGTAGTCCTGGTACTCACTTTTGAGCTTATGTTTTCAGGTTGACCATCAAATGGCCATTGAGACCAATTCTTTTGATTAAGCTTGCTTAAAAATCATTGTCTAACTTGTTTGTTTTGTAGGTGGCTTGGCTCACATGTCTTAAGCCTTGTGCCTTGCACATCCATGTGCCTCTAATTAACTGTTGGTGGCTGTTTCCTTTTTGCTTTGTTTGAAGTTGCATACTAACATCTGCTTGACTGTTTCAGGTGCTTTAGTTGCTTAGTTCCTTGTGAACTTTTTGCTTTGCTTTGCTTGTATAAGCAATTTGCATTGAGGTATGTCTCCTTTACTTCATGTAGTCTGGAAGACCTGGCCTGTTACTTGGCCAGGCAACTGTTTGAAGTCCTCCTTAAGAGGCAATGTTTGTGGATGTTTAATTTTGTCCTTGCATAGAGTCAAAGTCCTCCTAAGTGAAGAGGCAATTGGTGGAAGGTAGGGATATGCAATCTACCCCCCACTATTCAGTGTGTCATCTGCTTTGCTCACACCACTGTGTTGATGCATTACAGATAAAAACCCAAGATCTTGTACGATTGTACAGTTGAGTCAGTTTCAAATGTGTAGAAGGGTTCCCACTTTCTGAACCCACACATTCTTGTCTTGAGCTCTCCCAGGCCAGGGATAAGAGCTGTGAAGTCTTATCTTCACTCACCTTTCATCTGCTTCACCTTAGCCCCTCAATGGCAAGGTTAAGAGCACATTCACCCCATTCCAGAGGTTTGTTTGTTGAGGTTGATATGACCCCTTGACTAAAACCTAACCCTTGTTTGAGCCACTTGTTTATGTATAGCGTGTGCTATCTGTGCTTGTAGGATTGTTTGACTTGCTTCCTGTGCAAGTTAGGATTGTTTGACTTGCTTCCTGTGCAAGTTAGGATTGTTTGACTTGCTTCCTGTGCAAGTTAGGATTGTTTGACTTGCTTCCTGTGCAAGTTAGGATTGTTTGACTTGCTTCCTGTGCAAGTTAGGATTAGTTTAGACTTGCTTCCTGTGCAAGTTAGGTTTTACTTGGCTTGCTTCCTGTGCAAGTTAAGTGTGTGTGGCTTGCTTCCTGTGTGAGCCATGCTTAGGATAGGTTGGCCCTTGTGCCATTTAGCTAGAAACCTTAACTTAGGGATGATTTGCATGATAACATCTAGGCTCGAGTCGTAGTCTCCCTAGTTGTGTCTCCCTCTGTTATCTGGTTAGGCTAGAACCTTTATCCCTGCGTAGGGGAACTACATCGCCCTGATCTTCATACCAGATGAAGTATGTAGGCAGGAGATTGAGCTGATCTCTCCGGGCGCCCTTTTTCTTTTTGTGTGTGTTGTTTGACAATTGCTAGGCTCGAGTGCCTGACTCCTTAACAATTTGTTGTCTGTTTTGTTTGAGTGTGTGCTTGACAGTTATAGGCTCGAGTCCCCGACTCCCTATTAACTTGTTGTCTTGTTGTGTGCTTGGAAGCTGATGTAAGTCCATCGAGTGGCATTTGGGTTCCAGTGCGTGTGTTTGGTTCGGATGCTGATGTAAGCCCAGTGATTGGCCTTCAGACTCCATGTTTGCCTTCTTGTGTGTGTTTAGGTTCGGATGCTGACATGAGTCCAGTGATTGGCAGTCGGGCTCCACGTTTGCCTTTGTCCTGTTTGTTTGTGTGAGTGTCAGCCGAGCTACGAATGCTCTGATTCTTCTCTCGTCCGAGAAGATACGTAGGCATAGGATGCGATATCCTAGCGAGCATGTGTCGTTTCCCCAGTCCGAACTACTTGGACTCTGATGTCTATGCCTGATAGACTAAGTAGGCCCAGGATGCGATATCCTGCCGAGTCAGTTTCAGTCAGTTTCTTTTGTCTCTTTTCAGCCAGTGTGTGTGTGTTTATGAGCAGTGTTTTAGCAACCAATATTCCTTCCTTTTGTGCGTGGATCCCGTAGAGTACTACGGATGCGTAGGGGTGCTAATACCTTCCCTTCGCATAACCGACTCCCGAACCCATACTTTTTGGTCGCGAGACCATGTTCTTTCCCAGGTTTACTCTGAGCGTTTCCTTTCCCTATTTTGGGATAAATAACGCACGGTGGCGGCTCTGTTGTTCTTTCTTTCCCGCCGGTTTTTCGCGTTATGCGACAGAGAGGGAATCACTTCTGGTGCAGGAAGAAGAAGCGTTGGAGGAACCTTCTAAAGAAAAGGTTCAATAATACCAGAAAATCTGGCATGGAAGTTCCTTTGGGCTTCCTTCAGGCACATAAATCCCAACTCCCTGGAACTGAAGTATATCCATCTTCTGAAGTTGTCACATAGAGTACACACTTCAGAGAGGTTTGTATTAGAAGTGTAAACCTCCCTTAAAGTGTCCAGTCTGGAAACAACCTCACTTTTAAACTGCAGAAATAATTCATCCTGATGAGTAGGACGAATGTTGGTTTGAAAAGATGTTTGATCATAATAGAGAAGAGGGTTCTGTCCGGGACTACAATGACATCAACATATGATTCAAACTGTTTTACTAAATAATCAAATTCCTCAGTGGTAGAGGGTTCATTGTTTCTAATTCGTTCCATGAGTTCATCAATGACAGGTTCATCAATCAAAGGTTGAGGGTGGAGTTGGTGGAATGGGTATGTCTTCTGGAAAGGCATGGGCTTTTGGAATGGTTAGGGTTATTGAAGTGGGTGTGGAAAAATTAGAGTCAGAAGAATGATCTTCTATTTCCAAAGGTTGATGGGTTATGTGAGTAGTTTCAGATGTGGTATTAGTATTTAAGATTTGGGAGAGTAGGTTTGTTGGTATAATGATAATGGGTTCAGAGGGAGTTATAGTGGTTGTGATGGTAGTTGATTCAACAATTGTTGGAATAGGTATGAGGAGTGTTACATAGATAGATGGCATAGGTGTGGTTATTGTTTCAGAAACACTTGATGGTCTTGGGGGAGGGGGGGTTATAGTTCCAAAAGGAATATATGGTGGGGAGAAGGTTATGGAGGAATAGATGAAGTAGAGAGATCATAACTAGTAGAGAAAAAAGAAGTCGCAATCATAGGAGACTTACCATGATTCCTAGAAAGAGTCACTTTAAAAATCCTAGCAGGCTCATAACTGACAAAATCTGCTTCTGGTCTCATTGTGTCTCTCATAATTCTAAGTCCAAAAGTCCTAGCAACTTTGATGGGAGGTCTGCCAGATCTACAAGGTCCTTCACCAAAAGATTAGGCTTCCTTTTTCTATTAAGAGAGTACACATCAATATAGTGATTTGGAAGTTCATCATGAGATAACACAACTGGATGTACACTTGTTGCCAAGCAGTCAACTATATAAAGTTCCAAAACCTCTTTGGATTCTTCCTTGGAAAAGATAGGATAATCATCAATTAGAATCCTTCTAGAAACAACAGACGACTTGTCTAAAATTTCTGAAGGGTAAAAAATAGTTGTGGTCAAGAACATGTTCTTCAGATTACATCCATTGAAATTCTTCCCAATTTCAAAATCCACTTCTTTTGTCATACCTGCTTCCATAAGCTTCTGCACCAGCTTGCTTTCAAACAACATGTCAGAAATTAACCTACCCATAGGTATCCATTTTCTGAGCTTAGTAGATCCATTCCTTGTTTCCTTAACTATCTTCCTCAGATACTTGAAGAGAATGGAATGTGAGTTCATCTTGTCACCACATGATAGATAATACAACATGTACTTCTGATATGTGTTAATGTAATATGGAGAATTTGTAGAAGGTTTGTGATGAATGCAACCCATAATTATCTTGAACCAGATCCTAAGATTTTGATTTAGTTTCTTAGGGTTGGAGGAGAGTTTTCCATCTAGAAAGATAAGTTCTACAATTTCTTCCATTTTACTGTTCTTGGCCAACATATTAAAACATCGTTTCCTAGAACCATCATGACTGAGAAGCTTAGAAATGGTGATCTTGTGACCTAACACATAAGGCGTTACTTGAAGATTCGTAGCTATAGAAAATATTCAGAATTGCTTCACTAACTCAGTGTAAACAGGTCCTTAGAGACGTTCAAAGTAACCTTCCCATCCTCGGGTTCTATAGCATTAATCAATTCAAACCCATTTTCCTTGAGGTTATAAAGATCCACCAATAACTCACAAAGAACTTCTAACTTATTAATTGGGATAGAAATCATAAGCTCTTGAATTCCTTCTTTGATTTGCTCTTGTTGTTGTTCTTGTTGAGCAAATTGTTGTTGAGAAATCAGCGTTGATGAAGAAAAAAAGGTTTTAGGGTTGCAGAGAGTTTTAAGTTTGAAAAAGATAAAGTGTGGGAAGTGATTGTAGCGAAAGTGTGTGAAGTGGGTTTAAATAGAGGTTTTGAAATCATGAATAAAATCTTGAATAATGCATAAAAATCTGACAAGGGGGTAAAACGTGAAGATTTTATCTAATCCCAAGAGGTTTCTTCACCCAATGTGTCACATCAATTGATCGTAAATGGTTCAATTTTCTAAGACAATTGTCTTTAAAACTGTTCCACTAATCGAGACTGGTTGACATCTATTAAATGCAAAAAATGTTCAGTATCCAGAAGACAGATTGTTTAACCAAACAAGTTCTAACTACATACTTCTAAAATTATGAAACCTTCTCACTTCATAAGGCTCAAATGTTTAGAGCCAAAAACAAATCTCAGAGTCTCATTAAACCATTATAAGAGATTAAACATTCTAATATAATCATCATTTTCATTATGGACATAAGTCCATTTTTAAATTTTTTAGAATGAAAATGAACCTATCTTCAGCAAGGGATTTTATAAAGATATCAGCCCATTAATGGTCTGTATAAATAAATTAAAAATTAAGAATTCCCTTATGAATATAGTCACGTATAAAGTGATGTTTTATCTCAATATATTTTACTCTAGAATGCAAAATGGGATTCTTAGATAAAAAAAATTGCATAAGTATTATTACAGAGAATAAGAATGTTACTCTCCTATATCTGAAAAATATTCTAGCCGACTTTTCATCTAGAGCATCTGAGTGTTGCATCCAGAAGTTACAATGTATTCAACTTCAGCAGTTGATAATGCTATTGCTGACTGCCTCTTGCTATATCATGAGATCAGGTTGTCTCCTAGGAACTGGCAACTTCCAGAAGTTCTTTTTTCTCTCAAGTCTATCTCCAGCATAATCAACATCACAATAGTTCACTAGCTTGAAATATTTAGATTTTCTATAATATAAGCCAAGGTTAATTGTACCTTTCAGATACATGAAGATCCTCTTAACAACTATTAAGTAGAATTCTCTAGGATCTGATTGGAAGCGAGGATACAAACAGATACTAAACAAAATTTCAGGCCTAGAAGTAGCCAAATATAAGAGTGAATCAATCATACCTCTGTATACATTTTTCTCTACCTTAGCACTTACCTCATCATTCTCAAGGATACATGTAGGATGCATAGGAATCTTTGACATCTTGCATTCTGACATGTCAAACTTCTTCAGAAGTCCTTGGTGTATTTTCTATGATGAATGTATGTTCCTTCTGGACTTTGATTAATCTGAATTCCTAGAAAGAACTTGAGTTCTCCCATCAGACTCATCTCAAACTTTTCCTGTATAGACTTAGCAAATTCCTTGCACAAAGACGCATTAGTAGAACCAAATATGATATCATCTACATAAATTTGAATAAGAAGGATATCATTTTTGAATGATTTATAGAATAAATTTCTATCAACCTTTCATTTGGTGAAATCATTTTCTAAAAGAAAATTTCTTAGTTTATCATACCATGTTCTAGGAGCTTGTTTTAGACTATACAATGATTTCTTAAGTTTGAAAATAAAATATGGGTTTTTAGGATTTTCAAAACCAAGAGGTTGGTGTACAAACACTTCTTCAGTAATTTAACCATTCAGAAATATGCTCTTAACATCTACCTGGTATAGGACAATGTTATGATTAACAACAAAGGAAATTAAGAGACAAATAAACTATAACATGGAAATTGGTGCAAAGGTTTCTGTATAGTCCATCCCCTCTTATTGACTATAACCTTGTGCAACTAGTCCAACCTTAGTTCTTACTACCTCTCCTTGTTCGTTCAACTTGTTTCTAAAGACCCACTTTGTTCCAATAATGTGAGTTCCTTTGGGTCTTGGAACAAGATCCCACACGTCATTTCTGGATATTTGATTGAGTTCTCCGTGATTAGCCATAATCCATTATGTGCCCACAAGCGCTTTATCAAGCCCATAAGTGTCTCTTTAGAAGGTTTGAATGAGTATCTGGCTCTACCTCAACATCTTTTGCTTATGAAGTCTTACTTTAGAACCTGAATAAGTGATCTCCAGATCTGCAAACTTCTTGACTAGCTTTGACTTTTCAGAGTCAAGCTTATCATCGAATATGACTTGGATTGATTCTTCAACAATATGTGTCTCGGTGTTATATACTCTACAGCCTTTTGAGAATTCAAAGTATCCTAACATGATGCACATCTGTGCCTTAGAATCAAACTTGCTCAGATTGTCTTTAGTGTTCAACATAAAATAAGAACATCCAAAAGGATGAAAATATGAAATGTTGGGCTTTTGATTCTTCCATAATTCATAGGGAGTCTTACCCAGAATAGGTCTTATAGAGATCTTATTATGCATGTAACACGATGTGTTGTTTGCCTCTGCCCAGAAGTGCTTAGCCACATTAGTCTCGTTAATCATGGTTATGGCCATCTCTTGTAGAGTCCTATTCTTCCTCTCTACAAATCCATTTTGTTATGGAGTTCTAGGAAAGGAGAAATCATGAGAAATTCCATTTTCATCAAAAAAAATCAAAATCTTTATTTTCAAACTCTCCACCAAGATCACTTCTGACTTTAACAATTCTGAGATCCTTCTCATTTTGCACTTGGGAGAAGAAGGTAGAAAACACATAATGTGACTCATCCTTGTATCTAGGAAATTTCACCCATTTCCATCTGTTATAGTCATCAATAATGACTAGTCCATACTTCTTACCATTGACAGAAACAATTTTCATTGGTCCAAACAAGTCAATGTGCAGAAGTTCCAATTGTCTAGAGGTGGAAACACCATTTTTAGTTTTGAAATAAGTTTTAGAAAACTTGCCTTTCTGACATGTTTCACAAAGAGCATATGAATCAAACTTCAGATTTGGCAGGCCTCTGACTAAATTAAGCTTATTTAGCTGAGAAACCCTCATCATGCTAACATGGCCCAATCGTTTATGCCACATCCATTTCTATTTATTTACAGACATAAGAAATTTTACATTTCGATTTTTCAAATCAGAAAGTCTTATCTTATAAATGTTGTTCTTCCTCTTTCCATTGAAAAGAACTGAGCCATCCTTTTGATTGACAACTTTACATGACTTTTGATTGAAAATAATGTCATAATCATTATCACTTAATTGACTTATGGACAGAAGGTTATACATTAATCCTTCAACTAATAAAACATTTGAAATAGAATGGGGAGAATCATTACCTACTGTTCCGGAGCCAAAGACCTTCCCGTTATGATCACCTCCGAAACCAATGACGCCTCCAGGCTTAAGTTCCATGCTTTTGAACATGTGCCTTCTTTCTAGAGTCCAGGTACCATGATTGGTGTCTCAAGTACACTGCTAAGGATGTCTACAACATATATCATCTTATCCTTAGGTACCCATAACTTTCTGGGTCCTTTTTTGTTAGTCTTCCTAGAGTTTTTAACAAACTTGAGTTTCTGTGCAAGATATTTATACATGTATGCATAGTTGGAACGAGAATGAGCTTTTGTCTTAGCCTTAGGTTTTGAAAAAGTTTTACCTTTAGGCACAACACCATTTTGTTTACCATAAGGGAAAAAATGGGACTCGATATTTTTTGGTTTATCATCTTTTTCAGAATTATATTCTTCATCAGACTCATAACCAATTCCTCTTATTCCAATTCTGCTTACGCCATAAATCATTGAAGCTATCACGCTTCTATTTAGGCTTCTCGCAAGAAATTTCTAGAAGGACTTGTCATATTTCTTTATGAAATCACCAGAGTCTGTAGAGGCTTCTAAAAGACTTTCCTTCTCAAGTTTGGAACTCTTGTTCTAAAGCACGGAGTTGTTGTTTTTCAAAATAAAGTTTTCTTCACTTAATCTTGAAAAATATTTCTTAAACTTATAATGTGCTTCTGACTCAGATACATGAATCTTTTTCAGATCCTTGTATTTGTTTAGAAGCTTCTGATACTTATCCAAAACTTCTGATAAACTAGATTCAAGTTCAGAATGAGAGAGTTCAACAAATGACTCTTCAGAATCTGACTATGATTTTGATTCTGATTGAATCTTCTCAACATGAGCTTATGTGCATGCCATCAATGACACATTAGCTTGTTCTTCCTTAGAGTTGTCTTCTAAGGATTCTGAATCATCCCATGTAGCCATCCGACCCTTCTTCTTAGGTATGTCTTTCTTTAACTTGGGACATTCATTCTTGAAGTGACCAGGCTCCTTGCACCCAAAGCAAGTGATGTCTTTGCTGGCTCTAGCTTTCTTGAATCTAGAAGTAGACTCAGAATGACAACTTGTCCTTCTTTGTCCTTTGAATTTGCGTTGCCTTTTCTTCCAGAGTTGATTGACGCGTTTGGATAGAAGATACAATTCATCTTATTCTTATTTTGATTCCTCTTCAGAATCTTCATCTTATTCATCTTGAAGATCTTTTATCTTCTCAGCCTTTCCTGAAGACTTTAGAGCAACATATTTTCTCTTTCTTTTAGTCTTATCTTCTTCAATCTTAATTTCATGACTTTTTAAAGAACTAATTAGTTCTTCAAGATAGGTATTGTTAATATCCTTTGATAACTTCAAAGAAGTTACCATATGTATCCATCTTTTAGGTAGACTTTTGATGATCTTCTTCACATGATCAGCATTAGAATACCCTTTGTCCAGAACCTTAAGTCCCACAACAAGAGTTTGAAACCTTGAGAACATATTCTCAACAATTTCATTGTCTTCCATCTTGAATGCTTTATATTTATGAATCAAGGCAAGATCCTTGGTTTCTTTGAATTGTGCATTCCTTTCTTGAGTCATCCTCAGAGAATCAAATATGGACTTTGTAGTATCTTTGTTGATGATATTTTCATACTCAGTGTATGAAATATCATTCAAAAAGATAGTTCTAGTTTGTGATGATTTTTAAAACCTTTTTTCTATTGTTCTATCATCACTCTTCCTTCTACTTTATTGCCACTAGTATCTATAAGGTGTATGTAGCCATCAATTACCATATCTCTCATAAATCAACATCGTAACCTAGAAATAAAATTTCTATTCTATCTTTTTAGTAATAAAAACTATCTCCATAAAAAATAGGTTTAGCATTATAATGATCTTTATCATTAATAGAAGCAGCTGAAGGTGGGAGAGTAGCCATTGTGTTTCACACTGGATCTTTATTTGACACTGTTAAGGGGTTGATAATGTTATCAAGACCAGAACTAGAGTTATGACGCCAATTGAAGGTGGAAAGAAACACAAGAAAGAGGGGTTTGAATTGGGTTTCTAAAAATGAAATATTTTTGAAACCAACACAATCAAACAGTAAGTACGAACAAGAAAAATAACACAGTTATTTTTATACTGGTTCATTGTTAACGAAGCTACATACGGTCCACCTGCCAAGGTGATTTTTCCTTTTGAACAAGGACAAAATACACTATAACCAAAACTGATTATAGACACACAAATACTACTCACCTTTGTCTTCTTGAGTTTATTTGAATAAAACCCTAATCACTCAAGGAATACAATTCAACAAATGAGATTTATAAGAATATGTTTACGAGATTGCTTCTAAGAAAGTAGAATAACATAAGTCTAGTACAATGAATTTCCCATACAATAATGGACAAAAGCTCTAGTTGTGTTTCTATTTTCTATACACAATAATTTTAAGTTCAGCAAAAGCGTTGTGTGTATACGTGAAATAGTAGCGTGGATTAGCAACTTGTCCAATCTTCCAAGTCTCCTTTATATAGGAAATAAAAATATCCGTTGGAGGGTAGAATTGAAATATCAGAATGAAGTTGTCTCCTTGTATAACGGTTTGCATAATAGGAGGAAAAATGGTACAAAAGTACAATCCTTAGCCCATAAAATCATTAAAGTGGAAGGAGTATTGATCTTGTAATATGTACTATTTTCCTTACGCAAAATCTTTTGATCTTATATTCTAATCTTCAGAGGCTTCTAAATAAATGATGTTAAATCATGTTTAAAAGGATCAAGAGACTGGTTGAGAGAATATTTAGAACCTTGATCTTTAAAGTCTTGACACAGTTCCTCATAACCTGGTCGTTAGAGTCTTCAGATGTTGTTCTTCATAGTCTTGATTACTTGAGAGCGCATAATCTTAAAGGCTTGACACACCTTAAGAGGCACTTATATCAGAGTCACAGTCAGAAGCTTTAGCATAAACGTTCACCAGAACTGTTGTCTAAGAGTATTCTAGAACTTGACATCATCTTGTAAAGCACTTTGGATCTCTTTAGAGTCGGACTGTGTTGAGTCCAGAATCTGATGACGTCACACGCCAATTATTCATAGTTAAAACCTATTAGTAAAAGCTACATACTAGACAAAACCATTAGGGTACAAAATTGTTCTCTAAGAAACAATGCATTGTTATCATCAAAACTAAAGTTCAGATGCAGAACCAAATCTTGTTCTTACACAAAAGATATTAACCTTGATATTAATCAAGTTAATCACTAAGAATAACCATTAAAGGAAGTAAAGTTGTTATGAATTTGAAGTATCATAACCAAGCTTCCAGACTCTGATGAGTCTACTCAAGTCTTTCAGTCGCTGAACCTAAGCTTACGTGGAATACAAAGATCAACAAAGTTCTGAAGACTGTAATTGTTTGAAGCAAGCAGTCACTGTCACAAGGAACGAACATGCAACTTCTGAATGCGGTTAATCAACACTTTTGAAGGATCTTCTTTAAAGGAATTTTTCTACATGAAGTCATCAACTCTGCAAGTATTTTTCCATACTAGTTCTGATCAAGACTCTGATGAAGACAAGCTCAGAACCTATGAAAGGTATTAGTAAAAGGTATGACAAGAAGTCAAAGAAAAAGGTGGAAAATAGAAAGGCTATGTTGAAGGATAAAAGGACTCCTTACAAGAAGATCTCCACTCCTACCAAGGAAAAGAAGGCTTCCGAGAAGAAGAAGAAATATGTGGTTGGTAGTAAGAAATCAGTTAGGAAGAAAAGGAATGTTACTCATCATAAGAAAATGGTTCTTGAAAAGGAACATTATGTTGAAGCACTAACATATTATGAAATTATGGATCTCCTTAGTGATACTCGTATTTGAAGATAATGGTGAATGATAGATCTAGTTATCCTAAGTTGATAAAGGAATTTGTGATTAAGAATAATGGTATTTCTCATAGGTTGCTGAATTTGAGTTACGTTCTGAATGTTGGGAAAGATGTCTCAGAAGTTGTGTCTAACATTTGTGCACCTATTGATGAAACTGATATGATTTTTTATGGAGAAATGTTGGAGATTTTTCAGTTCAATCAGTTACTACTTCTATTTTGGTGTTTCTTTGTTGATTGTAGTCTTGTGATCTTGATCTATGATTTTGTTATGGATCTTGGAGCTTGTTGTTTTGTTTATGGTTCTTTCTATGTCCTTTATATCTTTTGAAGAAGTGTTTAATATGTATTTTGCCTAAAACATAGCCAAAGGGGGAGATTGGTGTCTCTTTGGTTGGCTTATTTTTATAGGTAAAATGGAAAGAAATATGTCTAGAACATCTTGTGCACATCTTGGCACGCAGAGTGTTATACTTCATTTGGTTAGAAAATCTCTATTGAGTATGGAACGATCAGAAGATGACTTTTGGATGGAGTTTGTTAATCCAAATCAGTTTGGAAAGAGATTTAGATTTAGAAGATTTGGAAGATTGGATTCGCATTAAAAAACATATTTAATTGGATATGCTTTGAAGGAAGATTTGGTTCTCTGTTATGTGTTGTTTAGTAGTAGTCCTCTGGTTTTCTTTATTTTCGTGCCTTTTCCAAATGATGACAAAAAGGGAAAGTAATGGTGTGTGTGGTGGAGTGGTGTAACTATTGACTTGACATCTGACTTTGTGATGAATCAAGTTCTTCTGCTACCCTGACATATCTTGTTGTGCTTCGTACTGACCGATATGATTGGTTTTAATAGATGTGAGCTGATTTCTGTGTGTACACATGCTAAAGCATATGGCCTGGAGTTCGGCCATCAACCTTGTGTGATTGTGTGTACGGATATCTTTATGTGTTAGTAGTAGCTTCTGACTTTTAACTACTGACTACTAATTATGTGTGAATGCATGACTAACTCTCATGAATGATTGCATGTTAACTATTTATGGGAGCATCATTGTGTGTGAACTAACTCATGTGTAGCAACTGTTATATTACTGATATTTGATGATGTTACTCTGAATTTTGCTGTTGATGTATGCTTTGTTGGATGTTCTTCTACCGATGTTGATGTTGATGTTTCTTCAGATTATGGGATATATGGGATTCCTTTGATACTCATATGTGTTTCTGCTTGAAGATTTGTTTTGTCAAAAATTTCCAAAGGGGGAGATTGTTGTTCCTTTTGGATTGGCTGCATTATGAAAAACAACATGGAGTATGTTTAGGATGTTTCTAGTGCAAAAGGGACACTTGTGGAACACAATGCTCTAACATGTGTGTTGCAACATCTGGTATCTGGAAACATACAGATGTTATTGTAGTTTTGGTTCAGCATTATTTTATCTAAGATCCACTCTACAAAGAAGATCTATAATTTATGGAGAATAGTTAATTTGGATGTTCTGGTGTAACATGTGGAACACGATGTTCCAGCATGTGTGTAGTGAAAAATCTGAACCTAGTAAGCAGGCCATGATGGATGTTGTTAGGTGCGAAATTTATGATTGCGATTCAATCATATATATTGCAGATTATTTAGAAATGTTTGTTTGATTTGTTTGAGAGTTATTAAAGATCAAATCAGATTTAAATCGAGATTTAAATTTGCATTTGAATTATAACAAATCATATCTTTTGGAGAATTTTATGGAGCATATCAAGTCCAACAAGATTCAACTATTATTTAGACGAATTTAATTCAAATATCCAAGGAGAAAAAGCCCATAATACATTGTTATATAAGGAGACTCAATTCTAATATTTTGACAAGAGTTTTATGCACAAGGTTCAGGTTTTTGTGCCTAGGGTTTTTAAGTTTGTTGTTTCTTGTATTCCATGCTAATGGTGTATTAGTGTTAAATCTATTTGTCGTACACCACTCTATGTTTCAGTAACTTGGCATAGTTGTTGGTTTGTCTTAGTTGAGTTGTAAATTCAACAATCAATAGAGTTGTTATTAAAGTTGATCCCTAGAGGTTAGTGACTGAGATAAAGTGATAAGGGTTCTCATATTTAAGGGGAATCCTAAATCAAAAGTTACGAGGATTAGGAAGAGACATTGAACATCATGAGGTTGATGTTCATAAAAGAGTAATTATACTAATTTGAAGTAGTGAATTTCCTTTCTTGGGTAGAGTGCCCTACAAACGTATGTGTTTTATGCACCGAACTGGGTTACCAATATCTTGTATTATTTTATTGCTTTCTATATTATGTTATTATTACAGCCATATTTTTGTCTTTATGATTTAACATGTTGGACCATTTGTCTCAACATCGATTCGAACATATCCCCCCTGAACATAATTTCAACGCTAATGGAGCAAAGTTAGAGATAGCTTGTGTTAAAATTAGTAGTTATATGTGTTTAAGAAATGGAAAAATCGTTAATCCACCAAAGTAAGGAACCAATAATTCTTAGAAGCAAACCAATATCCAAAGTTAAAATTTGAATAAAAATGATCAAGAAGTAAATATTACAGATAATGTTGATCAGGAACCACAAGGAGAATTTATGGATCTAGATGCTTGTAGACATAATGTTTGTAGCAGTTAGATGATATCAATGAGTTTGATGATGACAACGCTATGATGTGAAGTCTTCATCTCAAGTTATGATTAGGATGATTATACTTTTTATATAAAGGTGTCAAAGCCTATCTCTCATAAGGATATCACCTAAGGTCAAAGAGCGTTCAGTAAAGTCCTTGATGATCTCCTCCTCAACAATATCTAATCATGGTGTCTATCACGGAAGCTATGTCAAACCTCATGGAGTAAGAAGTCAAGTCCAATATAAAGTGTTTAATTCATGATGAATCAAGCAAGGGGTCTTTAAGCTTCAAATATTTTGAAAGAGAGGAAGTGTGAAAGCACGACTGGTCTATGTCTAAGTGATCAGAGTATTCTAAAGATATTAGAGTAATTATTAAATTACTAAGGTAATGCACACACTCACCAGAAAGTGTTATAAACTTTTTAAATTTTTCTAAAACACCTTAAAATCTATAGAGGAAACATCAAGGTTCTTGTGGGATTTATCAAGGATGTTCCTAATCATTTAGGTAGATTACATATATTTCTTAATCAATTAAGGCCCTTAACCAATCGACTAGACAAAGGCATAAAACTTCTTAATCGAATAAGAAGAGTCCTATTTTTTAAAGATAATATCCATTGTAGGGGTTATTTTTTAGGAATTAGAGTTGTCATATTTTGAAGCTCATAATCGATTAACCCAATGGCTTAATTGACTATGTCATTTATAGGCCCGTGAATATTTTTCCTTTTTGAGCTAAATTTTATCCTATAAATTGAGGAATTCTCCTCACTTTCAAAAAAAACCATAAAATTTATTTCTATATACTTTCTAACTTTCTAACACTCTCTATTTCATTTCTTTCTGATCAGTGGATTTTGAAACACTTTATTCTACTATTGTACTTCGGAAAATCTATAGTTTATTATATTATTTTTAATATTTTAGTGTGTTTTAATATTTAAATTTATTTTTGACTTTACTTTATTTTCGTGCTTTATTTTCAGCATAAATAGTTATTTGATACCTTATCACTATGCAGATCATAACTTGGGCTATAGGAGTCGGATTAACATGTTCTAATATGCGTTGGAAAGACAAGAGAAAGAACTACACGTTCCATGTTGAAGTCAAAAGCATATTTGTCATACCCCAAAATTTTCCCATCAATATGTCAAGACATTTTTCAAGGCATTCCGAATCATTTTTATGACACTGATCTCAAATGGACAAAAGCCCAGCTCGCGAACGGCCCGATCCAGAAAATGGCCCAAAACTGGCCTGTTCGCTACGCGTTCGATACCAGCTCGCCTAGCGAACGTTCGCTACCAGCTCGCCTAGCGAAGCAAACGTTCGCTACCAGCTCGCCTAGCGAGGCTGACAGACAACAAAAAATTTCGGGCTTCGTTCTGAGCCCATTAGGTCATGAAAAATGGCATTATAAATACCAGCACTTCAGTAACGAAAGGGAGGACGGAAAACGGAGGAAGAGGGACGAAAACCCTGGCACAGAAACCCTGGAGGCTACTCCGAGTGCAGAAACCCTGAAGGCCGCTTCTCCGCCCCGAAGCTACCGCCGCCCAACTCAATCCGGCTCGCCAATTCAAGGTTGCAATTCGATTGCAAACAGGTTTGCATTACTATTATCGTGTTATTTTCTTAATTTGCATGTGATACCGCTTTATGTTCTTAACTTGCATGTGATAATATAATTGAATTCATAAACATATTTGAGGTTTTGCATGTGAATTTAAGTGTGCCTGGATATTGTGAATGCTGAACCATATAATTATGTGTTGGATGCCATAAGCCATGCCGCAGGTTGAAGTCATACGGTTCTGAAATTCAAAACCCGCAGCCGCTCGCTAGCACATCGCTAAGCGAGCACGCAGCGAGTGTTCGCTAGACCTTCGCTAGGCGAAGCAGAGGCGAACAAGGGCAGCCGCCAATATTTTGTTTGTTATGTCTTATGCGTATCTGGTCGATTCTATGTTAATTATACACTGTTTTCTTGCTGCTGTTTTTCTTTTACGGTGTAATCCTCGATTGCACCCTGATTTGGTATGCTAACCCGTTTGTTGAATTTTGCAAAGGTTCATATGTCCCAGAAAAAAGACCGCCGTTAGGTCTTCCACTTTATTTGTGGGATACCCTTGTGGAGGCTCACCCTAAATTGCTTAATTAATTTTAATGTGTTAATTTAATAATTAATTTTAATAATTAATTTTAATGTATTAATTTTAATGTATTATTTTAATGTATTGATTTTAATGTGGAGATTCATCATAATCACCTAATTAACTTTAAAATGTGGCCTTTAAATATGTGATCTTGGACCTCTCTTTTGCCTTATGATATTACGGTATTACGGTCATGTCCCGCGAATGTGGGGATACACTTAGCAATGGCCCTTCGATTAAATCATCATAAAATAAATCATAGTCCCTCGGATGTTGCCTTCGAAAATACGATTTTGTCCCTCGATGACCCTTCGGTGTAGCCTACGGTTAAATGATGATCGTCCCTTCGAATGCTAAGGTATCCTTACAACTGTTGCCTTCAATGACCTATCGATGACCCTACGGTGACCCTTAAACATCCAAAGGATAAAACTACTTACTTCTCAATAGTAAGGACAGTTTTACCCTCATAAGGATAGGAAACGTTCATAACGACCTTAGGAAGGTATAACTCTCAATTACTGGATCATAACCTAAAACATTTTCCACCCCTCACACTTTACACTTTACAAATCCTAGAAAATCACCACTTGGTATACGTTCATACTAGAATCATTACCGAGTTATATTTTTCTAAACCATTTTCAAAATCAAATGAGATAAATACTTTGTATACATTCATACGAGAATCATTACAAAGTTAAACTCTCTTTCAAACATTTTTTAAGCAATTCACCGACACTTTTTCAGACAAAAATATAAGTGATCCAGCAATTAAGAGCCCATGGATAACCATGGATACAAAGGGTGCTAACACCTTCCCTTTGTGTAATGTACCTCCCGAACCCAAAATCTATTGAGGTCTTTCCTGTTCTTTTCCACCTTTCCTTATTGGATAAAAGAAAAGTCGGTGGCGACTCTTGCTATCCGCGACATTGCGATAAAAAGCAAAACACCCCAAAGTCAGTTCACCGTATGACAGAACTGGCGACTCTGCTGGGGACTACTTACAAGAGAGGTTACCTTAAAAAACAAGATCACTTATTTAAAATTGTCTGATTTACTTTTAAGGGATTGCTTGGGTATTCTTGAGTGAAAGATCCTACACCCGGATCTAGTGTACCTTAGATAAGTAGCAATAGATCATCGCGACTATCCGGCGTATACTGGAATGGTTAAAATGATGGCTACGGTTAATGTGACACTTTGGTTGTCCTGATGGTCCTCATGTTATTTGAGGAAAAATTTGGCTTCCGCGTGGTGTCATCAAAGCATTAACCAGACCTTTAGAACCCTAATTGACTCATCCTGGCCATTAGAAAGTAGTGAGATAACTGACTTCGGTTCCGACTGGGGTTGGTTGAGACTCGATACTACACTCTTTGAGATTGAACTTTAGGGAAGCTAGCTTCGGTCAACCACTTGGTGTTGCACTGAAGTGGACTTAAAGAAAGGTCAATGATTTGAGATCCTTCTAGAACCCGGTTACTATTCTAGGACAGGTTGAACCAACCAAACTTCAGTGGGGAGGGTACTTACCTATGGAACTCATGCAAGCCTTAAAACCTAGGAATGATGGTTGTGTGACTTGCTTGTGCTTGTTATTTATTTAACCTCATAACATCATAACATCATAACATCATGACATCATAACATTGTACTAACCATTTCAAGGACTTAGGGATTTAACTTTGCTCTGTTTTGTGTGAAAAAAAAAAACAAAAAAAAACAAAAAAAAAAGTTTCCCTTTTCGGTAGTTTATGCAAAGTTAAATTCCAAAAGGCCTTGAAAACATTTCATGCATTGCATAGCATAACATAGCATAACAGGTACTCTAAAGGGATCAGTGTTCTCACGGTTTTCCTCCAAACAGAAAAATGGACCTCGAACAAACTGTCAAGGATCTCCATGCTCAGAATGCTCAACTCCAGGAGATGATCTTGAACTTATCCAAGGGGCAGGAGGAACTGAAAGCTCTCTTGCTCGAGAAAAAGAAAGACAAGAAAGCTGTGAGTTACATCAACCCGGGGAGAAGGCTTAAGGGACAGGTTACAGGAGTCAAGATTAGAATTCCGAAGGATTCAGAAGAAGAGACCGAGAATGATTCGGAAGATGAGAATCCTAATCTCGTCAATTCTGAGGACGACGATGAAGATTATGAAAATGAACAGTACTCTCCAAAAGATGGCAAGTACAAGTTGCTGGAAGAACGCATGCTAGCTATGGAAGGTCAGAAGGCGCCTGGTCTAGATTTCGAAAGTTTGGGTCTGGTCTCCGATGTGACCATTCCCCGCAAATTCAAGGTCCCCGCTTTCACTCAGTATGATGGGGCATCTTGTCCTCAGATGCATCTGAGAGCTTACGTGAGAAAGATTCAGCCGTATACCACTAATAAGAAGCTCTGGATCCATTTCTTCCAAGAGAGTCTGTCTGGCACACAATTGGAGTGGTATTATCAGCTCGAGAGCTCTGACATCCACACATGGACTGATTTAGCAACTGCTTTCTATAAACAGTACCAGTATAATTCTGAACTAGCGCCTACTCGGCTACAGTTGCAGAATATGACTATGGGATCTAAAGAAAGTTTCAAAGAATATGCTCAAAAGTGGAGAGATTTGGCTGGCAGAGTCAAACCCCCTATGACTGATCGAGAATTAGTGGACATGTTCATGAGCACACTGACTGGCCCATTCTACAGCCATCTATTGAGGAGTTCCTCATTGTGTTTCACTGAACTTATATTAACAGGTGAACATGTTGAAAGTGGCATTCGAAGTGGGAAGATATAGGCGACTATCTTTGATCCTCCGGAGACTCCTAATGGCATCACTGCCCCTCTGCCTAATCATGACGAGACTGTCAATGCTGTGGAAGATACTGATAACGATTATGACTTGGATAGCTGGATTGTCCCAACAATTGGTGACGGACTCAATAATGGGAAGGCTGAAGACATTATCCCGATTTCCTTTAGTCAGGAGTAATTGTTATTGCTATTTTTGTGGTTCCAAGCATTGTGTCTATACCCGGGGCATAATAGCTAATTTTAAGGGTTTTGTCATTTTCATAAGCATATTCATATTCAATAAATCAATGGACATTTTCGCATTCAAATATTGCGCTCTTTATCTTTCCTGTCATTTTTTTTCAAAACAAGCTATGGTTTCTTGCACACACTCACGTAACAAATCGCGTATCCATATTCACTCTGGATCCTGTTGATAATAGTTCTGCTACTGTTCATTATGACTTTGAAAATCCGATCTACCAAGCCGAGGATGGAAGTGAGGAAGATTGTGAAGTCCCTGGAGAACTCGCCAGGCTGGTACTACAAGAAGAAAAGACCATACAGCCGCAGGAGGAATCAATTGAAATTGCAATGAGTACTGAAATAGACAAGAAAGAAGTCAGAGGTTTCTTGGGGCACTCGAATTACATTGCCCGATTCATCCCGCACTTGACTGTTACTTGCAAACCCCTCTTCAAATTACTAAGAAAAAATCAAGAGATGGTATGGAGTGATGAATGGCAAAATCAAGAAATATCTCCAAGAACCTCCAATTCTAATGCTACCAGTTGAAGGAAGACCTCTAATCATGTATTTGGCCGTGTTAGAAAATTCAATAAGGTGGGCTGGGGCAACATGACGAGTCTGGTCGAAAAGAGCATGTCATACACTGCCTTAGCAAAAGGTACCGACTGTGAAACAAGATACTCACGGCTCGAGAAAGCTTGCTACGCTTTGGCTTAGGCTGCTCGCCGACTAAGACAGTCTATGTTGAATCATACCACTTTATTGATTTCTAAGATGGATTCTATCAAATATCTACTTGAGAAACCTGTTGTCTCCTGAGAGAGTTATCACTGATAATGGTACTAAACTGAACTCTACACGCAGTTCAAAATAAAGCACCATGACTCTTCTCCGTACCGGCCAAAGACGAACGGCGCCGTGGAGACTGCTAATAAGAATATCAAGAAGATCATACAAAAAATGACATAACGTACAAAGACTGGCATGAGATGTTACCTCTTGCTCTTCATGGTTGCGTACTTCGACAGGGGGCAACTCCGTTCTCTTTAGTCTATGGAATGGAAGCCGTTTTACCAGTGGAAGTTCAGATTCCCTCTCTAAGAATTATGAAAGATGCAGGCTTAGATGAGGATGAATGGATTCAAACTCGACTCGATCAGATAAATTTGATTGAAGAGACTCGCGGCTGTTTGTCATAGGCAGATATATCAGAAGCGCATGATCCAGGCATTTGACAAAAAGGTCAAGAGACAGGTATATCAAATTGGCGACTTGGTGATCAAGCGTATCATTCTACCGCAAGGTGATCCCAGAGGTAAATGGACTCCCACATACGAAGGGCCATTTATGGTTAAGAAGATATTCTCTGGTGGAGCCATGATACTTGCTACGATGGATGGCGAAGACTTCCCGCATCCTGTGAACGCTGACATAGTTAAAAAATACTACGCATAACAGAGACCCGCTAGGTCGACGTACCTAGGCAAAAGTAAGGGCATCCCGGCGAACCAAAAGGGTTCGGGCAAAAATTAGGGATAAACATATAAAAATGTACACCCGGCAAGTCGAAAACCTGAAAAGGCGGCTTGGGCAAAAAAGGGTATCCCGGTGGACTGAAAACCTGAAAAGGCGGTCCAGGCAAAAATTAGGGATTAAAGCGTAGGACTATGTCCCGTTCTCTGTCAGCTTCAACCAAGTTCAAGGGACTGAACAAGCCAATCACTTCTATCCGCCAGCAGGAGATGAGATGCTCGAAGACATGATGACAGTAGTGGAATTAAAATCAATAGGACTTTCTCTGCATAGCTTTCTCTTTGTGTTCTTGACAATTTCCTCTTACTAGGATTTCTGTCTCCTTGTACACAAATTGCCTGTTTATAGGCCCTCTTTCAAAATCAATACAATTTTATCTCCAAAAAAGATGCTTTTGTTTTTACTTTTTCCGTTTTGATTGCATAAACGTCCATTGATTTAATTTGAATTGATATATGCATTTGAATATGATTAATGTTTATCAAAAATACATGCCTAAAATAGAAATAGCGAGTACTACACGACTTCAGGATCGAGGAGAAGGTCTAACCCTGCTTCCCAATGAATCCGTTGCTAATTCTATTCCCCGGCTAAGCCAGTTATCCCCGGAAGAAAGTGGCATCACTAGACTGGTCATCTCTTCTACCCCCAGCCAGGCTCTGTTGGATATTTCCACCATCAGACAGAAATCAAGTATCCCTAGCTAAGGAAGGATCATCAATACAAATATCTCCGACCAGAAGACTGAGATTTATTCCCTAGTAGAGTCCCCTGGAAGAACGTTTCAGACACATAGGGCATTCATTACATACCTACATACAATTTTCATTCCGCATCATATGCATTACATCATACAATGCTCTCATTTATTCCAGACGCATAATTCACTCATTACATCATTTCACAGCACACGCATGCATACAACATTTGCATCTCATGCATCATGACATGGCATAAAGCTAACTTTATTTTTCAGGTCAATTATCCTCCTGACACAGTCAAAACAAAGGTCCATTCAGACAGACATCTTTATCAATTACATTCAAGATTCAACTATATCCCTCAGATACTGCCTAGCATATGGTACATTCCGAGGTGTAGTCTAGCGTACGACTGCTTTCTTCTTCAGATACATCTTTCAGATATGCTCCATGTCAACATTCATTCTGACATCCTCCTAACGATGGCATCTGTGAGCTCATCCCAGACATTTATCGCAAATACAGCATACACAAATACTATCAGATATAGCCTAGCGTACGGTTCATTCTGATTCAGCCCAACATATAACTCCTTCCACTCAGATACGATCTAACGGACGATCCATTCTGATCTTCAACTACTCCCAACACGGTCTAATGTATGACCCAGTTGGACCTTCAACAACTCAGATACGATCTAGCGTACGATCCATTCTGACCTTCTTCAACTCGAATACAGTCTAATGTACGACCAAGTTAGACCCTCATCCCTTGCTCAGGTGCTACCTTCGGACAGGTACATTCCTGAATGGTAGTCTGGTATACGGCTACTCCCCTTGCTCAGGTGCTACCTTCGGACAGGTACATTCCTGAATGGTAGTCTGGTATACGGCTACTCCCCTTGCTCAGGTGCTACCTTCGGACAGGTACATTCCTGAATGGTAGTCTGGTATACGGCTACTCCCTTGCTCAGGTGCTACCTTCGGACAGGTACATTCCTGAATGGTAGTCTGGTATACGGCTACTCCCTTGCTCAGGTGCTACCTTCGGACAGGTACATTCCTGAATGGTAGTCTGGTATACGGCTACTCCCTTGCTCAGGTGCTACCTTCGGACAGGTACATTCCTGAATGGTAGTCTAGTATACGATTACTCCCTTGCTCAGGTGCTACCTTCGGACAGGTACATTCCTGAATGGTAGTCTGGTATACGACTACTCCCTTGCTCAGGTGCTACCTTCGGACAGGTACATTCCTGAATGGTAGTCTGGTATACGACTACTCCCTTGCTCAGGTGCTACCTTCGGACAGGTACATTCCTGAATGGTAGTCTGGTATACGACTACTCCCTTGCTCAGGTGCTACCTTCGGACAGGTACATTCCTGAATGGTAGTCTAGTATACGACTACTCCCTTGCTCAGGTGCTACCTTCGGACAGGTACATTCCTGAATGGTAGTCTGGTATACGGCTACTCCCTTGCTCAGGTGCTACCTTCGGACAGGTACATTCCTGAATGGTAGTCTAGTATACGGCTACTCCCTTGCTCAGGTGCTACCTTCGGACAGGTACATTCCTGAATGGTAGTCTGGTATACGGCTACTCCTTTGCTCAGGTGCTACCTTCGGACAGGTACATTCCTGAATGGTAGTCTAGTATACGACTACTCCCTTCCTCAGATGCTACCTAGTGTACGGTACATTTCTGAAGTGTAGTCTAGTGTACGACTACCCCCTTTTTTATCATCAGATTCAGCCTAATGGACGGCTCATTCTGCTCAGATACGGTCTAATGTACGACCCAATTTGACCTTCGTCTCCTCAGATGCTACCTAGTGTACGGTACATTTCTGAAGTGTAGTCTAGTGTACGACTACCCCCTTTCATCATCAGATTCAGCCTAATGGACGGCTCATCGTGCAACTCCAATACAGTCTATCATAAGACCCATTTGGATCTTTAACTCAAAGACAGTCTAATGTACGACCAAGTTAGACCTTCAAATCTTCAAATACCACTCAAAGACAGTCTAATGTACGACCAAGTTAGACCGTCAAATCCTCAGATGCTACCTTCGGACAGGTACATTTCTGAATGGTAGTCCAGTATACGGCTACTCCCTTGCTCAGATGCTACCTTCGGACAGGTACATTTCTGAATGGTAGTCCGGTATACGGCTACTCCCTTGCTCAGGTGCTACCTTCGGACAGGTACATTCCTGAATGGTAGTCTGGTATACGGCTACTCCCTTTCTCAGGTGCTACCTTCGGACAGGTACATTCCTGAATGGTAGTCTGGTATACGGCTACTCCCTTGCTCAGGTGCTACCTTCGGACAGGTACATTCCTGAATGGTAGTCCGGTATACGGCTACTCTCTTGCTCAGGTGCTACCTTCGGACAGGTACATTCCTGAATGGTAGTCTGGTATACGGCTACTCCCTTGCTCAGGTGCTACCTTCGGACAGGTACATTCCTGAATGGTAGTCTAGTATACGGCTACTCCCTTGCTCAGGTGCTACCTTCGGACAGGTACATTCCTGAATGGTAGTCTGGTATACGGCTACATCCCTTACTCAGGTGCTACCTTCGGACAGGTACATTCCTGAATGGTAGTCCGGTATACGGCTACTCCCTTGCTCAGGTGCTACCTTCGGACAGGTACATTCCTGAATGGTAGTCCGGTATACGGCTACTCTCTTGCTCAGGTGCTACTTTCGGACGGGTACATTCCTGAATGGTAGTCTGGTATACGGCTACTCCCTTGCTCAGGTGCTACCTTCGGACAGGTACATTCCTGAATGGTAGTCTAGTATACGACTACTCCCTTTCTCAGGTGCTACCTTCGGACAGGTACATTCCTGAATGGTAGTCTGGTATACGGCTACTCCCCTTGCTCAGGTGCTACCTTCGGACAGGTACATTCCTGAATGGTAGTCTGGTATACGGCTACTCCCCTTGCTCAGGTGCTACCTTCGGACAGGTACATTCCTGAATGGTAGTCTGGTATACGGCTACTCCCCTTGCTCAGGTGCTACCTTCGGACAGGTACATTCCTGAATGGTAGTCTGGTATATGGCTACTCCCTTTGCTCAGGTGCTACCTTCGGACAGGTACATTCCTGAATGGTAGTCTAGTATACGGCTACTCCCCTTGCTCAGGTGCTACCTTCGGACAGGTACATTCCTGAATGGTAGTCTGGTATACGGCTACCCCCTTTACTCAGATGCTACCTTCGGACAGGTACATTTCTGAATGGTAGTCTGGTATACGACTACTCCCTCTTCAAGCAGATTCAGCCTAACGGACGGCTCATTCTGCAATTCAGAACCGATCTAGCGTACGATCCGTTCTGATCTTTCATCCCCATCAAAGTCATCCGCCTAACGAACAGCTCACTCTGATACCTAGATATGGTCCAGTGTATGATCCATTCTGATCCATTATCCCCAGCAGTATATAGCATACTCTGACTCCCCAGCAAAGTCAACAGCATGATGGATGATTCACTATACGGTCTAGCGTATGACCCGGTATGACATCCATGTCTTCAGACATCGTCTAACGTACGACGCAATCGGAAGCTCGTCATCGAACTACCTAGATGGCATCTTTAAGCCCATCCCATCGAGACTAATGGACAAGCGCAAATTTTTGGGGCATTCTAGTGTTCAATAATCTTTCACCTCCAGACCACGAACGGCACATACCATTCTACTCTCTCGGTTCAAGAATATTGAACAGGGGCAGCTGTCATACCCCAAAATTTGCCCATCAATATGTCAAGACATTTTTCAAGGCATTCCGAATCATTTTTATGACACTGATCTCAAATGGACAAAAGCCCAGCTCGCGAACGGCGCGATCCAGAAAATGGCCCAAAACTGGCCTGTTCGCTACGCGTTCGCTACCAGCTCGCCTAGCGAACGTTCGCTACCAGCTCGCCTAGCGAAGCAAACGTTCGCTACCAGCTCGCCTAGCGAGGCTGACAGACAACAAAAAATTTTGGGCTTCGTTCTGAGCCCATTAGGTCATGAAAAATGGCATTATAAATACCAGCACTTCAGTAACGAAAGGGAGGACGGAAAACGGAGGAAGAGGGACGAAAACCCTGGCACAGAAACCCTGGAGGCTACTCCGAGTGCAGAAACCCTGAAGGCCGCTTCTCCGCCCCGAAGCTACCGCCGCCCAACTCAATCCGGCTCGCCAATTCAAGGTTGCAATTCGATTGCAAACAGGTTTGCATTACTATTATCGTGTTATTTTCTTAATTTGCATGTGATACCGCTTTATGTTCTTAACTTGCATGTGATAATATAATTGAATTCATAAACATATTTGAGGTTTTGCATGTGAATTTAAGTGTGCCTGGATATTGTGAATGCTGAACCATATAATTATGTGTTGGATGCCATAAGCCATGCCGCAGGTTGAAGTCATACGGTTCTGAAATTCAAAACCCGCAGCCGCTCGCTAGCACATCGCTAAGCGAGCACGCAGCGAGTGTTCGCTAGACCTTCGCTAGGCGAAGCAGAGGCGAACAAGGGCAGCCGCCAATATTTTGTTTGTTATGTCTTATGCGTATCTGGTCGATTCTATGTTAATTATACACTGTTTTCTTGCTGCTGTTTTTCTTTTACGGTGTAATCCTCGATTGCACCCTGATTTGGTATGCTAACCCGTTTGTTGAATTTTGCAAAGGTTCATATGTCCCAGAAAAAAGACCGCCGTTAGGTCTTCCACTTTATTTGTGGGATACCCTTGTGGAGGCTCACCCTAAATTGCTTAATTAATTTTAATGTGTTAATTTTAATAATTAATTTTAATAATTAATTTTAATGTATTAATTTTAATGTATTATTTTTAATGTATTGATTTTAATGTGGAGATTCATCATAATCACCTAATTAACTTTAAAATGTGGCCTTTAAATATGTGATCTTGGACCTCTCTTTTGCCTTATGATATTACGGTATTACGGTCATGTCCCGCGAATGTGGGGATACACTTAGCAATGGCCCTTCGATTAAATCATCATAAAATAAATCATAGTCCCTCGGATGTTGCCTTCGAAAATACGATTTTGTCCCTCGATGACCCTTCGGTGTAGCCTACGGTTAAATGATGATCGTCCCTTCGAATGCTAAGGTATCCTTACAACTGTTGCCTTCAATGACCTATCGATGACCCTACGGTGACCCTTAAACATCCAAAGGATAAAACTACTTACTTCTCAATAGTAAGGACAGTTTTACCCTCATAAGGATAGGAAACGTTCATAACGACCTTAGGAAGGTATAACTCTCAATTACTGGATCATAACCTAAAACATTTTCCACCCCTCACACTTTACACTTTACAAATCCTAGAAAATCACCACTTGGTATACGTTCATACTAGAATCATTACCGAGTTATATTTTCTAAACCATTTTCAAAATCAAATGAGATAAATACTTTGTATACATTCATACGAGAATCATTACAAAGTTAAACTCTCTTTCAAACATTTTTTAAGCAATTCACCGACACTTTTTCAGACAAAAATATAAGTGATCCAGCAATTAAGAGCCCATGGATAACCATGGATACAAAGGGTGCTAACACCTTCCCTTTGTGTAATGTACCTCCCGAACCCAAAATCTATTGAGGTCTTTCCTGTTCTTTTCCACCTTTCCTTATTGGATAAAAGAAAAGTCGGTGGCGACTCTTGCTATCCGCGACATTGCGATAAAAAGCAAAACACCCCAAAGTCAGTTCACCGTATGACAATATTCAGAATGAAGAATGGTCGAATAGTTCGTTGAAGTTCTAGACTTAAATAAAGTAGTTAGTTTGAGCCAGTTTTTGTAATTTTCGGGCCGGATCCTATAAGGGTCATAATTTGACTTTTATTATATTAGGTCTTTCACTACTACAGTAATCCTAATTCTGAATTTTGATGATACAATATTGCCTAGAAGATTTTATGGAAAGCTAATCCCCAAAGAGCTGATCTGTTGTATTCGAATTCCACTTTGAGGTTTTTAATAATTTCAGTTTAATTTTGATTTCTTTTCAATTCTTCTTATAAACTCGTTTGCTTAATTCAGTTACTTTTGTTTGCTTAATTCGATTGTTTCTTATAGGATAGAGTTGATTAAATTTGATTGTTTGCATGATCCTTAACTATAATCACGTTAGCGTAGCTTTTTCGTTATCGTGTTTGATTAAGTCGCGTTTGCTTAATTCGCGTATGCTTAAATCCGTTTGCTTAATTCGGAAATTAGGAACATACATCATATAATACCAATTTGCGCTTGTCAGTGGGTATTGTAATCGAATGGGATTGAATCCGCTAGGGAATTGAAATTATAAGAATCGATGATAAGTCGAAAATCAATACAATAGATTAGCTTATTTATCAATTTTGCTTTTACCTTTAATCATCTTCAATTTAAGTTTTGAACCTTAAAAACCCCTTCTTTCTATTCGTTTGGTTATAATATTCAAGAGTCCTTGTGATACGATATTCGAGTGTCGCTTCCGTTTTACTACACTTTTAAACTTGTTTTTGACCCGTGTGCGACAGCGGGTCAAATTGGCGTCGTTGTCGGGGATTCTTGTAGATTTTAACCATTATTATAGTCTAACCATTATTATAGTAATAGGTGTTATTTTTTAAGCATTTTTTTGCCTTAACTTTCTTGCGTTTTGATCTTTTTGCGGTTTAAAAAAAATCTGTTTTTAAGAAAATCGTCTCAGATTATTCCGATTCTTTGTCGATTTTTTAGGAAATTCCGCAAAAATTCTCAAATTTCTTAATTGACGTTATTAGATTATTTTTTATATTTTTGTATTTTTTTAATTTTATTTTAATCGTTTTTTTTTCATATTTCAATTGTTTTTACTTAATAGGGACATTGTCGGTATTTTCCTATTTGTTGCTGCATTGCTGAATTAGTTGTGTTTTCTCATTGTTTGTTAATTTTTTTTTCTTTTCTATTGAGTTTAACATGGCTGACCAAAGAATTCTGAGAGAATTTGTTGCCCCTGATGTTGATTATAATGCTTTGTGTATTGGATATCATGTTGCTGCCAAATCCTTGATTGGGAACATGTCATTTAACTCCCAACAGTTCACAACAAGGGATAATTTTGTGATCCAAGAAAAAGGTGTGAATGAGTTTCAGGTTTCTTCTTCCAACAAGGCTCTAGAAGCCAGAATTGATGAACTTACCTCTTTAGTGAAATAATTGATGTTACCCCTTCCACCACCGCCACCATATAACCCTCCATAAGTAACCACCTCTTCACCTTCTGAAATTTCACTAGAGGAACTTGTCAAGCAAATGGTTGTAAATAATCTTCAGTTTCAACAACGAATAGATTCTAGTATTCAGACTTTGCAAACACAAATTGGACAACTTGTCACTTCAATGAATGCCATGCAACAAGCTCAAAGATCGAATCAACTACCTGCCCAAACAGTAGTGAATCCAAAAGTCCCTAATGTGAGTGCAATTTCCTTGAGATCCGAAAAAGTTGCAGAACCAGCCCCAGAAAAAAATAAAAAAATGGTTAGTGTAACACCTGAAAAAAAAACCTGAACCTTTTATTGTTGTTGAGGTTGAAAAAAAAAGTATGTATCACCAATCCCTTTCCCACAAGAAGTACTAAAAAATAAGAAGATTGACGAGGAAGAGCATTCTATTTTTCAAATAGAGTTTCTTTATGAAGTTATTGATGAAGCTTATTCTGATTTGTTTTCAGCTGATTGTCCAACTTTATCTGGTTTTGATGATATTTACTCATGTGAAGATTGTACTAACACTAACCTTTGTGTTGTTTGTGCTGAGATTGATGTTGTCTTACAGGGTGACAGTGTAAATAAAGTTGTTTATGTAGCTGAAGCTCTTGACATTCCGGCTGCCCCAAACATACCATCCATTGAACAACCATATTCTGTAGAGCCTAAACCACTTCCCGAGGATTCATATTATTCATCAAAGCTTCAACTTAAGCAGAAACATAAGAAGGGAATTGGATGGACCTTGGATGACACTTGTGATATTAGCCATTCCATATGTATGCATAGGATCTCACTTAAAGATGAAATAAAAGTAGTGAGGCACCCCCGTAATCCTTTGATTCTTGATATTATGAAAAAGGAGACTACTTTCACACGCCCATTCAACACTTTTACTTATCAAAGATTCTTCTTTGATCCTGAAATACAAGGAAAATGCACTAATCAAAATTTCAAGGTCAATGAACACTACCCAAAGCTACTACACGAGAACCCGACTTTGGAAGAAGAGACTGTAGAAGAACTCTATTTGGGAAAGGCTGCTTATGCAATCACTTATCCTCCTTGACTCCTCGGATGTGTTCTTTCCTTTCTCCCACTCTTATTTTATATTTATACTCTTTCATTGAGGAC
Organism: Lathyrus oleraceus; assembly: GCF_024323335.1. Taxonomy (NCBI): domain Eukaryota; kingdom Viridiplantae; phylum Streptophyta; class Magnoliopsida; order Fabales; family Fabaceae; genus Lathyrus; species Lathyrus oleraceus. The sequence continues at coordinate 174,297,816 of NC_066580.1, read as the reverse complement.
AATGTATGTTTTAAGTGTGGGGGAGGGAACCATTTATTTGTTTTGTTTTCTTTGTTTTTTCTCTGTTTTGGTTTTGGTTTGCTTTCTTAAAATAAAATAAAAATGCATGTTTTTTCCTTTGGTTTTTGAGTTACAATTATGAGTATTTTTCTTAGTTCTCTTGACTAAAGTCTTGTGGTGTGATGTGAAAAATCTGTTGTGCATTTTTAGTATGATAGGTAAGACTAAACTCTAAATTGTACATCATTTGTGGTAGATCAATTAACCTTGTGAGATTCTGTGCCTTATATGGATAACATATAAAAATTCATCTCTTTCTTTCTTGTGTGATTCAATCATGCCTGTTGGTCTCTAGAACTTGAATTGACTCTTGTTGATGTTGTTGTTTACTTGTGCACACTGATATGATAAAGACAACTTTTTTAGCCAGTTAGCCAAAAAGTCAACCCTGAAATAATAGGATCCCTTGTTTGAAATCCCCTTGAGCCTATTATCCTTTTTTTGTTTAAAACTCATTACAAACCGAGAAGTGAAAAACAATGTTATCGTCCTATTCAAAGGATTGAAAGAGTCTTGTTTGGAATTGTGTGGGGTTGAATGATTATGTTTGTAATATTTCAGAAGTTGGTAGAAAAAGAAAATAAAAATAGAAAAGAAAAAAAATGAATGAAAAAAAACGATATATACATGTCAATACATACTCCTTATGAAAAAGAAAAAGAAAAAGAAAAAAAAAAGGAGAAGAAAAATATGAACGAAAACAATTGCTATAGAGTTGTTGGAGTGAATGAAATCTTCTGTAAATTTAACTCCCACTGTTTCTTTTAAATCTCTTTTGTCTCTTTGAATTTTAGCCTAGTACCCCCTTAGGATTTATCTCACTCTTACCTTGGCCATGTTACAACCAAATAAAATTCCTTTTGATCTTTGTATGCATATATTTCAATTGTGGATGTTAGAGTATTTTCAAGCTTATGGTAGTACTAACTTTCATGTTGTGCTTTAAGTGTAAACAGTTAATCTAAACACTTGAGAGTTGAGTGAATAATATCCTGTGAGGATCTTACTGCTGTTGATGTACTCTTTGGTAATCTATTTTCTTATCTGTTTTGAATATCACAAAAAGTTGCTTACTAACACCATATTCTTGAAGCTTAGACTTAGAACTTTGCTTGCACCTTGTATCTTGATAACCTTTGGAATTGTATGTTTTGTTTGTTCTTATTTTTTTGTTTTGAGTTTTGAATTTATAATTTTGCTCGGAGTGCAAAAGTTCAAGTGTGGGGGAATTTGATCAGTGGATTTTGATGCACTTTATTCTACTATTGTACTTAGGAAAATCTATAGTTTATTATATTATTTTTAATATTTTAGTGTGTTTTAATATTTAAATTTATTTTTGACTTTATTTTATTTTCGTGCTTTATTTTCAGCATAAATAGTTATTTGATACCTTATCACTATGCAGATCATAACCTGGGCTATAGGAGTCGGATTAACATGTTCTAATATGCGTTGGAAAGATAATAGAAAGAACTACACGTTCCATGTTGAAGTCAAAAGCATATTCAGAATGAAGAATGGTCGAATAGTTCGTTGAAGTTCTAGACTTAAATAAAATAGTTAGTTTGAGCCAGTTTTTGTAATTTTCGGGCCGGATCCTATAAGGGTCATAATTTGACTTTTATTATATTAGGTCTACAGTAATCCTAATTCTGAATTTTGATGATACAATATTGCCTAAAAGATTTTATGGAAAGCTAATCCCCAAAGAGCTGATCTGTTGTATTCGAATTCCACTTTGAGGTTTTTAATAATTTCAGTTTAATTTCGATTTCTTTTCAATTCTTTCTATAAACTCGTTTGCTTAATTCGGTTGCTTTCGTTTGCTTAATTAGATTGTTTCTTATAGGATAGAGTTGTTTAAATTTGATTGTTTGTATGATCCTTAACTATAATCACGTTAGCGTAGCTTTTTTGTTATCGTGTTTGATTAAGTCGCGTTTGCTTAATTCGCGTATGCTTAAATCCGTTTGCTTAATTCGGAAATTAGAAACATACATCATATAATACCAATTTGAGCTTGTCAGTGGATATTGTAATTGAATGGGATTGAATCCGCTAGGGAATTGAAATTATAAGAATCGATGATAAGCCGGAAATTGATACAATAGATTAACTTATTTATCAATTTTGCTTTTACCTTTAATCATCTTCAATTTAAGTTTTGAACCTTAAAAACCCCTTCTTTCTATTCGTTTGGTTATAACATTCAAGAGTCCTTGTGATACGATATTCGAGTGTCGCTTCCGTTTTACTACACTTTTAAACTCGTTTTTGACCCGTGCGCGACAGCGGATCACTTTCTTTTTCACTAAATTTCCTTAATGTTTCGAGAGTGAAAAATATCAAGTAAGGTTTTGTTTGTTTTGGTGTTGGGGTTAGTGTTCTAATTTACTTAGGTGGAATTTATCTCATGTGTAATATCTCCTGTGATAAGTTTTTGCTTGGTTCATGAGTTAAACCATTAAAAACTCTTTTTTGGTTTGTGAGAATTTCCCTGAACATCTTCGTTTAGTTCATGAGATTAGTCAGAAAATCTCTATTTGGTCTGTGAGTGTAGCCTGTTGTAAAATTTCTCATTTGATTCATGGGGTTGTATGTTGAAATCTATGTTTGATTCCTGAGATCATCCTGGTGTAAAAGCTTTGTCTTGTTCTGAGATCGCCCTAGTGTAAAATCCAGTGTTTGGTTTGGAGGGTAGGAAGTGTAAGACTCCAATTTGATTGTAAAAAGTTTTGTGGGTATAATCTATGAAAAGATAACATCTATTTTGGAAACTCCCAAGAAGATATTCTTAGGGAGAAGAGTATGTCAAGTGGTTAGGCCAAACCTCTATAAATATCTAGTGTAATTCTCTCAACCCTTATCTCTTTATATTTCTGCTATTTATTTATTTTCGTTGTATTTTCATCTTTCCTTTTCTTTACATATTTAGGTGTCTATTATTTGTTTTGTTTACAAAATTGTTTTAAAAAATTTCTTCAATCAAAGAATATTTAATTGAATATCTCTTTTCAAATCCACACACTTAACTCCCCTCCCCCCCCCCCCCCCCCCCCCCCCCCACACACACACACACCTCTTGTTTTTTATAAACTCCCACCACCTCTTGTGTTTTGAGTCACTTGTCCAACAAGTGGTATAAGAGTTTAACCCCTATTACAAGACTAATTGTCTTAGGAGGTAGAATGACAACTGCAAACACTTCTATTTTTAACAAATTCCTTTTCATGAATACACATCCATGTTTGATGGTGAAAGATTTAAATCATGGAAACAAGAATAATTTTTTTTTGAAGCTAATGATTTTGAAATGTGTGACTTTATCATCCATGGTCTATTTATTCCTGTTTATTGTGTCAATAATAAAATAGTAAATAAACATGATTTTCTTTTGATCAAAGAAGATAAAAGAAAAATCAAACTTTGTTTTAAAGCTAAGTACTTGATGATGAGTGCTCTAAGATCCAAAACGTACCTTTATGTATTTAATTGTATTTCAGCCAATGAAGTATGGGAAACTCTTATATGATTCATGGAGATTTTCCTAAGAAAGAACAAGATAAAATTAACATATATATATCCATGAAAATGAAACACCAAATAAACACGAAGGCCATCTTCATAGATGGTGCTTAAACATTGGAATCCTTGAAAGTTAGGTTAAAGCTTTATATCTAACAAATATCTGTGATTCAAGATTTTGGCCAAAAATCTTATCCAATCATTAATTCAAGAGATGGAAGTATGTTTCTTGAGTTTCGGAAAAAACCTAGGAAGAAGGAGATTGTTGATAAACTCAACTAAATAATCAAAATTTTGAAAAATGAAGGAATAAACTCAATAACACTAGAAGATTCCTCATCCTTGTCATCAAAAGAAATAAATGAATAATCAACACCAAATGTGTCTTTTAAAAGAATCATAACGATAAATGCACAATCACCCGAAGAATCTTCATCTGATGATAGAAGGGGAAAACTTTTTCCACCTTGGTTGATTGTTAATTAAATGTCAACTCTTGGTCAATGGATTGTCAGGCCAACGGTCAATGGGTTCACAGATCAACGGTTCGGCTTGGTCAAAAGTTAATTATTAACTAAATTAATGGTCAACCATCAATGTGTTGGTTGGTCAACGATTATGTTGATTCATGGCTAACTTGAGTTGGTTTGCTAATCGAGCATGGATATTTGGCCCATTAGAATTTCAAGAAATTTTAAATATGATTCTCTATTAGTTTTGTTAGAATAACTGAAGCCATAAGGAAGAGGTGATGATGCCAGTTAAAGAGACAAAGGTAGAAATTCTTATGATTATATTTTTGAGTTTTGACAAACTTTTGGAGATATCTAAAGAAAACTTAGAGAGGAAACAATGGAAGTTCAATGGAGTTTTTGGAATTTGGCAAACATATGGAGATATCTAAGGGAAATTTAGATAGACAAAAGAAGAAAATATACTGGAGTTCTTGAAATTCGACAAACTTTTTTGGCTGCATTTAAGGGGATTAGAAAAGTTTTCTAAACACTTTGAGTTTGTGTGTTTCATGTATAGAGTTTGAGATATTGAGAAACACTTGAGTAAAAAAAATAAAGTTGATTTTTTGGATTTAAATGATTATTTTCTTGTAAGTATAACGAATTAGGAAGCTTCTCTCTCTTAAAATAAAAAAAAAATTAATTTGATCGAATTGGATAAACAAATTCTTTATATACTAATTTCTTATCTTCCTCTTATTTATTACGGATTATTTGATAAATTGATTTTTAATCATGACTATTTATTTTAATTGTTTTCTTTTTCACGTATCATTATTCTTGAAGTGCTTAATATTATTATTAAATTTTCACAACGAGGAACATATTGATCTAGTTGAACCTTTTTAGTTTCACATCATTATGACTCACAAACCACGTGAAAGTCGGAATGCGACGAGGACTCTTCCAAGTCCAAACATGTTTTTAGTCCCATCTACGGGTGATTGTTTTCATGTTGCAACTGATAAGCACTCTGAACACGCAAAAACATGTTCCAACCAATAATGTCAGTCCCATCTAAATTCACATTAGATCAAGATAGAAATTGACGAAACTAATGTCTCATATTAAAGTTGCTTTACTCTTCGTCTTTCAAAACATCTCTAGCCACTAAAGTTTCACTAGTCTATTTATAAATTAAAATTGTTACCAGCACGGTGCAAGTTATTGTTCACATTCTCTTCTTATTCTATATATATTTTTCTTTTTAAAACATGTTTCATACTTTTAACATGCTTTAAGACTCGTTGAAATCGTTCACCTAAACGAGATAGATTGGTGCTTCTGAAATTTTTCGTTAATATGTTTCAGTTGAATTTTTATTTTTATTTTTTTGATTATTTTATATTTTAATTATCTTTTTTTTATTATGTTTCCTCTTGAAATTTTATTTTAAATCTTTATTTCTTTTTTTATATTTTAACTATATTTTCCTTCAGCCTCAAACTCTTAAAATTTTAATCATAAATTTTGAATTTGAATTCAACTTTGAACATGCACTATTATTAAGCTTTTAAAAAAAATTGTCGTTTATTATAGGTGTATTGAATTTAAAAAATTAATCTCTGCAGTTGTGAATAAAAGATATTTGAATCAATTTTTAAATTAACATGCTCGAGCAATAAATAGAAACACATAATTTTTTTCACAAAATTATTAATAAGATATTTGAATAAATTTTTAAATTAACATGCTCGAGCAATAAATAGAAACACATAATTTTTTTCACAAAATTATGAATACCCTATTTTATTTATAATTAGCAACACTTCTGTGTGTCTATCTATACTTTTTTTATTAAATACGTTTAATGTTAATTTTAATTAAAAATTATGTAAAAAATTAATAATAAAAAATTATATAAAAGATAATAATAATAATTTCAAGAAAAATTATTATTTAAGTTAATAAGAATAAAATTGATAAAAAAAATAGATAACACAACAACCAAATTTTGTTTTTATATATTAATATAGATAATATAATTTTTTAAAATTATATTTAATTGAAATAATGAGGATAAGACGTGTTTGCTTTATGTGTGTGGTTATTTGACAGTGTACTGGTGTTTCTAGTACAAGTGTGGTTGAGATTTCTATTTTGGCTTTGTAACAAATTTTGTAGTACTTCAGTCACAATGATTAATTTGTTTTGCAAAAACTAAAAATGTGTAAAATAAAACACTTGTTCTAATTTTTATTATAATATTAATTATTATTTTAAATATATGTAATTTAATTATTAAGATTATCTGAATCACATTTAAACAAATATATTCTACTTTATAATTATAATTAAAAGGAATACAATAATATATAATAATAATACTTCAATAAAAATATTGCATTTCATATTGAAGGAATTGTATCCTTTAAATCTAATATGTAGTTACTAATTCTGAAATGAAATATTTAATGGAGATTTACAATCTAGTCATTTTAAGTAATTATAGTTTTTTTTTTCTAAAGGTCAATTATGATTTAAGAATTTTATATTCCAGAATTTATTATTTATTATTATAATTGGATATAGGAGGTCACACTCTAAGAATTTATGGACTAAATTATTACAGTATATATAAAATTTATAATGTAAAAATATATAAGATATACTTTCAAAATATAGTTGTTTAATGATAAAGAGTTATTATTAATTAAAAGATTCATTTATTTGTAAATTTATTACAATTAAATATAATTTAAATAGGAGTATTCCACTCTTTATAATATATATATATATATATATATATTATATATATATATTATATATATATATATATAATATATTATATATATATATATAAACAAAAGGATTCAGTTCTTTGCTCTGATGGATGATTTAAAGGAGTTTCAAGGTGACACTTTCAAACCAATTAATTTATTTTATATTATAGATCTTTTATTGGTAGAAAAATATTTCCTGCAATTTTGTTTAGAGCGTCTAAAATCGTAACACGGTTCTTTTTTTTTTTTTTTTTTTTTTTGATAAACACTTGTATTAAAACGCACAAGGGGTGCAACCCAATACAAAGGGAAAAGTTACAGTCCAATGAAACATGCAGGATTATCAAACCATAATTCTCTATTAATATCTATATTCCCCTTAGACAAAATAGAAATCCAATCCCACCCAACAGATTTAATAATCAATAAAATCTCTACCACATTCCAAATGGAATGTTTAAAAACCAAATTATTTCTCGCATTCCAAATGCTCCAACAAACCAAAGACCAAATAAACGCGAATAAAGGCGGCTTCACTTTTCCATCCAACGAATTAGACAAAAAACACAGCACATCTTCTCCGGTAACAATAGTACCCATAACCGATAAATCCAATATATCATCAAAATCCACTCCAAACCATGAAAACACATCCTTCCAAATGGTTTTAACTTTGCAACACTTAAGAAAAAGGTGACCAACAGATTCCTCTTCTAACTCACATAAGGGACAAAAAGAACCCTCCACACCTACAATCACACCTCTATGCGAAAGTTCTTTTCTCGTCGGTAAGGCTCCCAAGATCCATCTCCACCCAAACAACTTGACTTTACACGGAATAATAGCTTTCCATAATCTTTGAAGTTCACAACGTCTAAACTCACTACCAATATGATTAACCGCATTCAATGAGTACAAACGTTTAAAAGCATTCCTAACCGAAAAACCCTCCACATCTCTCCACCAAATTAATTTATCATCCTCATTCGAACACGGTTTTACATCCTTTAAGATCTCTGTTAACTCCTTCCAATCCTCCAATAATTCACCTACTAATAAGTTAGAATCAACACCCACCTTCCAACGCCAACCCTCATTTTCCCATAAACCACAATTAATCACAAGAGCATTAGGAAAAGAACAAACCTCAAATAACCGAGGAAAAAGAATTTTAAGAGAAATATTTCCCAACCAACAATGCTTCCAAGCAAGAAAAGAATTGCCTCTTCCCAATTTACAAGAAATTGAGTCACAAAACCAATCATGACCGCCAAAAGGAGTACCACAAACCAACCGAACATCTCTCCACCATAAAGAGTAATTAGACAAAACCGGCTTTGACACCACATCACAAAGAGATTGCAATCCACTACCATATCTAAATTGAAGTAAATTAAACCAAATCGCATGCTTATCATTAAGAAAACGCCAACCCATTTACTCATCAAAGACAAATTAAACCACTCCACATGCTTAACACCTAAACCTCCTTCCTCCGTTTTCAGACAAATTTTATCCCAACTAACCCAACACATTTTTCTACTGCCACCACCATCCCCCCATAAGAAATTCCTTTGAATTTTGATAATATCCTCCAAAACACACTTAGGAGCCTTAAAGAAAGAAAGTAAAAAGATGGGCAAATTGTTAATCACCGAATTAAGTAAAGTAACCTTACCTCCAAGAGAAAGCTGTTTCCCTTGCCAACCACTCAATCGCTTCTTCATCTTAGAAAGCATCATAGACCAAAAGAGTCTACGTCTATGGTTACCTCCAATAGGAATACCAAGAAAAGAAAAAGGAATCTTTTCCAACTTACAAGCCAAAAAAGAAGACGCCGATTCCAAAATAAAATCCTTCACATGCACACCATACAACTTACTTTTCTTTAAGTTAATACACAATCCCGACACCAATTCAAAACCCCTCAATAAAGTTTTAATACACCATAAGTTTTCCTTTGATCCATCACACACCAACACCGTATCATCTACAAATTGGAGCATCTCAAAATGAATATCCTCCGAAACCACAAAACCTTTGAACGATCCCAACGAAACCGCTTTCCTCATCATACCCGCCAAGCCTTCTCCCACCAAAAGAAAAAGAAAAGGAGAAAGAGGATCTCCTTGACGTAACCCTCTAGATGTATTAAATTCTAAAGTTGGGCTACCGTTAACTAAAATTGATACCGAGCTAGAAAAAACCGTACCTTCCATCCACTTCATCCAAACCTCACCAAAACCCATTTTTCTAAGCATAAATTTAAGGAAGCCCCATGAAACACAATCATAGGCTTTCTCAAAATCAACTTTCAACACCATACATTTCCTACGCTTCCTTTTCGCAAAATCTAATATCTCATTAAGCACCACCACCCCATCAAATAATTGTCTCCCTTCAATGAATGCCGTTTGAAAAGGCGACACAAGTTTACCAATCACCAATCTCAACCTAGCCGCCAGAATTTTTGATATTAACCGATATAAGCAACCCACTAAACAAATAGGACGATACTCATCAATGCTAATCGGACAATCAACTTTAGAAAAATGGGAGAGTAATTATCAACCATAAAGATTAGTTTACTTCAAAAAAAATTGAAAGCTATATTTTTTATAATCAAGATTTCTTTTAAAGGTGGACACAATCCTAATTTTGTACGGACTATATAGGAAACATATCCATCTGAATTTTTTTGAACGATTAAAACAAAAAAAATGACTTAGTGAAATAATTATACTTGCCCTCTCTATCCATTTAAGATCAATTTTATGTGCATAATCTCTTTATGAATAATAAAAAAAGTGAAATGCTTAATCAACATTATTTTTTATTCAACAAGTGTTAAGAAAATGATGTAAAAATTGAGGAAAATGTTATTATTTTATTTCATTAACAAATCTTTAACGTTTATAAACAAAACCTTTAATATGCTTTTATAGCATTTATTGCATACCCAGAAAAAAAATGGTGTAGTATATCACTTAAAATTTTTTATCATCCATTATTATTTTTTGGATTATTATATTTTTTAAATATGATTAGGAATATGTTTTTCAATATTATCGGATAAGAAAAGAACACCAACCACATTCTATAAGATGAATCTCAAGAGCAAAAATATATTTGATCAAGGTTGGTAAACAACAACAAAAGCAACAACAACAATAAAAACAACACACAAGCTTGAAAGATTTTCTAACTAATTAAAAAATATTAAATATTTTTCTATCATACCATACATCTAAGAGAATGATATTTATGAGTTTGATAGGTAAAATATATGTTAGATTAGAGCAAAAATTAATGAGCATATATTTTTATAGGAAAAAAGAGTAATCTTTCTCTTTGGTTGTTAGGATAACCAAATGAATATATTGTTTAGTATTTAAAAAAAAAAGAATGATACCATTAAAAAAGAAATAAGAAATGAATTGCATTTGTTAAAAACTGAAGCATGTCCCTTAGTTAATTTACCTCTCGATTGTGTGTTGTATCTGAGGGATTTAATTAAAGGTGATTGGTTGAAATTTTATTTAAAAATTATTATGAACTCCAAATCTATTTAATTTAATTAAATAATTATTTTTTCTTTCTATTTTTTCTCTCTTTCCTTCTTCTTCCTCTCTTTGATATTTCTATCACTATAAAAAAACATTGAATCATGGCTGCAAACATTCATTTCATTTTGTCGTTCCAAGAAAAAAAGCTTAATGTTCTTCTAGTTTATTCTGATTTCTTTTTGTTAGTTGTAATTCAAATTTAGTTTCATTCACTTTTAAATTTGATTTGCATTTGAATTACATTTAGCTTGGGCTTGTGCACATAAGCTAAAGCTTAGTCTATTTAGATAGAATTGATTGTAACCGTTTTTCATTTGAGAGTAAAAAAATTTAGTTACCGAATTTTATCTCTCTTCCATCTTCTTCATCTTCAATCTTTATGCTCCAACAATTGATATCTAGAGCTTCGGTTCTATTCACATGAAAACACGAGTGTACATGAGACATGTGTGATTGATTATGTTAATTCAATTCACAATGAATTGAAGATCAGAATCAAAACATAATCACATTTCTTGATTCTGTGGGATTGAGAAACACGACTATTAGTGAGATCTGAGTGAAAGAATTGGAAATGGTAGCTTTAACACAAATATGTGCGTTGTTTGGCACAAATCTTTAACATCAATCTTTCAGTATTTGATGGAAAGATGAACGGCGGAAACAGTATCTTTAACACAAATCTTTAACACGAAGATGAACGGCGGAAACGTTAGCTTTAACACAAATCTTTCAGTATTTGATTGAAAGAATTGGAATTAGTGAATAATTCAGATATGTGTGTTGTTTGGCGCTCAAGATGATCTTGAACTTGTCAATGAGAGTTACGCGGTGGTTGTAGCAGATGCAACAGAAGCATAAAGAAACATGCAAAGAGAAATAATGAAGAAGGATCAAAAGATGTTGTTATATATCCATCAGTGTGTGGATACGAATGTGCTTGAGAAGATTGTTGATTCAATGATGATGAAGGTTGCGTGGGACACACTGGTACGGAGCTACGACGATGATGCATTAGTGAACAAGGTGAAGCTTCAGTCTCTACATATGCAATATGAGAATCTCAACATGAAGAACAATGAGAAGGTACCTGATGACATATCCAGAGTGATTTTGATCACAAATAAGATGAAATATTATGGAGAAACTTTCTCTGAACAAGTAATCATTGAAAAGGTACTGAGATCACTTACTTCTCAATTTGATTATATTGTTGTAGAAATTGAACACTCTAAGGACATCAACACCGTGAGAATTGAAGAACTGCATAGTAGTCTAGAGACACAAGAGTTGCGTCTGAATAGGGTCTGAATGCTGCTTTTGTCAAGAAGAATAAGAAGAAAGCATGGTCAGAGCACAAGAAAAAGCATTATGGTGGTGGTTAGAAGTTAGAATCCTCCAATTCAGATGAGAAGAAACACAAGAGTGTTCATAAGGGAAAGAAGAAGTTTGAAAAGAGAAAGGTTAAATACTATTGTTGTAAGAAGTTTGACCATTTTGCTGTTGATTGTTGGTCAAACAAGGAAATGAAATCAGAAAAAGCAAACATAGCCAGAGGAGATTCTGATGATGAACACTTTATATTGATGGCTTCTGAATCTAATGATGGGTATTTAGTAGACTGATGGTATATGGACACTGCCTGCTCAAATCACCTAACTGGAAACAAACAATGGTTGATTAATTTTGACTCTAGAAAGAGGACAAAGATCAAATGTGTCAATGATGAATACCTTAATACTGAAGATATGAGAAATGTAAAAGTCAGAGTGAAGAATATAAAAATTGTTCTGATCAAGGATGTTTGATATGTTCCTCGCATGAAGAACAATTTAATGAGTGTAGGTCAGCTAATTGAGAAAGGTTTCTCAGTTACTATGAAGGGCATTCTTTTGAAGTTGTATGATTATGATCAGAAGTTGATTATGCAATCTGAATAGGGAAACAACATAACATTCAAAGTGAATGTGGAAACAATTGAAACTAAATGCCTTGGTGCAGAAGCTACTGAAGGTGACAGTAAGTTGTGGCACAAGAGATTAAGGAATTTGAAATTTCAGAAGCTTAGGGCATCTGAGATTCTGAAAAGATTTGAGCTAATAACAATCGTTGAGCTGAATTCTGACTGCCGCGACTTCCTCATGGAGCTTTCTTATCTTGATTAGAATCTTGTTGATGCAAAAATAACAGTCGGTAGTTGAAAGGTCACCTATGCATTGTTAGACGCCGATGACGTCTTCGGTGGTTATGGAGGCCAAATCTTGTCATAGTTGAAATGATCATAACTGAATTTGGAGGTTTGCTTGGATTCAAAGAAAAGGGAAAAATTGGAATAAAATAAATATTTCATTCGTTTATTGAAAAATATCACTTCTCAAAAGTAGTAAAAGTCATAGGTTAAGCCACTCAAAATTCAAGCAAAAAGTGGTAGAAAAATAAAGGCAAAGTCATTAAAATTCAAGTTAATTACTAGTGACTCCTTGCCTTACATCCTAACTTGGTACTTTTGCTAAACTTCAACATCATTGGTCTCTAACTACCATTAACTACCTATTTCTTCACAAACCATCCATTTACCTAATTATCCTTAACTACCACAACTTCCAAACAAACACAAATTTCAACTTTCATTTTTTCACTCAATCCTAGCCATTCTTAACAATTAATCTTATGGTTGAAATTGGTGATCCGCAACTAAGGATTAAATTAACTCTTAACCGTTGATAAACCAATTACTTGGATCACAATCCAAATGTGATCATTCACCTACTAAGTCTATATAAACATGTTATCTTTCATAATTTTGACCTTAGCTAACATCACTAACCTAACTTAGAAAATTCACAATTAACCATTAGCTTTTCACCATTTTTCTTCTATTCTCTCTCAATATCCATCTTCTCCCTCACCCTCACCAAAGTTCATCTTCATCACCATTTATAATTTCACATTGAAGTTCTAAAATGGTGGAACTTAGCCACCAACAATTTCTACATTATCATCAACAATTATCAATCAAAAATTCAAGCATTGTCATCAAAAATCATCCATCAACAATTTCTACATTATAATCAATAATCATCATCTAAAGTTTATCAAGATTCATCAACAATCATTATCCAAAGTTGACCAATTCAAGATTACTCATCAATATTATCTTCTACATTCATTCATCATAAAAAATAATCACTAAGCCTTGAAAGTTAATTGGATTAAAGGACTTATTCTTGAAGTTTTCCGGACTTCTTTTCAACGCTCCAATTTTCAACACTAACCGGAGCAAATCTCCGCTCTGTCGGTAATCATTTATCTCTTCCACATCCTTGCTATGAATTATTGGATGTTTGCTTGTTGATTAATTTAAGCTAGTGTTTTGGAATTGCTAATTAGATTAATCACTTATTTTTACATGAAACACATAAATTTGAAAATAATGATTTTTCAATTAATAACATGTGAATATACCATTCGAATCAATTTTTCACGCTGATCGTGAATATATAATTAGTTTTACATTCCGATGCATAGTTTAGTCGACTCGACACATTCTTTAATCGAATATCATCCACTTTTGTTATTTTTCAGTGTAATTCGTAGCTTATTTCACAATTTGCAGCATATATTAGATTTCTTTATGAAATTATGATTCCAACAATATATTAACTCGTCAAATTCAATTTCGTTGGCCGTTATCGGAAACTTGTTCAAAGTTGACATTGTCAATTTTACACTATAGCTATAAAAATGATTGTTATTTAATTTACTTCCTCCATCCCATAATGAGTGGCTCAGTTGGAATAAATGAGTGTCTCAAAACAAATGACCAATTTCAATTTTCAAGGTATCTTTTTCACTTTTACCCTCTAATTAATATTTACTTTCATCATTCTCAATATATGATAAAGATAGTTTAGTAAAAATATCATTTTTTCTCTTTCATTTATTCATTTTTCTTAATCTTTGTGAAATTATCAACTGAATCATTTATTATGGAACTAAGGGAATATCAGGTAACAATCACTTTTTTTATTATTTAATTATGTGAGTTTAATCATGGCTATCCAATTATCATGTGCACCATGGTCCGCATGTATGCTGCAGGTGATAAGCTTGGCACATGAAAAAAAAAATCGATTGCATTTCTTTTCCATAAACATGGCGATGACTAGTAGTTATTGGGCATGGTGTTTTGGCCTAATTCCTATTTTCCTCATGTTGCAACCTCTAATTAATAAGTTGTTTTATAATTAAAAATAACACCCAGCTTTAATTCATTAAGTAATTAATACACACACAAAAAAAAAAATTAAGAAGCAATGCTTTTGTGTTGGGTTCTGAATTATAAACAAATTAAAAAAAATTCTATTAAACATTTCAAAAGCAAAAAGATAACAGAAATTAGATTTTATTTTTGCTTAATTAGAGTTAATTTAGTTTTTTTTTAGTAAAAATAAGATTTTAGTTCTCATAATTAATCATGATTAATTTTCATAATTAGAGTTAGATTATAATCACTTAGAAAATTGAGATTAAAAAAGAGAGTATGGAGATTAGTAGAAAATGTTTGATTAACAATTGAATTAGACTTTAATTGTTCTTTGTTACTTTGAAAATAAATGATAAATGTTTTAGAACCTAATTACATTTTAATTGATTTTAGTTCATTAATTCATTTTTAAAGATAATGATTCATCATGATTTTAACCACTCATTGTATGTTAATTGAAGTTTTGGTTAATGATTCAATATGGTCCATAATTGTTTTTAGCCATTTTTTGATTAAAAAATCATGATCACATTACTTTCTTTTTAGATATTTTGGTTCACTTTGATGCATGTTCAAGTTTAGACTTTAATCTTTAATCTGCATTCATTAGAATTAGCATTCTTTTTGTATCTATTTTAATTGTATTTTGATGCATGAATCATGATCATGATTGTGAATTTGTTAGGATTTACCATTGCCACTTGATTGATTTTAGGGCATGGTTAAGAATTATATGCTTGTATGAACCTTTTCACATTTCTTGTATGGTTGACGGTTCATTCCCCCATTGTGGATAATATGTCTCTCATTCCCATGAACATGTAATGGCTTAGGACTTTATTTTCTTTGTTGTTTACTTTACATGTTAATTGATAAGATAAAAACAAAACAATAAAAGAATACTTTTTAAAAGAATAAAAACACACTTGATTCAACGTTAAGTGCTTTTCAAAATCAAATATAATCAAAAGCAACGCGAGTGCTTGATCCAACATCGAGTATCTCTTCCATTTCACATTCATTCACTTCTATCTCAGTCATTCTATCTCATTCTATTCAACTTTTATCCTTGATCCATTTCAAGTCATCTTCATAATAAATTGGATAAAAAAGATGGGATGTACGTACTTGTGCACTATGTTTCAAGTACTTGGGTTGTCGGTCATACCTAGCTTGTGGTCCGATGCTTAACATCCTTTCAAAACACTTAACAAATAAAACGAGTCAAATCTGGTGCTCTGAGAGTGAAAAAAATGGTTAGGATGCAACCGTCCTCTAAACACCCGAGTATTCTGATTGTTGGTCGTACTTAACCAGTGGTTAGACACTTGTCTCCCTCTAAGTACCAACGATTGAACTTGTTAAATAAATTTCATAATTATAATAATCAATCAAAGATATTATTCTGCCTTATGGCGCCATCCATTTCTTTCATGATTCATTGCCCAATATTTTCAATCATAACCATTCACTTCAGTCATATACTGTTTCTTTGGACCGAATACTATATTTCTCGGGACTCCATATATACCTTTTAAGCCAATAACCAATGGCTACCTTTAAAGTAAGAGTTGTTTATCTCGTAAACAAACATTTCATTTTGTTTTCTTTTTTGCCAATATGTCTGTTTTACTCTTTAGTTCAGAGTTAATTCCTTTATGGATTCAAACAATATCATTATCTTTTGATCTTGAGTTATATCTTTTATCATCTATCATTCAATATTATGATCATTCATCTCAGTGATATACTGTTTCTTTGAACCTAATACTATATATTTTGGGATTCCATATATACCTTTTGGGCCAATAATCAATGTCCACCTTTGAACCAGTAGTTGTTTGTCTCGTAGACAAACATTTCATTCTGTTTTCTTTTTGGCCATATGCCACATTTACTCTTTGATTCAGATATAATTACCATATGGATTCCAACAATACCATTATCTTTTGGTTCAAGTTATACTTTCATCACTTCTGTCAAATCTTTCAATTCTTTTACGTCTTAGTTCCATGAACTACGGAGTTCTAAATTTCTCATTGCACGATGAGAATACGTAGATACGAGGATACAAATCATTGACGAGCATATTTATTGTTATTTCTTCTTCTGCCTTAGGGCACCATCCAGACCTTCCATCATTCAATACATTCAGTACCTTCAATCATTCACCTCTCGTGATATACTTTCTCTTTGAACCAAATACAATATTTCTTTGAGTTTCATACATATTTTTGGGCCAATAACCAATTCATGTCTTTGAATCAAGAACCTTTCCTTTATTTACTTACCTTACAGCCTTATATAGGAAATACCCTTTATTTTTCAGTCAATATGCCACTTTATTAAAGACATCTTAAAAGTAGAACACAACATGACATGTGATGGTTACTGATGATATAATAGTGCTCTTGTTAAGGATGGATGAGCATTGCAACAAGGAAGCAAAATATGAACATCAACATTGATGATGCAACACCGATATGGTAAAGACGAAGCTCAACAACAATAATGCTTTTATTATTACTTTAATAGTCAAGAGAAAAATAATATTATCATAATATTTTTTATATATTATTTTAATGTACCTTTTAATCAGTCAAAATTTATAAATAGATATAAAATTGCCACATTTTTATAGCGAAAAGGATTAGTCTTCCCCACGTTAAATGTCACCCACAATTTATTGTAATGAAAGTAAGTCTATTAATCTTTTCTTGTGACTCACTATATCACAAATAATACTTTAGTACTAGTAATTTTTATATAAAAAACGTGTTTCATATGCAAACAATAAATTCATCTTGTTGACTTCAACTTTATTTCTCCTATAAAAAAATATTATATATAGAAGAGATGTGACTCATACATGTAATATTTTAATAACACTGTTAAACGTTAAAATATTATGTATATAAATATTTTAATAAATTTAACATTTTACCTGTTATGGTACTGGTTGCTATCATTGGAGGTGTGACCTCTCAAGTATACTGAGAAGGACCACCACTAATTGAAACAATAACACCAAAAGAGTTTAGTTGGTGTTGTCGTCTTATGAAATTGAAGCAAAACCACAAAAGTTTCTTTGAGTGGTCACGAGAAAATATTGTTATATAAAAGACACACATGTAGTAGTGTTATTTATATCCAAACCTGCACTCTTCTCTATTTCATTCTCATCCAAACACAAAAACAACATGTTAAGTCTTAAATGTTTAGTGGAATCAAACTCTCTAAAGTCGATTCCTTCAAAGTATATCTGTCTCAACAAAAATGAAGAACATGATTCCATATTGTTAAATGAAACAGAGAATGTTCCAATCATTGATTTTTCTCAGCTCATATCGGTTGATTTTAATATCCGTTCCATGGCTATTCAAAAACTAGGTGATGCATGTCGCGATTGGGGTTTCTTTATGGTATAATTTATATAGTTTTTTTAATTGATTTATTTAAACTTGATCTATTTTACTTACCTATCAAATATATATAATATTTTTGAAATGAATTGTTGAAGTTAATAAATCATGGAGTATCGGAGAAGTTGAGAGATGAAGTGTTAAGAGGAAGCCAATGTTTTTTTGATCTATCAAGTGAAGATAAAAAGGAATATATTGGTGAAAAACTATTTGATCCAATTAGATGTGGAACAAGCTTCAATATCAAAGTTGATAAAACTCTCTATTGGAGAGATTATCTCAAATGCTATGTTCACCCTCAATTGCATGTTCCCAACAAACCCATTGCTTTTAGGTATAAACTTTCTTAATTTGCAGTTATACTTTTTTATTTATTTATTATGTTTATGGTATATTTGGATGAGTTAATTGGATTTTTTTTAAATTTAAATAATTAAATATAGAAATTTATTCATTGTTAAATTATTTAGGTAATGTTTATAATTAAAAAAAATTGGGTCAATTTACAAATTTTGAAAATAGAAATTATTGATTTGTAAAATTTTAAAATTATTAAGGTCTAAACTATCATTTTTAGAAAATTGAGGGTTAATTTATTTTTTTTTAAAATATATAAGAATCAATTTATAAAATTGAAATGATTAATAGTAAACAATTTGACATTCAAAATTAGAAAAAAAAGAATTTCAATTTTTTTATGTCACTTCAAATATCTTAGTTTTAATTTGTACAAAATATTTTATTGATTTTTAATCATTTTAATAATTCTCTATATTTATTACTCAAACAATAAATTTTAGTCAAGTTATTTTAAATTTTTTTATTAAAAATATTTTGTTTCAATTAAATTTTTCATCCAAACACACTTTTATGATATTTATTTATTAATTGTTTCAATTAAAAAGAAAAACAATTGAAAAAAAAGAAGCTGCATAGATGAGATAATTAAAAAAGTTTGGGACAACCCTAATTAAAAGAAATTGTAAGTATGTGAAATTAATTATTCGGTCCACTTGTAACCGTAAAAACTATTTAAGTCCACTGTGGTTATTTTATTAAATTAAATTACTAATTAGCATTAGTTGAGGTTGATATATTCTAATTCCTAATGGGAGACAAGATAGAGTGTGTAATATCATCCATTCAATTTTTTTCCTTAATTAAATTCATATTGGAGTGTGAGACTGTCATTTTTATTCTTAATTATTATTTTTTAAATAATTTTTATCAAGATGAATAAGTGTGATAGTGCATGTTTAAATTCGCGTTATCAATGTGCAATTACAATTTTAATTGGTTTAATAAGACTTAATCTCTTTAATTCTATTTATAAGATAAAGTTATCTTTTTTTATTTATTGAGTAATCATGTTTAATAAATTTTAAAAGGAAAAATTATTTTATAAATATGATCAGAGTGAGTAAAAAAACAAAATATTTGTTGCTATCTACATTTTATGATAAGCCAAAAATTAAATTTTTATAAGATTTTCTTATTCATTTTTGTAATGTTTGTAGTGAAACTTTAGAGGAATATGTGACAAAGAGCAGAGAACTAATTGGAGAATTGCTAAAAGGAATATCTATGAGTTTGGGCCTAGAAGAAAATTACATACACAAAATGATGAATGTAGATATGGGCTCCCAGTTGCTTGTTATAAACTATTACCCACCTTGCCCTAAGCCCGAACTTGTCATGGGCTTACCAGCTCACACAGATCATGGGCTTTTAACTCTCTTGATGCAAAATGAGCTTTGTGGGCTTCAAATTGAACATAATGGCAAGTGGATTCCTGTTAATCCTTTACCCAACTCCTTTCTCATCAATACTGGAGATCATTTGGAGGTAAAACTAAAATTATACTTGCAAGTAGTTATTTTATGTTTGATTTCAATGTAGAAAATAGGAAAATTGATTTTAATTGTCCCTATCAAACATGATTTTGGGGAAGAAAACAAATTTGATTGGTTGGTGTGAAGAAAAACTTATTTGTTTTTTAAATGTCAGTTGAAGTAGAAGTGGTAAAAAGTGATTTTTTATAGTGTTTGAGAAAATGACGTATAATTATAAAAGTAGACCTTACATCGCCTAAGACATCGTTTCTAAGAAGTAAAAATATTCTTTTTCTTAAAGTCCTTACTTGCAATTGATCTTGAAAAGATTGCATCATTCCGAGATTTTCGAGTATACTATACCATAAAGTAACTACAAGTCCGTAGGTCACAAACAAGTTGGAGACTGACTCTAAAGGACCTAAACATACCCCACAAAAATGAAACCATTAAAATGAAAGACATGCCACTTAAAAATGTTCTCTCTCATTGATACCCTATCTTTAAGGAGTTGTCAAGAGAAGACAACCACTTTTGATGATATTCAACTTATCCCAATTAAAGGCATGGTGAAATTCTCTATATACAAGCCAATATCGAGCCCTAGATAGGCTTCTAGAAGGGCATTAAAAGCGGATGCAACAAAGAAGTCACCCTCTTTACCCTAGTACCACCATTAATTATCAACATATGGAGACATGCTAACTAGTGGATCACTCTAGAAATGACATGTTACTCTCTGACAAACAAAGTTATCCTCCAGTGAAGATTCCAAATGAAGACCTCATCAGTTCAACAATTAACCTCACCTATTTTCATATCCTTTTGATTGGAAATTAGATAGATCCTGGAAAATTATCTTTTATGGGAGTACACCTTACCTAAAGGTCATCCCAAAATTAAGTGAGGATCCTCTTTCCCACTTTCCTCTATAAACCTTCCAAAAATTAATTGAAGGAAGCCTTCATCTTAGAGTCAAGAAGAGAGACATCCTTCCATCTAGTATGTGAAATTCATAATCTTGAGGACCTACCCATGAATGAGGAAACAACTTGACCCATGTATCTTGTGAGAGAATCTTGCGCTAAAGGCCAATAACTTTATATATCAATCTCGACCGCCATTTATCTAGTAGAGCCAGATTAACCAAACGAAGATTGCGAAAACCCAAAACACTTATCTACTTGATCTTACAAACGTCAGGCTATTTAACCCAAACGATCTTAGAATCTTATTTGCCCCACCTCATAGGAACCTTCTTAAAGTTCTGACAATCTTCTTCCACATATGAACCAACATTTTCAAGGATATCTAGAAAATGAGAATAGAATTGAGGACATGGTTGAGCAGGACATCCTTCACATGTACAGACATACCTACGACTTCATGCAAGATTTTAAAAATAATGTTTAAATCAAATTTATTTTAAAAATATGATATCATCCAATCAAAATTAAATTGTCTCAATTAAATCTAGTCAATCCAATAGTGTATGACTTTATGTTTAGATGGAATTATTTTTTATCTCAAAATCAATGATAACCTCAACACAAATAGTTTGTCAACACCTACTAATCAATTGTTAGGTGAGTGATATTAAATTGGATCAAAATATGATTAGAATTAAACTTTTACAATTCAAATTTACATGTCTATTGAGTATCGGTTACACTAATAAAATTTTCATTATTGTCTTTAGATACTTACGAATGGAAAATATAAGAGTGTTGTTCATCGTGCTTTGGTGATGAATAAGAAAAGTGCGAGAATTTCTGTTGGTACAGCACATGGGCCTACACTTGACACCATTGTCACCCCTGCACCAGAGTTGCTTAGTAAGAACAATCCATCAACATATCGTGGCATTACTTATAAAGATTATTTGCAACTTCAACAGAGTCGTGAATTAGAGAGAAGATCTTGTTTGGATTATATTCGAATTTGAATTGAAACATTATTATTATACTTAGATGAGTAAGTTTGATCTTATTTTAATTATAAGATAATGTATGGAATTGTAATTTAGTGTGTGTTTTTGTAATAAGATTTTAAATATCTTTATAATTTCAAAGATAAGTAAATTTTTATTTAATTTAAGAAAAATGCTATGTAGTATGAAGAGACTATCTCATGAAAATTAAAAATTAAAAGTTTATTTGATTGGTTAGTTTTGTACAAATTTATCAATGTTTGTTGTTATGTAAGTAAATGTAGTATGCACATTGCTTAAATTTTTTATAAAAAAAACTTATTTTAGCAATCTTAATTAAACCATCCTCTTAACCCATTTTGTGGTACAAATGTAGATCGTTAATATGTAAAAAAGTGTTGTTGAATGATATCCTAATTTGATCAATGCATATGTATTAGGACAAATTCTTAATTTTGCATAAATCAGGAGTTTCTTATTTCACATTGTGTCCAAGTAAGCTAGAAAGTGTGTAAATATGATAGTGATTAATAAGTAAATTTTAAGTTGATGTATACTCCTCAACTTAAATTTTGTTTATCCTTAAACAAAATTAAGAAAAATATTCTAACATGGTTTTATCAATACATACATACACGACTCTTGGTTTTAATTCAACATGATTTTTCAATAACCTCCATATCTATGTCAGCATTTAGATTTTTGACAATAACAATAGTATTAAAAATAAAAAATTTATATTAATAATTTAATATAAAACAAAGGATAAAGTCAAATTTAGGTTCAAGTGTCGATTATGCAAGGGGAATGTATTAACATCCATCACATCCATTATACTCAACAATAACCATTTTGTTAAATTTGCAATTGAATATTAGTTTATATTATTTGTTTTCTTAGAGTGACAAAAGATGTGAAAAGACAAATAAAATGGGTCACAAAAAGGTTTTTATTATGGTGCTTAACGAGATTACGGGTCTCGCTCCAACGTATCCTCGGGTACAATGAGAAATTCAAAGTTATGTAGTTCTTCATGGAAAAGTATGTATTGGTTGGTTGATTTTATTGAACGACTTTTTATATCGTGCTCTAGTAGTTAAACGTTGCTTGTGCTTGCAATTGGAGGCTTAAAGCCTTTGTTTGTGTCACAGTTGAGATGAAACATCTTGGTGAAGCTAAAAGAATTATGGATATGGATATCATGAGAAGTCGCAAGAAGAGTGAGTTATTCTTATCTCAATCTAGTCGCTTGAAGAAAGTGGTGGAGTGGTTTATAATTAAATATGTCAACACCTTCAACACTGATTAGGATCATTACACGAAGCTTTCGGTTAAATAATGTCATCAAATTGAGGAAGAGAAGAAGATAATTTAAAGTACTCTATGTACAAGTGAATCAGAAGCATTATATCTTGTATGGTTTGTAGTAGATTATACTTAGCATATGCAATCAATAGAGTAAATCAGATTATGGAAAATCATGTTCAAGCTCATTGGAAAGCTTTAAAGAGGATGGTGAGGTATTTGAATGGTTCTCTAAAGGGTGGTTTAAAGTACACAAGGTTAAATCAAGAGGAAGACGCTTTAGAGGGTTTTGTAGATTCAAGTGAGAGAAAAATAAACATATTTTTGTACTGACATATTTTCGGACTTGTGTCTGTTAAAGTTTTAGTATTTATAAATATGGATTTCTCTCATTTTGTTGTAATATAAGTTATATAAGAGAGAAATCCTAGTGATAAGTAAAGGGTAAAATTTCTTAGAATTATATTTTAGGGATTTCGCAGCCTTTTGTGGTTATCAAAGGGATTGGTAAACACTTTAGACAACTTGGGTTTGTGTGAATCTTATATTTTGAGTTGAAGAGATTGAAAAATGCTTTGATAGAAAATAGAGTTTGTTCTTGGAAAATCCAAAGTTTATTTTCTTGTAACTTATATTATAATCTATTGTAACAACTTTTGAAGTATAGGGAATTGGAGAGCTTCTCTCTTCCCCTAACGAAGATCGATTTGATTGAAGTAGGTAAACAAATTCCATGTGTTCTCACCTATTATTTTTTTATTGTTTGAAATCATTTGTCTGGTTACTTTGTTCTTTGTCTCACACATCCATTTTCTTTGGTGGGATTGAACTATGAATAATTCTTTTGAAGTGGTTTTAATTATTCTATCAATTTCACAACAATGATGTACTTAAACTTTAAACTTTAGTTAAACATCCAAAAAATGTTTTAATAGTTCAACGCAATTCAAACTCTCAATTTCTTGTGTGTTATAACATTTTGTTGTCATTAGAGTTTCAATCTCTTATTTAAATATTTAATTATGTAATAGTAAAAGATCTTTGAGAAAACATGTTTAAATTTATACATGCTAAAGATGAAGGAACCAACACTTATTCAATCAAGTTTTCTCTTTTTGGTAGAGAAAGATTTAAGTACTTGAAGGATAATCTTTATAGTTTCTTTATCTCTTAAGATCTAGTTATATCTATGGAAGATCACTTTGCCATGAATAATGTACAAAAGTAAAATTTCAAGCTGCATCACAAACCAGAAGCATTCTTGTTACAACCATTTCCTTCGATGAGTATGATAAGGTTATGGATACTTAATCGATAAGAATGTTATCTATGAATCATTGTGTTTGAATTAAAACGATTGATTTATCTAATACAAGTTTTAATAGTTTTTATTTTTTAATCATATTATTTATAATATTATTGTTTATTTTCATCTTCTACCTGGATTACTATTTCAACTTAAATTTACTATTATTCTTACATTTTTTTTTCTTTTTTAAACTTTCAATTTTATTTATGGACTGCAAAAAAACGTGCGTCCAAAATCAGGTCACATCCAAAAACACATTTTATGCGTACGCACAAATTTGTTACTAATATGTTGAAAACAAAAGATAAAAATATGGAGACCATGTTCTCTAGATTTCAAATTTTAGCCTATAAACTGAAAGTATATAACAAAAGTTATATTATTATTGATCATGTAAAAAAAAATCCTTAAAATTGCCCGAGAAATGGGGACCAAAGATTCAACTATTAAATATACTATGAATTTAGCTAATATAGTTCTTGAAGACCTTATTATCTCTCTCCGGACTCATGAAATAGATATTGATAAAGATGAAGAGAAAAAAAAAAGATAAAATCTATGGCTTTCAAGTCTTTGGAAGAAGATTAAGACGATGCAAGTTGAAGGATTGAATGAAAAAATAAATATGAGAAAGTGATAAGTTTCAACTTATAAAGTTCTGACACATCTTATGGTAGTAATTAATTAGTTAAAACTCTTGGATTCTTATAACAATTTTTCTTTGTGATTGGTTTATCAAGAAGAGTCGTGACTAGACTTGATACAAAAATTGAAGAAAAAACATCTCAACAAAAATAGATTATAATATAACCACAATTTTTTTGGTCTTAACCTTTTTTAGATTAAGAGAGCATTGATAATCTGAAATTTGATCGAGCTATGTGTAAAGTTGACTAATAATAATTTTAAGCATAATTGGACTTGTGTTCCCTCAAATGATTCACTCTTAGTTAATTTTTATTGATTATTTGATTATTATGGTATCAACAATAAAAAATTTATATTTAAAGTTTTAGTAAATTTATTCATCATTAAAAAAAAATTTACTTTATTAATCCTATTATTTTTATCTTATTCAATATTTAAACAAATATGTTAACAATACACTGCCACAAATATAGTTTCACATTTCAATGACTTTATAGACAACAATTTGTACTTGGATCAAATGTTAAAACAATATTGAACCACCACAAATGTAGTTTTAACGGCTTTGTTGCAAAGCTAACAAACAAAAAAGTGAGTAGAGTGATAGGTTCATATAAAAACTATTATTTTTTTTCTTTTAAATTTATTTAATTGTTTTTTCTTTGACTATTCATAGATTTGTTAACCATGACAATGTCTTCATGAAATGGTGTCTGTTTTTCCTAATGAAAATTAAAAAAAAAAATACTTTTCATATCAAAGCCTTAAGATTTTATTTGCTTTCCACAACATACGAAGAAAACAAAATTCAAAAGTGATGTTAACACTTGAGTGCTTAAATCTTTTATCATTAAAAACAATGCATATTATGACTAAGTTCTAGTGTCAATTGTTCTATCCATGTGTTGCGGAAAGTAGTAAATTTCCAAGACATTTGATTGTATTTTTTTTTTCATTTGGAAAAACAAATATATTTTCATTAAGATCTGCATTATCAATTTCCATGGTTCTTAAATCAAGAAATATTCAAATAAAAAATGATAAAATAAATTCTCAATGAAAAAGTAATAGTTTATTTACAAATCAATCATTCTATCAACTTCTTTTTTAGTTAGCCTTGGAACAAAGCTGTTGAAAACATATTTATGGAAAAAATGAAGAGATAAAGAAATCAAGTATACCATAGCCTCAGTGCGGAGATGGCATCGGCATCAAGATGCATGCCGTAGTTCTTGCGGTGGTTTTTAACCGATGCGCCACCGTGTGCGGTGATCTCGGCAAAGAGGGTGATTTTGTGTGTAGTTTGCTTCATATATATATTTTTTTGGAAGGAAGTAAAATGGGGAGGGTGTGAAGATTGTGATGGAGAGAAAATGGTGTTCTTATGAATTTTGTAACAACTAGTTCCCTCTTTTTATACAAAGAAAATTGCAACGGTTAATCCTTTTTTTTCTTTTTACCTTTGAGTGTTTACTTTTTTTACTTTGTAACTTAGTTAAATAAGGAATGATTCGTTGTAGATAAGATGGAGCAAATGAAGATATTGGTAATAGTGGTTACTAGCTGTTGTGCTTTTCAGCAATGAAATGAATGAGAATGGGAATGGGAATCAAACAAATTATAAACATGAAGAAATAGTAATTTCACTTTATAAAAGTATCTTGTCATGTTTTGCTAGAAATATGAAAAAGTGATCTAGAGAGTGCTTTGCTCTTGGAGGGAGATGCTTATCTAGGGCCTAGGAAGGGAATGATATACCATCCACCACTTAGTTTTTGTAGTTTTCAAATACAAATGTTATGCAATTGCTTATTTGCGAAAAATATTCATAATACATTATGAATTAATGTTAAAATTAAATATTAAAAGAGTTTAATTGAAATACATTGATAGTGTAAAATCATTTTACACTATCATCCAATTAAAATTATTCATTTTGACATATAAGATCGATCGGCGATGTCTTCCTCCAATAAACATTGGCCTAGTATGTTCAAGAAATCTAAATCGGACAACCATCAGAATTGGCAGCATGGCGTGAACCCTACTCTCTTATCCTCTGTTGGATTCCAAACAACTCCTATTACTTTAGGTAATTTTGTTTAAAACTCTAAATTGCTAGCCTTATTTCATCATCATAATTATTATTATTCTTAAAACAAATTGAAACGTAAGAAGAAATCTTTGGCTTGATGAACTTGCGATCGATTATCCAAATCAACTAAACTAAATTCATGTTTAACTGATTGTTTATGATATCAAATAATCAAATCAAATTCTTCAGGTTGAATCTAACCGTATCAAATCAAATTCATTCAACTTTTATTGGTTATGATATCAGATTAACATAGAGGTGTATGTGGTACTCTTTGATCTAAAGATAAAATTGTATCCAATATAAAAGTTTCAAAATAGTGTTTGAAAATTGAATTTATCACCTAAAAATCATAAGTATGTTGTTAGTGAATCAAATTAACATGATAAAAAAATGAGAAGACATGTACATGTAATTTTAAGATACCTTGTTTGATTTAAATTTGGACATTTAGGCTTAGTATGACCCTTTTTTATGCAATAACTACAAGTAGAGGAACCTTTTCTGACCATCTCCAAACTGTTTTTCATTCGCAAAGTCCGCGGACGTCCTTTAGTTGTTATAAGTGGAGGGTCATGCAAAGCTATATTAACATCAGATGCTTTTGACACATCTTCCGATGTTGAATCAACAAACTTCTTATTTGACTCTTCAATATCCAATAAATCAAGTTTTGCAATCCCATTTTGCAAACTTTGAATTGCAATATCGTGATGTTTCTCAGATTGTGAACCTCTTTCTGATAGTTCGAGGGAGTAAACCATAATATTATTAAACAATGAAGTGTCAGAAGCGTTGCTGCTTCCTTCTTGAAAACCTTCAATTGTCACTTCTTTTACCTTTTCTTTTTTAGCATTAATAGACTATCTATGTAAAACATACTGTGAAGGGAGACAATAAACCTTTTTCTTTATAAATACACATAATACATGTCTACAAAGAATACCTGAAAATTCAAACATGTGACAACTACAATTTACTTCTTTTGAAGTGACATGAAAATTCACATAGTAGATAGGCTTCTCTTTGTAAATTTCACGAACTTTATACGTTAAGACTTCAATAGAAAACTTAACATTTTATGTGATAAATAATTGAGAACCAACCAACTCATCTTGAAATATTCTAAACGTTTTTCTTGTATAAATTTTTTAAGCTTCTTCTTCTATGGGATATAAAGTTCATAAAAGTGGCTTTGAATTTCTTGTTTTGAAAGTCTTCTCTCTTTCCTTGTTGTAACGTGCATCAAGAGCTTTTTCATATTGTGTCACAAATTGGCTTAATGAAGTGCTTGAATTCAAAAAATCCTTAAAATATTTATTCATACTTTCACTCGTTTGAGTGGTAGACATTCCTGCACAAAAATTGTGGCGTACATAAGTAGGAATATATTTTTCTCGAATGGAGAATATCTTGTTTAGCCACTGATTATCTTGTAATCCATATTTACCAATCATTGCTTCCCAATCAGAATTAAATTCTTCAACAGTGGTAGATTGGTGGATGCACTTGTAAAATTGATTTTTAAATTCACCATGTTCGTGATAGACACGATTCAAGTACTCAGAAACTTTTTTCTCAATATGTCATATGCAATAACAATGATTAACCTTTGGAAATACCTTTGCAACTGCATTACTAATAGCAGCATCTTGATCTGTGATGACAGTTTTAGGAGAAATTCCACTCATTGCTTCTAACCAAGTACTTAGCAACCAAACAAAGCTCTCTATAGTTTCATCCCATAATAGAGCACAACCAAAAAGAATGGATTGTTGATGATGATTAACTCCTGTGAATGGAACAAAAGGCATTTTGTATTTATTTGTCAAATACGTCGGATCAAAAGTAACAACATCACCAAAGTATTTATATGCCATTTTGGACCTTGAATCAATCCAAAAACAATTTGCTAATCTTCCTTCAGCGTCCATTTGAAAAGCATAGAAAAATCCAGGATTCTTCAATTGACAATTTTTAAAGTATGATAACATCATTTGAGCATCTCCATTTTCTAACTTTTTTTGTCTCTTTTCGGTTAAGTATAACATTTTGTGGACTAAATCTAACATTATCAACCATTTTCAGTACATAAGACAGATCTTATTTTACTAGGGCATAAACCAGAATCATGCAACACATCAATAAGTTTTTTTTGCACATTAGTCTTCTTTCTATGCACTCGAAGAAACTGTGAACTTCTAGGAGAAAATAGTTCATGATTATGGTCCCTTACAAATCTTGAAACAATCCATATCTCTCCATTTTTCTTTAAATACAACATTGTCTTGCATCCTACCCTTGTTTCATCGTGTACGATAATACTATTACTTTCTTCTTTCATATATTTTTTTGCCCGAAATCCCTCCTTTGAACAAAGAAATTCTCGACCTATTATCATACCATTTGTTCTTGATTTAGTAACACGATCCATACGAAAGCTAAAACCTTTATTCTTAGCATACCTTGTGTAGTTAATTCTCGTCTCTTCAATTGATGCAAACTCCATTCCTTCATATGGCTCTAAGGGAGGCTCTGTTGGTAGTCTGCTATTGAGAGGATCAATACCAACAACACTTTCAAGTATGTCATCAGAGCTAACTATGGTTGAATCTTCATGTATGTTTTGCATCTCTTAATCTCTTACAATAATACAAACAATATTTACACAACTGTTAAACATGATAATAAAAATGATATTGCACTAGTAAAGCTAGTAAAATTGAATACAATATTTATCCTCTCTCTTTTAATCAAATCTCATATTATTTGTTAAAACTCAAGCTACAATTGATTTAAATTTTGTAAAGTTTCAACAATCAGTAGAAGTCCATAAATTATTCTACTTAAATTTAATATTAAAAGAAAAAATTGGAAAGTCACACAATCATAAAAAAGAAGAAAATATTATTAGTTTAGGGTTTAACCTCATGTATGTAGAGATTTACAAATATAGTTTGTGAGATAAAATTTGTGAAAGTATAAAGATCAATTTTGAATAGATGGATGGAGTGGAGGAAGAATAATAGAAGTAACTGAAATGAGAAATAAAGAGATTGAGAGAAACGTGGAAGAAGAAAGAGAAAGAGAGAGTGAGAGGAATGTGGAAGAAGAAAGAGAAAGAGAGCAATGTAGAGAAGTTGTTATTACTATGATTTAATTATTATTATTATATTTATTTTTAATTACATGCTTATATGTCAAAATGAATAATTTTAATTAGATGATAGTGTAAAATAATTTTACACTTTCGGTATATTCCAATTAATCTCATATTAAAATTAATGTGAAAAACAACTAATAATTAAAATTAAGAAATAGTTGATATGACATCGATTTAATAAAAGGACCGATGTGAAAAACATTAATTCACACCTACTAGTTCAAAAAAACGAAGTTAAATATAATATACTAATTGAAATACACTCAAAATATAAAAAGATTTTACACAATCATATTGGATGCTGAAAGAAATTTAAATTTTATTTTAATCATCTATAAAATAATATAAATAATATTAAAAAATTGACAATATAAAACTTTTTATTAATCTCTTTATTATATATTGATGTATTGATATTTATTATAAATATAAAGTGAAACATTTTGAATCGAGAGTCATTCAAATAATATCAATTAAAAAATATTAATAAAATTTATCATGATTTGTTCATATAAATCTAAATCATAAATGTTATCTTTACACTATTATTTACATTTATACCGTATAATAATTCACAAGTACATTAGTTTTGTTATATTATTAAATAAAAAAAAGCAACAAATGAATTGTTGTGATTTTCTCTCTCTTATTTTTTATCTTTCACATTCTTCTCCCTTATGATACATTTTCTTTTCTTCCAACACCCACAACAAGCTTTCATCTCTTCAATTAAAATTCCCTCCATTCTTTCAATATTTTCTTAGTTTATGTGTATGTTTCTTAATATTGTTTCATCCCTTATTCCACTTTTTGTAATATAGAACAATATAATTATTCAAGAGGAATGGGAAGAAAAAATAGAATAAAAATCACATTTTAAAAGAATTTACAATTTACAATTTGTGATTTCTTATTGTTACGAACGGTGTATAAACTCTTAAAAAAATATGAAGTTAGTTAATTGCATGTAAATAGTTAGTTAATACATTTTAAATATTGGTTGATCTAATATCATAATATGAATGATATCATAACATGAAGTGGTTTACGCGTAAATAATGATACTTAAATTTATTTGATGTTAATGGTGTTTGATTTAATTAAATGAAGAGTTGACAATTTTGTTCTGAACAAGAAGGAGAGAGAGTTTGAAGTTCTTTAGAGTTATGATAGAGAATAAGAGAGAAAATTCCTTGGAGTCATTATGAAGGAGAAGAGACTCATTAGAGTAGTGAAGAAGAGATTGATCAATAAAAATTAAATTAAAATAACTATTGTCCCTTTAAAAATAATGAAATTTTATTAAATACTTTGTATTTAAAAACATTAGGATGCGGTGTACGGTTAAAACTAGTGTTAAAATAAAAATTTTGAAATTTAAATATGGATGAAGTAAAATTTAATGGGTAATGTTAACTTATGTCGTTTCAAAGACACCGTTAAAAAATAAATATATAAATATTTTTTTTAGAAATTATATATTGATTTTATCAAAAATTTATAATTAAGTCTTTTTACTATTTTTTAATACAATTTTTTTTAATGGATTTCTTAACATTACTCAAATTTAATTTATAATATGAAATAGCATCGAGCATTGCACCAACCAGTGTAAAAATGAATTAAGAGAGTATTTCCATAATTGACAAACATCCAACTTAATAAAATGAATTAAAAGAGTTTAAAGTAAGTAAATAAATAATTGTCACAAAAAAAAGAGTGAAAAGGATTAGACATGTATATGTTTTTATGAATATTGTTGAGATATACTTTTTAATTTAATAAATCATTTAATGTGTTGCTAGATTAGTCCAACAAATGCAAATGAACCATTAATAACCATTTTAAAAAAGAGATTAATTGAAATACACTGTCAGTGTAAAAGAGTTTTACACCATCACTTAATTATAGACGTTGGATATTAAAAGAAGGTTGACTTTTATTTAAAAAATCTATAAAGTAATACAAACGGGTGATGGTGATGAACCGACGGTGTAAAACTTTTTACACTGATAGTGTATAATAATTAATCTCTTTAAAAAAAATGTAAATATATGTATTACCCTTCACCGTATTTGCTTGAAAAAACAGAAAAATAATAACGAGACCTATTAGTAAATATTCAACTAATTTTCCCATTTATTAAAAGTATTAATATTAATAGTGTATGAAAAGAGAGTGTATAATTATCTAGTTTAAAAAATATTTAATTTTACATTTATTAAAGATATTTAATTAAGTATATTTAATTTTTTAATCAAAAAATGAAAAAATATATAATAAATTATCACCTTTTTAATAATTAGATTAATTTTGACTTTTTCCTCAATATGTCCAATGATAAAAACAAATGTTCACTATATCTTAATTTGAAAGAAAAAAAATTGAATATATCTCTGACAATCATTGGTCGGGAATACTCTATGGCAAACTCTTGACCAATCAAAAGTCCGTGTTTTTTCTTATATTTTTTTAAGGGTCTTGCTAACTTATGTCCTTGGGGCACAAGTTAAGGTTACTATTATTGAAAATTTTGTGTGGAATAAAATAAAATTTTAAGTTTCAAGAAATTAAATGCACGCATTCTAAAAGAATATTTCTATAAATGTATCATTAACTTGTGTCCTTGGGGCACATGATAGCATTTGCCTTTTCTTAATTCACTTTTAAGCTATTTTAAGGGGTTATTCTGTAGGGATTTTAAATCGGCATAAAACACATAAACAAGTAATCTCTTTAAAATATCTTTAAAAAGCCCATTATATAGTATAGTGAATTACAAAAAGAAAAAAAGAAAGAAAAAAAAGTATGGACCATTGATTGTCTGGGTGTCAACTCCCATGGAACACCCAACTCCCATGAAACACCCTTGATCATTGATTGTCGCTGGATGGGGTAATGAGATATATTTTTTTTTCCAATAATGGCATATTACACATTTGTTTTTAACATTGAGATATATTGAGGAAAAAAAGTCATTAATTTCAGATTAATAAAATTCCTTTTAATTAATAATTTATTTACTTAGTAATATTTCTATTCATTTTTCATCAAGGCGCAAATCTCACATTTACTAGATTGGTTTCTAATATTAACAATTTCATATTTTAATGTTATATTGTTATTTTCTAAAAACTCAATATAATCTTTAAGATATAAGTTATTCATGTACCTCGATTAAGGTAGCATTTTATTTATGCAATTGCTTGTATGAAAGAGTTGTTACCTCACATCCATCTTTTTTGTCAGAAGCTTTCCAATAAGTATGTTATTCTTCTTCATCGAATGAAGGATCTTCAGAGATTGTACCAGAGATTGATTCTTTAAGAGTTATTCTCGATGTTGAGTCTCTAAAGAATTTTTTTGTTGAGAATTCTTCCTCATTTCTTCTTTTGAAGATTTCAATAGATGAAGTTTTTTAATCTTCTTCATTAATTGAACCAAATATTCTTGATGAAGTTTCACCATTATCAGAAGACAAATCTTTCGAGGATTGTTCGTCCATTGAAATTGTTCTTTCAAATAAAACTACCGAAGTTGACTTTTCTTATTCTTCTTCAAAAGAGTTCTTTAATGAAGTTGCTAATGATCCTTCAAGGTTTCTTGAACTCATTCCTCCATTTTTTAAAGTTGAATCAGCTCATCATGTTTCTCGACGATTTCCTCCTTAAATTTTTCCTGAAAAATCATAAGCATTTCCATTTGTAGAATTGAATCAAGATTCTAATTCCAATTTTAAAATTGAATCAGTTGTTCTTAGTTAGCATGACAACAAAGTCATTGAGAAAATATTTGTGGTAATTCATGGTACTAGATTGATTAAATTGAGAGCTTGAAAAAGTTTGTTGTGTGTTGGGGTAAGTGAGTTGTGTTTGGATTTGGATGTATGTTTGCAATTGGGTATATTGGATGTCTAAATAATATGGTTGTTCACATGGGTCAACTAACATTCTATTTTTTTATAAATAGTCAATTGTAACTAATCCATACCATGTTCTGTATTCACCATTTTCTTATAATAGCTCACTTAGTTAAAAACTTTGAATTAAAAAATTTATGGTACATGGAAGTAAACAGAAGTATCTCGGTTCAAATTGTCTAATCGAACTTGCTATCAAAAAGCTCAGATATGCGTAATTGTAATCATAGTATGATAATGAATCACAAATTGACCAAACACGATTAATCACAACCAGTTGAATGCAAATCAACAAGGTTAGTTTACTTCCAATGATAATTCATACAAAAAATCTATTACGACAAATTATCGAACACCTTATATGCAGTAGAAATTTGTATGATTTTGTTGATATTAAAATTCAATCATAATATAAAGGATTGTGATCAATTCAACAACACCTCTTTCAAAATGTAATAAAAAATATTATCTAAAAAAATTGATCGCACGATCGGTGGAATCAACAATTTGCCAACGGAAAATAAAAGAGAGAGAGAGAGAGATAGGGAGAGGGAGGGAGTACACAAGTATATTTTATGCAGTTCCCCAATCGACTTCGCTATGAGTACGTCTGCCCTCACTTTGAACTCGAATTGAGATAATGAAATTATCCTTACTGTCGCGGTAAAGAATCGGAGACCAAGCTATTGATTAAACTTGACTCATGAATCAAAATATCACCACCGAACTTTAATTTATCCAAGGGAAGGGGAAAAGATTC
Organism: Lathyrus oleraceus; assembly: GCF_024323335.1. Taxonomy (NCBI): domain Eukaryota; kingdom Viridiplantae; phylum Streptophyta; class Magnoliopsida; order Fabales; family Fabaceae; genus Lathyrus; species Lathyrus oleraceus. The sequence continues at coordinate 174,262,774 of NC_066580.1, read as the reverse complement.
AAAAATAACCCAATATGTATATGCAAAGCTAGAAGATTAAACTTAAGCTAAGCAAAAATGGGGGGAGATTCTAAGGTACGGGGGTGTATTATGAAAAGGGAAGGTATTAGCATCTTAATCATCTGTAGTACTCTACAAGAACCTTTTAAATATATGTGTTTGGGTTAAAATTGTTTGCTATTTGATTGGGGAGATGAGAAAAAGAACATCTTTTTATTGTTTGATGATTTGGAAAGACATTGAGTCTAGCCTACGTACCCGTGAAGGATCAAAACCTCGTAGTTCGGATTCAAAAGTAAGAAGGGATTTGTTGGGGTTGATTTTATGAGAAAGAGACAAATTGTCATCTTAAGGAGAAAACTCACTTTTAAACCACCACAAACATGTGGAAGATAGATCTTTGCGTCAAATTGAAAGAAGGGATCTCACTTGGATATAGAATCAACAAGTATGCCATATACCTCTTCCAAATGGAAAAGAATCAATATCAATCTCAACAATGTTATGGGATAGGAGATTTAAATCCCAACTATGGATGACTCATGTCTTATCCTTTTATGAAAAGGTTTTAAACATGGAAAATTCAAAGTGGCAAAAGGGTTTGAATTAAGTTTGTGTTTTTAGGTCTTATGAAAAGATCTTTGAATATGCTTAAGTGTTTTGAAGCATTTGATTAAGAAATAAAAGGGAAAACAATGACCTAAGTCAAAGTTCATTATGAAAGTGGTTATAAGAAGAAAAGAGAGAGATAAAATCCTAAGGTTTACATTGAGGGGAACCTAATATTGTATCTAGAAGTTTGGATTAAGGGAGAGCAAAGTTGTATAGAATGCAGATGAACACACACATGCAAAATGACAATAATGTCATGATTCCTTTCCCTTGGATATAAACAATAACAAGGTTGAACATGCATTAACATTAAGGCATAAAATATGGTTAAATACAGTGGCAATCATAAGGTGAGTGAGGTATGAATGACAATATTAATCATGGTTTTTAGGCATTGAGATAAACATAAACAAGACATGACGAAGTTTCACATAACATCACAAGACACAACATATTGATGGTGAAGAAAAAATTCATATTTGACATGGTAAAAGCATTCATTGGTACATGGTAAACACAACATGAATTAATTTAGGTCAAACATGCATCACATTATAAGTCTTCATAAAATAAACATTAAACTTGAATCAAAGTTCATGATAAGACCAAACTTAAGTGGAAACCTAATCACCTCTTAACCATTCATTCAAACATGTATTTCAAGGTGAATCAATTGATACATTGTATGAAGATAATCAAGTTCAATCTTGTTAAGGATAACAATCAACATTTAATAGAGTGCGCTTTAATCATACAAACTTTCAACGTCAAGAACAAACAAGACATAAGTCAAAAGAATCAATTAGGAGCCTTAAAAACACTTAAAAATACATGTTTTCCATCCAATCAAAAGTGGTGAAATAAATAATATTTTTGGGATTCTTTTGGTATCATCATAAAATAGATATTCTCATGAACACATGGCAAAAAGAATGGGTCAAAAATGTTAAGGGATCATGAAGTTATGAATATTTGAAGTTATGAAGAAAAATGAATATTTAACAAGTGAGAAAAAATAAATATTACACTACCTAGGACGACTACATGGCAAATTTTCAATATTTTTAATGTATGTGTCAGGACGACTACCTCAAATTCATAAAAAGGAAGTCGGGGTCCTACTCTTGTAAATAAGCATTCATGAAACGGAACCATGTAATCATCAAAAGAATTGCATATCCTTTTCTCTCTGGAACCAGAATGACTTTCGTAGGATCATCAACCACAATTTAAGCATTACTAAGGGTTGCCTCAGTGCTCAAGGCCGAGAAATGTCTGCTATATTTGCATCTACCCAATTGTACTATAGTACAGTCGGTTGAATTTGAAAATTCAAATGTTCTAGCACCTCAGCATCTCTAGGCTCATAACCTAGCGTATGTAGGCAAACCTGAATGTAATCTCTAGCAAGGTCCCTCATTTGCAAATTGGCACGTACCTCTTCTTTCAACAAGATAAAAAGTTGCAAAAACTTCCAAATAGTCAACTCACTCTATTTGTAAGCAATGATAGATAAAGGATCAAGACCAAATATGAATAGAGATCACAAGATCAAAGACTAGAAATCAACTTATGGAAACACGTCAAACTCAAGTGAACTTAAGCATTCTATGAACTGCACCACACTTTATCTGTACACGTCATCACACATGTCAGGAATGGGTAACGAAGCATTTTAATGATGGAACTAAAATAAATGCCCATGTTCCCTATTACTTTTTTTAAAATTGATCTCGAGTGATTCAGTTATATTCCATGTTGAACTACGACACAAAGGCATATCAATAATACTTAAGGCTTTCATTGACCCATTCAGTGCCCAGCAAAACCTTTGGGACATTTTTTTTGGACCGATCCAAAGACCCAATTGATCAAGGCCTAATCCATCTCAAGCCCACTGCTCTCTACCCAAAATATAAAAATAGTTCACATGCTATGAGAAGGTACATAATCTTTGATTTGTAATTTCACTATACTCATTTTGAATCTTGAACTGACTTGGACTTTGAAGTGTTAAGATATAGATCCACCCCGTGTCATCGTAAAAGAGATCAGAGCCGTTGTTCAAGATCAATAGTTATTCAACTTTTTTCATTTATGATTCCTTCATGAAGGTAGATCATTCATTTATGGTTCCCAAACGGAACATATACAATTTTGAAATATCAAACATTCTACTCCCTCTGTCCCACAATGAGTGATCCATTTATAATAAAAGAGTGTCTCAAAATTAATGATCTATTTTAATTTCCGATGCTCTTTTCTCAATTTTACCCTCTAATTAATATTACTTTCATCATTCCCAATACATGGTAAGAATAGTTTAGTAAAAATATCATTCTCTCTATTTTATTTATTCCTTTTTTTAATTTGTGTGAAATGGTCCACTGAATTACTCGTTGTGGAACGGAGGGAGTATGATTAGAAAAATGTCCTGATCTAAAATGTCAAATAGGTGTTTTAGAGATTGAATGGTTTTGTAGAGACTTTTGGGTGGTATTGGCAAGTTTTAGGTCAGGTAAAGTAGCAAGCATAATATGGTTTTGAGGTTGGATGACCATCATTACCTTATAGAATCCATTCACTTGGTTAGTCAAACTAACCATCATTACCTTATAGAATCCATCCACTTGGTTAGTCAAACTAATCTTCTTCAAATACTTCATATCATGTAATGTTAGAACATAAAACTCAAACTGAAGGTTTGACAATGGTGGAAGAAAATAAAATTGGGGAAGATGAAGATGAGAGAGAATTAAAGAGAATAGAGTAATATTGGATGAATATTAATTTTTGCATTAATTTTGAATTGGGAATATTACAAGAGTATTTATACATTGAGAGAATAAAATAATACAACTCAAAAATACAACTAAAGTGACTCTACAAATAAATTCTATTAGTTTTGGAAGGGTAAAAACATAATTTAATTGCAATTAACACACCATCTCACTTTAGTTGCTCCAAGTCCGCCATGCTCAAGCACTTCTTTAGCCTCTTGAACACATCATTTATCACACCCTTTGTCAACAAATCCGCGACTTGGTCTTCGCTTCGGCAATAGCTCAATCTAAGCTTTCCATCACCGACCAATTCTCTCAAATAATGAAACCGCATCTCAATATGCTTGCTCCTTCCGTGTGCAATCGGATTCTTCGTAAGATTTATTGCGGAAACATTGTCTACAAACAGTGTGGTGGCAGCATCATCACCACATCCCAATTCTTTCAATAGATTCATAAGCCACATAGCTTGGCACGCACTTAACGATGCCGCAATGTACTCGGCCTCACAAGAAGAGAGTGCTACAACCGGTTCCTTTTTCGAACACCAAGAGACTGGTGTACTACCAAACATAAAGATGTACCCCGTCGTCGATTTTCGATCATCTTTATCTCCGCACCAATTAGAATCGGTGTAGCCAAGTAAACTGCACTTACGCCCCGTGTCCGATGCGGGAAAGAGAATTCCGCAACCAAGAGTACCTTTCACATATCTAAGGATCCTCTTGACCGCCTCCAAGTGAGACACCTTCGGTCTCTCCATGAATCTACTCGCAATACCGACACTAAAAGTCAAATTCGGTCGTGTATTGCACAAATACCGTAACGATCCAATCAAGCTCCGGTAAAGCATTGGATCGATATCATCCTCCTCATCACTTTTGGACAGCTGCACTCTAGCCTCACAGGGTATAATAGAAGCATTACAATTCTCCATATCACACTTTTCAAAATATCTAGAGCATACCTCCTTTGGTGCATAAGCAACCCCACTTTTGACTTGTGAAACTCTATGCCAAGGAAGTAATTCATGACACCAAGGTCCGTCATCTTAAACTCTCTCATGAGATCACTTTTGAACCTTGAAACACTCTTGTCATGGATGCCCGTAATCAAGAGATCATCAACATACAAGCAAAGTATAATAGCACCATCATTTGTATCCGATCTCACATAAACTCCATGTTCGGATACACATCGTTTGAAACCAATGTCAATAAGAAAGTCGTCAATACGTTTGTTCCCAACTCTTGGAGCTTTTTTCAAACCATACAACGCCTTGTGTAGCTTGTAATACTTCATCTCTTGATTTTTTATCACGAAACCGGGTGGCTGCCCCACATAGACTTCCTCAACAAGAGGGCCATTCAAAAATGCAGATTTGACATCCATTTGGTAAACCATCCAATTGTTGTTATGCGCAATACCAACAACCAAACGAATAGTCTCTAATCTAGCCACCGGTGCGAATACCTCCTCATAGTCTATGCCTTCTTGTTCCAAGAACCCCTTCGCCACTAATCGAGCTTTGTGCTTGATTACTTCACCTTCGGGATTTGCTTTAACCTTATAGACCCATCGCACACCTATCGGTTTCTTTCCAAGTGGTAAATCGACCAACTCCCAAGTACCGTTTTTCTCAATAGATTCCAGATCCTCTTTCATTGCACATATCCACTTAGGATCACCTACGGCTTCTTCCTCATTTACTGGTTCGGATTCGGCCATAAGCGTGAAATGAACAAAGTCACCATCGTTATTCACTTCGTTATCTTGGAATCTTTCATAATCTTGGAGTCTATGAGGCAAGGCTATTTGCCTCACTGGTCTACCATTATTAACAACATCATTTTGCGCTACTGTAGGTGCTGGTACAGCGGTGTCGGAAGCCTCCGGATCAGTGATTTCAAAAAACTACTACTGCTGTTTTTCTGTGAGTAATCGATTATTGCTATTAGGGTAATCGATTACTGCTGCATTTTCTGCACTTTTGACTTCATCAAAAGTCACATCCCGGGTTATGACGATCTTCCGTTTTTTCCATCGAACAACTTGTACCCTCCAGTAGAGTGATATCATACAAATATCATCTTCTCACCCTTATCATCCAATTTCTTTCGAAGTTGGTCCGGTACATGACGATATGCAATCGATCCAAAAACGCGCAAATGATTCAAATTCGGTTTGAAGCCACTCCAAGCCTCTTCCGGTGTAAGTTTCTCCAGCTTCTTAGTGGGACACCTATTCAACAAGTAGGTGGTTGTATACACGGCCTCACCCCACAATTCCTTAGGCAAATTTTTCCCACAAAGCATACTACGCACCATGTTCATTATTGTATGATTTTTCCTCTTGGCAGCCCCATTTTGTTGAGGCGTATACGGAGGCACCACCTCACGTACAATTCCCTCAAGATCACAAAACTTCCCAAACTCACTAAAGGTATACTCACCTCCACCATCCGTTTTGAGAATTTTGAGCTTCCGACCGCTTTGGTGCTCCACCATGGATTTGAAATTCTTGAAAACTCCAAATACCTCATCTTTTCTCTTGATAAGATATGTCCAAAGCTTGCTACTAAAATCGTCAATGAACGTAACAAAATATCGATTGTCATCATAAGTCTCTACTTGCATCGGTCCGCAAACGTCGGAACATTCCACCTCAAGTAAGCCTTTGGTTCTTCGACCCATATCTTTGCTAAACACATTCTTGTGTTGTTTAGCCTTCACACATTCCTCACACAATTCAGTTGGAATACTAATGTGTGGCAGCCCCGTTACCGTTTCACTTTGTTGCAACTTTCTTAGATCCATAAAATTAAGGTGACCAAGATGGTAATGTCATAACCACTCATCTCTACTTTCCGCGGTAGCTAGACAATGATGCTCCATAACCTTTAACTCAACCTTAAAGGTTCTATTGGCAGTCATTGGCGCTTTTAGAATCAACACACCATTTGAATCCAAAACGCATAAAATCTTGTCCTCCAAACGAATTTTGTATCCTCTTTCAAGTAATTGGTCAATGCTTAAAAGATTACACTTAATTCCCGGTATATACAAGACATCTTTGATCCTTGAATGTCCATCATTCCTTTTTCCGATCAAAACATCTCCTACCCCTTCGGCACTTAAAGTGGTGTCGTCGGCAAATTTGACTTTACTTTTTGTCGCTTGATTGATTTGCACACACCAATCTCTTCGACCCGTCATATGTGTTGAACAACCGGAATCCAAGTACCACTCATCTCTCCCTTGGACTCCATCACGAACGGTAACCAATGCACTTCGATCCGAATGCATTTTCTCGCTATTTTCCGGGACGGTACAACTGTTGTCCCGCAAACTGTCACTACTGTGGCTGCTACCCGGAACATCCGTAATACCATAACTCTCCTCCGTGATCATTACTAGAAGTGTGTCCTCATCATCTACCTCTTCCCTAGCAATCTTGGCTTCATTATTGTGATTCTCATTCGATTTACCACGACACGAATTTGCAAAGTGTCCAAACTTTCTGCACTTGTAGCATTGCACCTTACTCACATCACGCTTCTTAAAACCATTGCTATGACCACTATCCTTGGAGCTACTTTCACCCTTTTCACTCGTCGAATGCTTTGAATTTTGAGAATCGTTTGAACCAAAATTCTGAAAATTTGATTTACCTCTCGCCGAAAATTTTCCTTTCGACCTCTTATTCTTTTCATTGAAACGCGCTTGCAGAGAAATCTCCGCTTTGGCTTTGTCGGCGCCTCTGATCGGTCACCATTTCCATTGAATTCCCACCGTTAATCCGACATATTTTCATCACTTTGGTAAGATTTATGGTTGTTTTTAGTTGCTTCGGAGTCATTTATCATGTTTTGTTGGTTTGGTATCGCATTGCATTCGATTACAAGTTTATGTCAAAAAGATCTCGTTTATGCTTCGTTTGGTAGTGTCATTGTTACAGGCCATTGCACAGGTTTAAAAGCAATAATGGTGAAGTTATGGATACCTAGAAAGGCAAAAATATGAAGAAACAGCAGGTCAACACGGGCACCCGTGTGCCACAACACTGCCCGTGTTGTTGATCAGGCAGAGCAAAATGGGAGAAGAAAAATAGAGATCAACACGGGCACCCGTGTGGTGACACACGGACGTGTTGTTTAAAACAGTGCATTAACACGGGCACCCGTGTGCCACAACACTGCCCGTGTTATTGGACAGCAGTTCAACACGGGCACCCGTGTGCCACAACACTGCCCGTGTTGTTGGACAGACAGAAAAACAGAGAGTTAACACGGGCACCCGTGTGTAGGAACACGGCCCGTGTTGATGCCCCTGTAACTTAATATGAAAATAATCATTTTGGAGAGCACACACGGGCACCCGTGTGTACACACACGGCCGTGTTGATTGAACGCAACTTGGAAACCCTACTTTTTGCTGTGTGAACCGATTCTGCTCATTAAGGGTAGTTTGGACCTTTTGCTTGGAAGAGATTCATCTTAAGCTATAAGAAGGCTTGGAAGAGAAAGAAGAAGGCACTTTTTGACGGACGAAAGAAAAGATTGCATTGGAGAAGATAGCTACTACGGAGGATTCGAAGACGGCGAGATTCAAAGGCATCAACCATTGAAGATCAAAATCTCCTAATTCTTTGTAATGTCTAACCTTTACGTTATGAATTCTTTAAGTACTATGAGAGGCTAAACCCCCTGATGCTAGGGGGGTGGTCCTGATGTTATCGCATGTTATGAATTTGAACAAATGATTTCTTGATTACTATGTTACTTATTTCAATTCAATTGTGTGATGTTATTATGCTTTTGTATCGGACAAATACAAATTGATTTATGACTTTCAATAACAGGATTGTGATTGTTAGGGTTTTCACACAATTGGGTTTATGAATGCATCATCTAGGACTAGTAACTTTCGTAAATCACCGTAAACCTTGATATTATGTATGATTAAAACCAATGCTTAATTGAATGGACATTTGAGTAAGAATTGGTAGTTTAATTGTTTCTTCCTTAAGGACTTAAGTAAGAACATTCTGAGGTTAGGTGATTGAATGTTTCATATGTATTAAGGAAATCTTGACTGAATTCATAACTGGTTACATCAACCACTCACCCTAGCATCTTTTATCGTAATCAATTATTTTTACTCTTTTTGTGTTTACTATTATAAATTCCAAAACAACGAAACCATTATCTTTTTGTTCTGATAGAATCAAATTAAAATAAGTATTTCCTACGCAATCCTTGAGATCGATACTTGGAAATAAAACTCCTTATTACTACATCGGTAAAAATAGTACACTTGCTATTTTTCCGATCAAGTTTTTGGCGCCGTTGCCGGGGATTGCCAAAATACCTATTTTAATTTTTATTCTATTGAAATTTTGTTGCTCGTCAACCAAAATTTTATCTGTGACAATCTTGTTAGTCAATTCTAATATTTGTCTAACTTGTGTATGCGAGGTAAGGCCTCAGCGGATTTTTCTTTTGACGCAGATCCCGAAAGAACTCTTCGCGCTAGACTAAGACAAGCTAAGCGAGAAAAACTGGAAATAGCAGAAAAAGCAGAGAAGAAAGTTGTTGCAGTGCACTCAGAGAATTCAGATTCAGAAGCAGAAACAACTTTCAAGGTCATGGCTGCAGAACCACCACCACCAGAGAGACTTCTCGGTGACTATGGTGGAAACAACATTGCGGATGGTCGTATGACAATTGTCAACCAACCGGTTAATGTGGAACAATTTTAGCTGCATCCCAGCACAATTAATCAACTCGAAAGGCGGTCCTTTTCTGGAAGAGTGAATGAAGATGCCAACAAGCATCTCCAAAGGTTTTTGACTATGAGCACAACGCTGAAAATGCCTGGACATAACGAAGAAGCAATAAGGCTTCGTATGTTCCCATTCACTTTAGCAGATGAAGCCGAAGAGTGGTTCCATTCCTTACCTGCTGGCAGTATCACTACATGGGAGCAGATGCAAACAGCATTCTTGCAGGAATATTTTCCCGCATCTGTGTCATTGAGAAAAAGATACGAGATCCTTAACTTCAAGCAGAAGGAGGGTGAGTCACTAGGATATGCCTATAAAAGATTCAAGAGAATCCTAGTGGCTTGTCCTACTCACAACATGGATGAAACTGAGCAGATACAAATGTTTGTTAATGGTCTTCGAATTCAAACGAGACAAATCCTTGACTCAGCAGCTGGTGGCTCAGCTAACTTTGCAACAGCCACCGGTATGAAGAAGATAATTGAAGAAATTGCCTCAAATGAGCATCTGGAGTTGTATGATAGGGTGTCAAGCAAATCTACGGTAATTGATTTGAAGCTTGAAACAAACAAACAGGTAAAAATTGAAGAAGCAGTTGCTGCAGAGGTGGAGAAAAGGTTGAAGGCACTAAACATAGGTGCTCAGAAAGTGGCTCAAGTACAACAGGCACCAAACGATGTGTGTTGCATTTGTAATGGACCACACAATACTGTTCATTGCTTTGCAACACCACAGCAGATAGAAGATATCAAGTTTTTAAAGCAAAACAATCCCTACTCCAACACCTACAATCCGGGGTGGAAGAATCACCCTAACTTTGCTTGGAAAGATCAGAAGGGGAATGTGCAACAGCAGGTACAAGGCCAATATCAAAACCAATATCTGCAACAACAACAACAAGTCCCAAAGAAGGCAGATTGGGAGATTGCAATTGAAAAGATGGCAGCTCAAAATATGCAATTTGAAGAAGAGACTAAAAACAATCAGAAGAATACCACCGCCTCCCTAAGGAATCTCGAAGTTCAGTTGGGACAGATAGCACAGCAACTGGCAAGTTCTCGAACACCAGGTTCCCTACCAAGTGAAACAATTCAAAATCCGAGAGGTCAGGAGAATGTTAATACTGTCACGACGACAGAGAAAAAGGTTGCAAAAAAGAAAAAAATGATATCACCGAGCGAGCCGACTAAAGAAGAAACTACAAAAGAAACTAAATCGGTGATTAAGTTGCCCTATCCTCAGAGAATGACAAAGAAGGAACCTAGTGAGTCGGACTTGGAGAAATTCATGACAATGTTTAAAAGGATTGGGGGTCATATGGCTTTGTTTGAAGCACTTGAAAGGATGCCCATGTACAAGAAATTCGTGGAAGAGGTAATGGCTGAAAAGAAACCAACCACTGAAGAACAGGTATCTGGTAAGGAACAATATAATGCAAACTCCCTGGAGCAGAACATTCCTAACAAACAGAAGGATCCAGGAACCGTCACAGTACCATGCACAATCAAAGAAAGAACCTTCAAAAAGGTACTAATAGATTCGGGAGCTAGTGTGAATCTGATGCCATTATCGGTCTATCACAGGCTGGGTATTAAAAACATCAGTGATATAAAGACCAATCTGAAGTTTGCGGATCACTCAAGAAAAGATGCATATGGTATAACTGAAGATGTGCTGGTAACAGTAGCGGACTTGACTTTCCCAGTCGATTTTGTAATCCTAGACATACCTGAAGACAATGAGGCACCCATCATTCTGGGTCGACCTTTCATGAAGACGAGTCGATGCAAGCACGACATGGATGAGTGCACGTTAACCTTGAAAGTTCACAACAAGGAAATAACATTGAATGCTATTGAAAACTAGGAGATGGAGGAAGATACAAAATCTCAGTATCAAGTAGGCTTAATCAGGACATTGAATACTATCAAAGGCTCACCACTGTCAGTAGCCACCCGAAATGGAAAGATTCTGAACATTGAAAGGATAGTTAAAAAGGAATCGTGGCACAAAGGAGTCCACACTGATAAAAGAGACAACGTCTGTGTTGTAGACAAAAGGTGCAACAAGGTTTTGAACTTGAAATACCCCCCATGATAAGGGAAATGAATCGTCGAGCCATGCGACGTTAAACGAAGCGCTTCGTGGGAGGCAACCCACGCGTTTGATTTCTAATTTATTGCGTTTTTATTTTTCTTTGTGTGTGCTAAAATTTTGTGTAGGGGAGGAGGAGAATTAAAAGGGCAAAGTCACAAACACCTCCAAATGGAAGGAAACCACACAAGTGCAGTAAACCAACATTAGTCGCTGTGAGTCCCCTTTGTATCTGGATTTAAACATTGAGGTCAATGTTTAGTTCAGGTGTGGGGGGGTTTTTCCTTTCATGTTTTATTTCCATCGCTTTTGTTTTGTTGTCGTCGTATTGTTTTGTTTGCTTTCGTTGTTTACTTGTGTGTACAGAGTGATGAGAAATGGTTGGACGAATCCGGGATCAATGATAGTGGATGAAAGACACCCCTCATACTTATTCTGATAAGGCACCCCGGAAGTTGATGCAACCATGAGAAAATAAGTCGGACACAATTTGGGGACACCAGACCAAGAGAGCGGTAGGGAAAAACCAAGTCAGAAAAGAACCACATAACACGAGGAGGCTTCAGAGCTTGCAAGCTAACCAACATGGTGAGATCACAAAAAGCCAAACACTAAATATCAGCATGAAAGTTCAGCCATGTATGACTTTATCACTCTAATTTTGCGTATGTCCTGTTGACACGTCACAACATGACAACACACACTAAGGCAAGTTGTTTGTTTAGCCAGGGCCTTTCTAACCATCCCTATCTGTATGTTTCCCTTCGTGAACCCCGTTGAGCCTTAGCCATTTTATTCATCATAAACCCCCTGTTAACTATTAAGCATTATTCATCATAAACCCCCTGTTAACTTTTAATTATTCATTTTTTTCCATAACTTGGTATGATTGTGTGAATTGCAAGATGTGCAATAAAACTAAGTTTGGGGTGGAAATCTTGAAAGAGAAGGCAAGTGCATAATAAGAGAGCAGACAAAAAGAAAAATAGTATGTATGTTCTATTAAAAAAAAAAAGAAGAGAAAAATGCATTTGCCGAGACTTAAGACTCTAACACCTATAAAATGCTCGAAAAATTTGAGTAGAAAAAGAGTCAAAAGAGTGAAATTAACCCCCAGAGTATACGTGATGCACGAGAAAAAGAGAAAGAAAAATCACACAACATGACTGTCGAGTTCAAAACCCTTTGTTATCCATTTTTTTTGTTTATCCCACCGTACCCAAGCCCCGTTACAACCCAAAAAGACCTCGTAAAGTGTGTGGAATCTGTTGTTGTCGTGACATTAGAATGTATTCAAATTTAAGAGTTTGGTATTGCATACTGTGCTGTGAGTGTACACACCTAACCCTGAGAGATGTTGTGAGTGTGTGAAAAGCTTGCAGGTGACGAGGTTTCTGATGTGGAAATGTGGTAAACTGCCTGAATCGGAGAGACCTGAAACTCGATTGGAAAGGAAGAACACAAATGGTGAAAGACTAGGTTGCATTGTGGAAAATGAATTCGGGGGTGACCTTTGTTTGGACTCAATACATCACTTGAGGACAAGCAATGAGACAAGTTTGGGGTTGTGATCGGTCACCATTTCCATTGAATTCCCACCGTTAATCCGACATATTTTCATCACTTTGGTAAGATTTATGGTTGTTTTTAGTTGCTTCGGAGTCATTTATCATGTTTTGTTGGTTTGGTATCGCATTGCATTCGATTACAAGTTTATGTCAAAAAGATCTCGTTTATGCTTCGTTTGGTAGTGTCATTGTTACAGGCCATTGCACAGGTTTAAAAGCAATAATGGTGAAGTTATGGATACCCAGAAAGGCAAAAATATGAAGAAACAGCAGGTCAACACGGGCACCCGTGTGCCACAACACTGCCCGTGTTGTTGATCAGGCAGAGCAAAATGGGAGAAGAAAAACAGAGATCAACACGGGCACCCGTGTGGTGACAGACGGCCGTGTTGTTTAAAACAGTGCATTAACACGGGCACCCGTGTGCCACAACACTGCCTGTGTTGTTGGACAGCAGTTCAACACGGGCACCCGTGTGCCACAACACTGCCCGTGTTGTTGGACAGGCAGAAAAACAGAGAGTTAACACGGGCACCCGTGTGTAGGAACACGGCCCGTGTTGATGCCCCTGTAACTTAATCTGATAATAATCATTTTGGAGAGCACACACGGGCACCCGTGTGTACACACACGGCCGTGTTGATTGGACGCAACTTGGAAACCCTACTTTTTGCTGTGTGAACCGATTCTGCTCATTAAGGGTAGTTTGGACCTTTTGCTTGGAAGAGATTCATCTTAAGCTATAAGAAGGCTTGGAAGAGAAAGAAGAAGGCACTTTTTGACGGACGAAAGAAAAGATTACATTGGAGAAGATAGCTACTACGGAGGATTCGAAGACGGCGAGATTCAAAGGCATCAACCATTGAAGATCAAAATCTCCTAATTCTTTGTAATGTCTAACCTTTACGTTATGAATTCTTTAAGTACTATGAGAGGCAAAACCCCCTGATGCTAGGGGGTGGTCCTGATGTTATCGTATGTTATGAATTTGAACAAATGATTTCTTGATTACTATGTTACTTATTTCAATACAATTGTGTGATGTTATTATGCTGTTGTATCGGACAAATACAAATTGATCTATGACTTTCAATAACAGGATTGTGATTGTTAGGGTTTTCACACAATTGGGTTTATGAATGCATCATCTAGGACTAGTAACTTTCGTAAATCACCGTAAACCTTGATATTATGTATGATTAAAACCAATGCTTAATTGAATGGACATTTGAGTAAGAATTGGTAGTTTAATAGTTTCTTCCTTAAGGACTTAAGTAAGAACATTCTGAGGTTAGGTGATTGAATGTTTCATATGTATTAAGGAAATCTCGACTGAATTCATAATTGGTTACATCAACCACTCACCCTAGCATCTTTTATCGTAATCAATTATTTTTACTCTTTTTGTGTTTACTATTATAAATTCCAAAATAATCAAACCATTATCTTTTTGTTCTGATAGAATCAAATTAAAATAAGTATTTCCTACGCAATCCTTGAGATCGATACTTGAAAATAAAACTCCTTATTACTACATCGGTAAAAATAGTACACTTGCTATTTTTCCGATCAGCCTCTCTCATCCATCCTTTGTTCATGTGCCTCTAACGAACTTTGCAATTCATCCTTGCTCAAAGTTGTTAGATCCTTTGATTCTTCAATAGCCACAACTATGTTGTCAAAACGCGACGTTAACGAACGCAATACTTTCGATACAACATTCTGCTCAAGAATCGTTTCCCCACAAGATTTGATTTGATTAACTAACTGGGTAATGCGCGTAATGTAGTCGTTGATCGTTTCTTTGTCTTCCATTTGTGTTAACTCGAATTGTTGCTTGTAAGTTTGTAACCTTACAACCTTCGCTTTGACGGCACCGACATATGCTTTCTCCAAGATTTCTCATGCTTGCTTTGCCGATTCACAATCGCCAACCTTCTCGAAATTGTCGTTATCAACACACGAATGAATCAAGAATAGGGTTTTGTAATCCTTCTTCTTCTCTTCTTTGTGTGTAGCTCTTTGAATGTCGGTAGCCTCTGTCTCTAATTGTGTAACTCCATTGACGACGATCTCAAGCACCTCTTGATAACCAAACAAGACCCTCATTTGTTTTGCCCATTTATCATAGTTCTTCGAATCAAGAATCGGGAGATTGGTGGGAATTCGATCATTGGAAACGGTTGGCATTGTTGCAGCGGATTAGGATCGATAACTCAGGCTCTTGATGCCAAATGTTAGAACATAAAACTCAAATTGAAAGTTTGACAAGGGTGGAAGAAAAGAAAATTGGGAAAGATGAAGATGAAAGAGAATTAAAGAAAATAGAGTAATATTTGATGAATATTAATTTTTGCATTAATTTTGAATTGGGAATATTACAAGAGTAAAATGATGCAACTCAAAAATACAAACTAAAATGACTCTATAAATAAATTATGTTAGTTTTGGAAGGATAAAAATAGAATTTAATTGCAATTAACGACGACTAGGTATGAATTTTACGGTACTATTCAAAGATTTACATAGTTTTGAAACAAAAATTAGATTGAGTTTGAACGCCTATGAATATAAGACATTAGTGATATAAAGAGAAAGAGAAAATCAAACATTACCGGCATAAGTCACTTGGAAAAAATTAGCATTTAGTAAGTGGACTCTAATGAGTCTAATGCGATAAAAAGACTCAAACAAATGCAACGATGATCATATATGATTATTGGCTCCATAATCACTTGGAAAAGATTATTATTATTGAAAAAGACATTACAGTGTGGATTCGATATTGACACTCAATGATTACTTTATCAATATACAATATTCTCAGAAAATATCTAATCTTTTGACTAGTCACCACTTCAAATCCATTCTTCTTTCCTTATGTTAAGACACACACAAAAGAAGAAGAAACGCAAAAATATCATCAAGCAACCATGGTAGAAAGAATAAGCCAAGAAAAAGAAGAAGAAAACGAAAGAAGAAGCATGAAGAAACTCCTTCTAATACTAAACTCAATCCTCTTAGCCATAGGAACATGCGGTGGCCCACTAGTAATGCGTCTATACTTCATCCATGGCGGCAACCGCGTCTGGCTCTCAAGCTTCCTCGAGACATCTGCCTTCCCAATAATCCTCATTCCGTTAACCATCTCTCACATCCACAACCGTTACAATAACCCTAATGGACCAAACACCTTTGTCTCAATGAAATCACCTTTGTTTTTCGCCTCCGCCGTCATCGGAATCCTCACCGGTCTCGACGACTACCTCTACGCCTGCGGCATAAAGCGTCTCCCGGTGTCGACTTCTTCCTTAATCCAATCCTCGCACTTAGCTTTCACTGCCGTTTTCGCTTTTCTGGTTGTGAAGCATAAGTTTACGGCGTATTCTGTTAATTCTATTGTGTTGTTGACGCTTGGAAGTGTGGTTTTGGCTTTGAACTCTAAGGGTGGGGATCGTCTTGTTGGGGAGTCGAGTAAGGAGTATGTGATTGGTTTTGTGATGATATTGGCTTCGGCTGCTTTGTATGGATTTGTTTTGCCGTTGATGGAGTTGGTTTATAAAAAGAGTAAACAAGTTATTAGTTATTCTCTTGTTATGGAGATTCAGCTTGTTATGTGCTTCTTTGCTACTTTGTTTTGTGTTGTTGGGATGTTCATAGACAATGATTTTAAGGTGATATATCTCTTTCCTTATCTAACTATATTATGGTGTCGACGTGTATGTGATATGTCATATCATAATATTTGTATTCGAGTCTATTATAGCACTTTAAAGGTAAATAAATAAAATGATGTGAATTCGAATGCGCAGATTTGTAAATTGATATTTTGTACTACTATCAACTGAATTGACTTAATATTTGATAAATTATGTTGCAATTTTGAAGGTGATTCCAAGAGAAGCAAGAGAGTTTAAGCTAGGGGAAACAAAGTACTATGTTGTGTTAGTGTGGAGTGCTATAATGTGGCAGTTTTTCTTCTTAGGAGTGATTGGAGTTATTTTTTGCTCCTCGTCTTTATTGTCTGGTGTTATAATTGCTGCGTTTCTTCCCATAACTGAAGTTTTAGCTGTTATTGTCTACAAAGAGAGTTTTCAAGCAGAGAAAGGGGTTGCTTTGGCGCTTTCTCTTTGGGGTTTTGTGTCTTACTTTTATGATGAGATTAAAGAAGCAAGAAAAACGAAAAGTAGAGAAACGGAACTGCCTCAAAGTCATCACTCCATCGCATGATTGCAAGAAATGTTGTTGTTGGTGTTTTTGATTGGTTTTGCTATCTAGTCTTACTTTTGAATTGTCAATATTGTTGGCTAGATTTGTCCCACACAAACTTCATGATAACCACAAAATAGGTGAAGCCATTTTGTCACTCATGAATATTGTAGTACATAATCTAAGTATAGGGGGAAAATAGGTTTTATACTAATATTATGAATATTAATTAATCAATAATATGTGATGGAGAAAAATATGTTATAACAATGCATTACTTTTTGTCCTGTTTTTGTTTTGTTCTGCACACATTTTTAAGTATTCTTTCTTACAAAACGGGAATGTGTACTAGGATAGATTCCAAACATTAGCTCTGTCTGCGACATACGACATACATTAGCTCGGTCCGAATAACATACTTAATCAAAATCAAAATACCATATGTTATGAACTAAAATTATATATTATTACATCAAAACTAAAATGAAATATATTTTATATATTATTACATCAAATAAAAAAACAGTCAACCGACAAAATTAGTATGTTAAATCATAAATTTAAAGGAAGTAAAATGCACAACATGAATTAACGTCTTTAAATATATGATCGTTAAACATCTATAAGTTGAAATAATAATACTTGTTAGTATAACACTGGTCGGTGTTAGAAGTAATTCATTTTTAACATTAGTAGTATTTATTTTGTTAAACTTAACCTAGCTAGTGTAGGTTAGCATGTTGCCTACGTGACATTATTAGTTGTGTATATATAGTGTTGTAGTTGTCAACAGTTGTATCCACTAAGTATTGTAGTGCAGTGTGTGTGCAACCAATTTCTATGTGTAACCATTTTAGCATAGTAGTGAAAGTTTCTTAGAATTTTTTCTTCTCTCTCTTCTTCCATCTTCATCTTTTTCACCTTGTGCAACAACAATTGGTATCTAGAACTCTAGTTCAGATCCACAAGGAAACACGAGTGAATGGTGAGGCGTTGTGTGATTGATTGTGTTTCTTAAGTTTGTGTTGAACTTTTGATTGGAATCGTAACATAATCACATTTCTTGATTCTGCGGGATTGGGAAACACTAGTGTTTGGTGAGATCTGAGTTTTGCATAAGATTGAAGATAAACGGAAATGAAAATTTGAGTATCAAGCTTCCAGTGTTCGATGGCAAGAACTGGAATCGTTGGATGATTCAGATGCGTGTGTTGTTTGGCACTCAAGATGTTTTTGATCTCGTCAACGACGGTTACGTTCTGGTTGCACTTCCAGAAAATGCAACGGACGAGCAGAGAAATGCTCAGCGTGATCGAAGAAAGAAGGATCAGAAGGCATTGTTCTACATCCATCAGTGTGTGGATGTGAATGTGTTTGAGAAAATTGTTGATTCGACGATGGCAAAGGCTGTGTGGGACACATTAGTACGGTACTACGACGATGATGCATTAGTGAATAAGGTAAAGCTTTAGTATTTACGTAAGCAGTATGAGAATCTCAGTATGAAGAACAATGAGAATGTATCTGACTACATCTCCATAGTGATTCTGATTACAAATGAGATAAATTTGTGTGGATAAAATCTCTATAAAGAAAGTATCATTGAGAAGGTACTTAGATCTCTTACTCCTCAATTTGATTACATCATTGTAGCAATTGAACGTTCTAAGGATCTGAGCATCATGAGAGTTAAAAAGCTGTAAAGTAGTCTAGAGGCGCAAGAGTTGTGTTTGACTGAAAGAACCTTTGAGAGAGAGGTAGAACAAGCTCTAAAGACTTCTTTTGTCAAGAAGGACCAGAAGAAATCTTGGTCAGAGGCCAAGAAAAAAACATGGTAGGTCTCAGGAGTCTGAAGCCTTAAATCCCGATGAGAAGAAACATCGGAAGGTAAGGGAGAAACTTGACAAGAGAATTGTTCAATGCTACTATTGTAATAGGTTTGGCCACTTTGCTAAGCATTGTTGGTCAAAAAAGGAATGAAATTCAGAAGAAGCAAACATACCCAGAGGAGATTATGATGATGAACCTATGTTATTGATGGCTTATGAATCTGATGATGATGAACTTATGCAATTGACATTTTTTGATTCGGAATATGAGTCTGAGTCAGAAGATGACTCTGAATCTGAAGTCAAGTTTGATTCTGAATATGAGTCAGAATCAGAAGATGAGTTAGAGTCTGAAGGTTCTAAAGAAGAGTCAGGATTTAAGGGTTCTGAAGATGAGTCAGAGTCGTAAGATGACTCTGAAGCTGAAGATGATTCAGAGTCTCAAGGTGACTCTGAAGATGAAGAAGACTCTGAAGGTGAGTCTGATAATGAAGATGAATTTGATTCTGATCCATATTCTGATGGTGATTCAGACTCTGGTGGAGATCCAAACTCTGCGAATATTTCAGACTCTGAAGGTGGTCATGCCTCTGAAGGTGGTACTTATGGGATTCCAACATCTGATATTGTTCCAGCGTTCGAAGGAGATTCTGAACAAGTTCATAGGCTACAAAGAATTAGACAAATACCAAGAAGATTTGCAAATTTTAACATGCTGCAAGATATTGAATTAGACTATGAAGGAGAAGCCGTTCAGTGTGTCATGTTAGAAGACTTTAAACTAGTGAGTATTGAAGAAGCTCTCAAAAAGAAAGTGTGACTAAAGGCCATGAAGTGTGAACTTGAGATTTTGAAGAGATTTGACTTGCTAAATTGGAAGGTTGTTGTCACAGCATCAGAAACAAATCACAAATTGGATTCTGATTCTGAAGGTGATGATGTAGATGCCACAAATTTCAATCAGGTGGTTGGCTCTCTGGGGTATTTGTGTAATACCATACCTGACATTTGCTATGCAATTGGAATTGTTAGTAGGTTCATGAGTAAGCCAAAGTGGTATCATTACCAAGCTGCTGTCAGGATTCTGAGGTATATAAAGGGGACTCTAAAGTATGGAGTTATGTTCCCTTATGGAGAAAAGACTAATCCAGAGCTGATGTATTACTCAGACTCTGATTGGTGTGGAGACAGGGTTGACGAAAGAAATACTTCTGGATACTTGTTTAAGTTTCTGGAAGTCATATTTCTTGGTGTTCCAAGAAGCAACCAGTTGTTACTTTGCCAAACTATGAAGCTGAATATATTCCAGGTGTTGTGGTTGCATGTCAAGTTGTTTGGCTTTTGAATTTACTGCGGAATTTGAAGATCAAGGTAAACGAGCCTCTGAAGTTGATGATTGATAACAAGTTGCAATCAACCTTGCCAAGAACTCAGTGTTGCATGGGAGAAGCAAACATATTTAGACTAAGTATCATTTCCTGAGAAGTCGGGTTCAGAATGGAGTGCTAAAAGTTATGCACCGTAGCACCCAAAAGCAGCTGGCAGATGTTCTGACTATAGCGATCAAGACTGGTCAATTTCTCCACTTGAGGAATGGAATTGGTATTGTTAGTTTTTATTAGCTGATTATGAATTAAGGGATGATGTTAGAAGTAATTCATTTTCAGCATTACTAGTATTTGTTTTGTTAAGCTTAACCTAGCTAGTGTAGGTTAGCATGTTGTCTACGTGGAATTATTATTTGTGTATATATAGTATTATAGTAACAATTGTATCCACTGAATATTATAGTGTAGTGTGTGTACAACCAATTTCTATGTGTAACCGTTTTAGCAGAGTAGTGGAAGTTTGTTAGAATTTGTTATTCTCTCTCTGTCTTCTTTCATCTTCATCTTTTTCACCTTATGCACCATCAGTCGGCGCACATGTAGAAACACTTAGAAATAATAACAAATAATAAATTATGAATAAACAATAAAAAAAATATCTACTTGTTAGTCTTCCTGTATCCCTTCTTGATTATAATGAAGAATACACTACTACAAATAATACATTTTATGACAATGATTTCATGGTACATACCGAAAAATTGAGGTATAATTCCTGAAAGTGCCCTTTTTTTTGTTAAAAAATTTACAATATATTTTGTCGGTTATTTGGAAAATCAAGGGGTAAACTTATTCGGTCTACATGCTTCAAATCTCATCAGCTTTAGTTTATATTTTTATCTAATTAAAAATGTGGCACATTCTTGAATATTTTATTTCAATATAAAAATATGTCACTTTTCACCTCGATGTTCTTTCCAACAGAGGTGAATATTTTCACTTATATATATATATATATATATATATATATATATATATATATATATATATATATATATATATATATATATATAATATATATATATATATATATATATATATATATATATATATAATATATATATATATATATATATATATATATATATATATATATATATATATATATATATAACTTTAGCTTATAACATTCAATTTCAGTTGTCTAAACAACACAAACAGAACCTTAACGAAGAGCCCTTAACAAAAGAGCAATAAACAACGAGAGCAATAAACACATATCATCTTCAATATGAAGATGTTATGTGTTTAGTACTCTCGTTTTTTCTTCAGAGATTCAAATCATTTTTTTACTTCTTCTTCATAGATCTGGTACATCAAACATCGCTACTCATATTGTTGTCATATTTTTGTTGTTGTGTTGTTGAGATCTGAAACCCTAGAGGTTTTCTTGTTGTTTTTGTGGTTATTATTGATGTTATTTTTGTCGATGTTGTTGTTATTGTTGTTGAGACCCTAAATCCTAAAGGTTGTTTGTGTATGTTTTTGTTCTTGATGTTGTTGTTGATATTATTGTTGATGTTGTTCTTGATGTCATTCTTGTTGTTGTTGTTCTTTGTGCGTCTCTCGTATTTTTCCGTCGAGTTGAGTTTATTATATCTAATATGGATTGTTTGTTTCATTAATTCCTTTTTGAACATAAACCTATTAAATTGATTTTGGAAATAATCATATGAAAAATTATATTATATATGAACTTTATCTTACATTGATTAATGATCTTCTAGCATTCTGCAACTCATAATTTATCTTATTTTATCGTTAAAATCTCTCCAATACTTCTAATTTTCATTCAACTTTTTCCATATTTGTTTATTTTTCAAAGCATCAAATCTTATGATTTCAAGAATGAATTAGTAGAAAAGAAAGTGTTGAATAAATAACTTGAAATATTAAAGATATTTTAACTATAAAAGAGTGTGAGATGAGTTATAAGTTTTAGAATGCTTCAAAATCATTAATCAATATAAGTTGTTCTTCAAATATAACACAATTATTCATATAATTATTTTTCTAACCAATTTTGAGAAGTTATATATTCATTATAGGGTTTAGTGAAATAAGCAATCAATATAAGATTTAATAAACTCAAAATCATTTTACCCCTTAATTTTATAAGATAACTGAAGTGAAAGTTATTGGTGCACAAGGTTGAAGATGAAAAAAATGATGGAAGAGAAATAGAGAGAAAATTGCAACTAACTTTGTGGATGAAAAATTGAATATCAAATTTTGTCACAACTGAACTAGATTAAGTATTTATACAATCAAAGTCAGACAAATGAAATTCAAATTAATCTTAAATGCAACTTAAATGAATCTGAATTATATATAACACCATCCCTTAATTCATATTCAGCTAATCAAAACCAATAACACCAATTTCATCTCTCAAATGGATAAAGTGTTCAGTCTTGATTGTTTTGGTCATAACACTTGTTATCTACTTCTGAGTGTTACAGTGAACAACTTCAAGCACTCCACTATGAATTTGATTTCTCAGAAAGTGAAATTATGTGTCAATGTGCTCGCTTCTTCCATGCAGCACTGGATTCTTTGCACGACTTATTGTTGATTTATTGTCAATCATTAACTTCACAGATTTGTTCACCTTGATCTTCAGACCCTGCAGCAAGTTCAGAATTCACAGAACTTGACAAGAAGACAAAGCACATGCAATGTACTCAGCTTCACAGTTTGACAATGCAACCATTGGTTGCTTCTTGGAGAACCAAGAAATAGGACCTCCCAGATACTCTAAAACAATATCCATAAGTACTTCTTTTATCAACTCTGTCTCCATACAATCAGAGTCTAAATATCATATCATCTTTGAATCAGATTCAGCACCAGAAGAGAACAAAACTCCATACTTCAGTGTCCCCTTAATATACCTCAGTATCCTGACAACAACTTGGTAATGTGACCACTTTGGTTTGTTCATAAATCTACTCAACATTCCAACAACATAGCAAATGTCGGGTCTGGTATTGCAAAGATGTCTCAATGAGCCCACTAACTATTTAATATTTTTAGCATCTACATCATCACTCTCAACATCAGAATCTAGCTTGTGATTTGTTTCAGCATGTGTGATTGCAGACTTACGATTTGTTAGCTTAAATATCTTCAGAAGCTCAAGTTCATACTTCAGCTGATGCAAAATTATACCTTTATCAAATTACAAAATCTTCATCCCTAGAAAATATACCATATTTCCTAGATCAGTCATCTCAAACACATTCACCAGCACCTTTTTGAACTTAGTTATCTCATCTGAACAGCTCCCAGTTAGCAATATGTCATCAACATAGAGGCACACCAGAATCATATTGTTATCAGATGTATGTTGAACATAAACACCATACTCCATCTCACAATTTTTGAATCCTTGAAACATGAAAAATGAATCGATTTTTAGATTCCAGACTCTAAGAGCTTATTTTAGTCCAAACAAGGCTTTATGCAACTTGGACATCATCCCTTCCTGATTCTTTTTCACAAATCCAGGTGGTTGTGACACATAAACTTCCTCTTGTAAAAGACCATTCAAAAATGCAGATTTCACATCTAAATGCATCATAGGCCAATTTCTATTAGGAGTTATAGGAATCACCAGTATGATTGTTTCATGTCTAGTTACAGGCGCAAACACCTCAAAGTAATCTAATCCATATTTCTATAGAAATCCTATAGCTACTGACCTTGTTTTCTATTTGTCAATTCATCCATCTAACTTCAGTTTCACCTTGTAAACCCATCTCACACTGATGGCTTTCTTATTCTTTGAAAGCTCAGTCAACTCTTAAGTCTTGTTTCTTTCTATAGCCTTAATTTCTTCTTTCATGGCCTTCATCCATGCTTTCTTCTTGAAAGCTTCTTCAGTACTAACTGGTTCAGAGTCTACCAACATGGCACACTAAATGACTTCCCTTTCAAAGTCTATCTCAATGTCTTGTAACATGTCAAACTTCGCAAATCTTCTTGGTATTTGCTTGATTCTGTGTGGTCTCTAAACTTGTTTGGACTCTTCTTCAGATGATAGAACAGTATCAAATGTTGGACTACCTCCAGAGTCTGGTCCACCTTCAAAGGCATGATTACCACTAGGGTATGGATCATCATCCCAATCTGGACCAGAATCAGATTAACCTTCAGAGTCTGACTCGCCTTCATACTCTACTTCAGCATCAGAGTCACCTTCAGACTCTGACTCTTCTTCAGAGGCATAATCTCCTTCAGAGGCATATTCTCCTTCAGAGGCATATTCTCCTTCAGAGTCTGAAATATCTTAAGAAATTAACTCAAGTGCTAACATTGTACCAGAGTTGGATTGAGACTTGCTCCAATCCCATGTTTTCGTTTCCTTCACAATCACATCTCTATTGAATTCAACTTTGTTGGTGACAAGACAGTAAACCTTATAAGCACTTGTAATGTGGTACCTAATCAGTAACATTACTTTGCTTCTATCATCCAGCTTCTTTCTAGTAGCACCTGGAACATATTTGTAACAAACAGAACCAAATATTCTAAAATGACTCACACTTTGCTTATCACCAGTCCACTTCTTAAAAGGAATAATTTCCTTCAGCATCTTAGTTGGACACTTGTTGAGCACAAATGTTACAGTGGAAATAGCTTCACCCCATAATGTGTGAGAGAGCTTCTTCTCCTTCAGCATGCTCCTTGTCATATCAAGCAAAGTTTTATTTCTTCTTTCAGTAAGACCATTGTGTTAAGGAGTGTATGGAGCAGTAACTTCATGCTCAATTTAGTTCTCCTCGCATTATTTCTTGAACTCTGTAGAGTTGTACTCACCTCCAGCATTAGTTCGGAGAATTTTTAACTTCTGACCACTTTATTTTTCAGCTTTTACCTTGAACTTTTAAACTCAACAGACACATCATGCTTAAACCTGGTGAGTCTTACCCATGTCATTCTTGTGAACTCGTCCATAAATGACACAAAGTAAATTTTTCATCCAAGTGAAGGTACATAGAATGGTCCACACACATAAGAATGCACTACTCTTAAATCATGTTTTACTCTTGAAGCCACTTCTGATGCAAATGGTGATCTAGTTTGTTTGCTTTTCATGCATATCTCACACGACTTCTCAGGCTTCACAATCTTAGGAATTCCATGTATCAGCTTCTTAGAACTCAGATGCCTTAGGCTTCTGAAGTTAAGATGCCCCAATCTCTTGTCCCATAGCTCACTGTCACCTCCCGCACCTTCTGCACTAAGGCATTTAGTTTCAGTTGTTTCCACATTCACTTTGAATGTTCTGTTGCTTCCCTATTTAGATTGCATAATCAACTTTTGATCAGAATCATACAACTTCAACAAATTGTCCTTCATAGTAACTGAGAAACCTTTTTCAATTATTTGTCATACACTCATCAGATTTCTCTTCATGTCAGGAACATACCAAACATCCTTTATCAGAACTGTTTGGCCATTCTTTACTCTGGCCTTGACATTTCTCATTCTTTCATCATTCATATACTTATCATCAGCACATATGATCTTTGTCCTCTTTCTAAAGAAAGTTAATCATCCATTGTTTGTTTCTAGTTAAATGATTTGAGCAACCAGTGTCCATATACCATCTATCTACCAAATGCCCACCACCAGACTCATAAGCCATCAATAGCACATGTTCATCATCAGACTCTCCTCTGGCTTTGTTTGCTTCTTTTGATTTCTATTCCCTGTTTGACCAAAAGTTAGCAGTAAAGTGACCAAACTTCTTACAGCAGTAACATTGAACCTTCTTCTTGTCAAACTTCTCCTTTCCCTTCTGGTTTTTCTTCTCATCAGAGTTTTAGACTTCTGACTTCTTATAACCACCACCATGTCTCTTCTTGGCCTCTGACCAAGATTACTTCTGGTTCTTCTTACCAGAAGATGCTTTCAGAGCCTGATCTACCTTTCTTTCAGAGTTTCTCTCATCCAGACGCAAATCTTATGCCTCTAGACTGTTTTGCAACTCTTCAATTCTCATAGTGCTAAGGTCCTTAGAATGTTCAATTGCTACAACAACGTAATCAAACTGAGGAGTAAGTGATCTCAGTACCTTTTCAATGATTACTTGTTCAGAGAGAGTCTCTTCACAATATTTTATCTCATTTGTGATTAGAATCACTCTAGATGTAATTAGGTACATTTGCATTGTTCTTCATGTTGAGATTCTCATATTGCTTACGTAAAAATTGTATGTTCCACGCAAACTTCGTCGTTGTTGAATCAGCAATCTTTTTCAAACATGTTCAGATCCACATACTTATGGATATAGAACAGAGCCTTCTGATCCTTCTTTCTCATCTCTCTATGTGTGTTTCTTTGTGCCTCAGTTGCATTTGCTACAACAGCTGCATAATCGTCATTGACGAGATCAAAAACATCTTAAGCACCAAACAACACACGCATCTGAACCATCCATAAATTCCAATTCTTTACATCAAAGACTGGAAGCTTTGTGTTCAAACTACCGTTTCCACCGTTCATCTTCGTTCTTGTGAAAATTCACTTAAATCTCACTAACACTCGTGTTTCTCAATCCCTCAAAATCAAGAAATGTGATTCTGTTTCGATTTCGAACTTCAAATTATTATGAATTTCAGAAACGAAATCAATCACGCACGTATCACGTACACTCGTGTTTTCTAATCTGAATCTGAACTGGAACTCTAGATACTAATTATTAGTGCACAAGATTGAAGATGAAGAAGATGATGGAAGAAAAGGGCAGAGAAAATTATAACAAACTTTTTGGATGAAATTTTGAATATCATATTTTATTACAACTCAATCAAAATCACTATTTATACCATCAGAGTCTAATAAATGAAATGAAAATTAATCGTAAATACAACTTAAATGAATCTGAACTAAACGTGATATAAATTCAAATTGATTTAATATGATATGCATTGTTTCAAGTATTATTTTATCTTAAAGTTTCATTGATCTTCGTACCTTTTTTTTGTCCTCAATTGACTTTTTTAACTTATATCATTGAAAGATATTTTCTTTTATCTTTATATTTCTATTTCACATTCTATATTAAAAACTTTTTTTTCTCAGGTTAACTAAGCCAAAAAATACGTATTTACTTACTCAATTTTCTTTTAAAACACCTTTTTGTTTGATAATAATAATTTACTTTGGTAAATTATTTTATGATAAAACTATTAATATTTTTAAACAAAACACTTTTTATGAGATTGCTTCTAAGTATTAATTTGAAGAAAAAAAATGTTATTATCACATATAATTATAAGAGATGTTATATTATTGTCTTACACACAGTAAGGAAATATATGTTCAAAAAATACTACATCTCCCGATATGCAGCATTCACGATTTTTTGGGTCGTAAATTTTTCATCCTTTTTGTTTTTGTGGATAACCAACAAAAATACACATTTCAGCTCTGGGATCAAGTTTATTGATTCCCTTTGAATCATTTTTCTTGTAGCACAAGCATCCAAAAGTTCTCAAGTGCTCATAGTTTGATGTTCTCTTAAAAAGTAACTCGTGTGGAGTGATTCCCTTATTTTCCACTATAGGGGTTCTATTGATTAGATACGCTACTATCAATACACAATCTTCCCAAAAATGCAATGGAAGATTTACTTGAAAACGCAAGGCCCGTGCTATGTCCAAAATTTGTCTATGCTTGAATTCCACACGTCCATTCTATTAGAAGTAATTCATATTTATTAGTTGTACTATTTTCTTAGCCCCTAAGTTTGTTAGAGGGTATTTTAGTATTTTATCCTATTCTAGTAACCCTAGTTTTTAGCTTATAAATAGGGTGACAATCATTGTAACTTTTATCATGTTTTGTAGCCGTCATTCTTAATAGAATATTTTCATTCATTCTACCTTTGCACCAACAATTGGTATCAGAGCTCCGGTTCGGATTCATTGGGAAACACGGGAAACACGAGTGAACGTGAGGTCTTGTGTGTTTGATTTTGATTCTTAGATTCGTGTTGAATCTTGAACAAAATCTGATCAGAATTTTAATTCTGTGGGTTGGGAAACACTGTGTGAGAAATCTGAGTGTACTGTGCAAGGTAGAAAGATGAACGGAAACGGCAACATGAACACCAAACTTCCAGTATTTGACGGTAAAAACTGGAATCGTTGGATGATCCAAATGCGTGTACTGTTCGGTGCTCAAGATGTTCTAGATCTTGTCACTGATGGTTATGTTTCGGTAGC
The DNA here is from genome assembly GCF_024323335.1 of Lathyrus oleraceus. NCBI lineage: Eukaryota > Viridiplantae > Streptophyta > Magnoliopsida > Fabales > Fabaceae > Lathyrus > Lathyrus oleraceus. Next base: position 174,234,270 of record NC_066580.1, on the reverse strand, counting down.
AGCAGATGCGACGGATGAACAGAAAAACGCGCAGAAGGAAGTAAGGAAGAAGGATCAGAAAGCATTGTTCTTCATTCATCAATGTGTTGATGTAAATGTGTTTGAGAAGATTGCAGATTCAACGACAGCAAAGGCTGCGTGGGACACACTGGTTAGATGTTATGATGGTGACGCATCAGTGAAGAAGGTGAAACTTCAGTCCTTGAGAAAGCAATATGAGAATCTCAACATGAAGAATAATGAGAAAGTTTCTGAATACATCTCCAGAGTGATTCTGATCACTAATGAGATGAAAGCGTGTGGAGAAACTCTTTCTGAAGAAACAATCATGGAGAAGGTATTGAGATCCCTTACCTCTCAATTTGATTACATTGTGGTAGCAATAGAATATTCCAAAGATCTGAGCACCATGAGAATTGAAGAGTTGTAGAGCAGTCTAGAAGCGCAAGAGTTGCGTTTGACTGAGAGAACTTCTGAAAGGGAAGTAGAGCAGCAGGCTCTGAAAGCAACTTCTGATAGGAGGTATCAGAAGTAGTCAGAAGCCAGGAGAAGATCTGATGGTGGTCAGAAGTCAGAAAGCTCAACCTCTGATAGACAAAAGAGTGCTCAGAAGGGAAAAGAGAAGTATGACAAGAAGAAGATCCAATGTTACTGTTGTAAGAAGTTTGGTCATTTTGCTAGAGACTGTTGGTCAAACAAGGAGAGAAAATCAGAAGAAGCAAATATAGCCAGAAGTTCTGATGACGAATCTGTGCTATTGATGGCCTCTGAATCTGATGATATGGATCTGATAGACTGGTGGTATATGGACACTGGCTGTTCAAATCATCTTACTGGAAACAAGAAATGGTTGGTTGACTTTGACTCTGAAAAGAGGACAAAGATCAGATGTGCTGATGACAAATATCTTAATGCAGAAGGTATGGGAAATGTCAGAGTGATTTTGAACAATGGGAAAACAGCATTGATTCAGAACGTGTGGTATGTACCTGGCATCAGAAGCAATCTGATGAGTGTGGGACAATTAATTGAGAAAGGTTTTTCAGTTACCATGAAGGACAATCTTCTGAAGTTGTATGACTGCAATCAGAAGTTGATTATGGAGTCAGAACAGGGAAGGAATAGAACATTCAAGGTGAATGTCAGAACTGCAGACTCAGAATGTCTTAGTGCAACAAGTGCTGAGAAGGAGAGTGAGCTGTGGCACAGAAGATTTGGTCATTTGAATTTAAGAAGCTTAAAACATCTGAATTCAAAGAAGTTGGTACATGGAATTCCTGCAATTAAGAAGCCTGAAAAGTCATGCAAAGTTTGCATGGAAGGAAAACAACCACGATTGCCATTTGCGTCAGAAACTGCTCCAAGAGCAAAACATGTCTTGGGAGTTGTACATTCTGATGTGTGTGGTCCATTTCCAGTAGCATCGATTGGAGGGAATAAATACTTTGTGTTATTTGTTGATGAATTCACAAGAATGACATGGGTATCCCTTATTAAGTTTAAACACGAGGTGTTTGATGAATTCAAGAAGTTCAGAATGAAGGCTGAGAATCAGAGTGGTCAGAAGTTGAAGATTCTTAGAACTGACGGTGGAGGTGAGTATAACTCCAAAGAGTTCCAGAAGTTCTGTGAGGAGAATGGAATTGAGCATGAGGTTACTGCTCCTTATACCCCTCAACACAATGGTCTTGCTGAAAGAAGAAACCGCACTTTGCTTGATATGGTGAGAAGCATGCTAAAGGAGAAGAAGCTTCCTCAGAAGCTCTGGGGAGAAGTTGTCGCCACTGCAACGTATGTACTCAACCGATGTCCTACGAAGAAGTTGAAGGAAATAGTTCCAATACAGAAGTGGACTGGAGATAAGCAAAGTGTTAGTCATTTGAAGGTGTTTGGTTCTGTTTGCTATAAACATGTTCCAAAAGCCAGAAGACAGAAGCTGGATGATAGAAGCAAAGTGATGATTCTGATAGGGTACCACAGTACAGGTGCATACAAGCTCTATTGTCCAGAAACCAACAAAATTGAATTCAGCAGAGATGTGATTGTGAAGGAATCAGAATTTTGGAATTGGGATAAGTCTCAATCTGATTCTGATGTTAGAACTTCTGAAGAAAGGTCAGAGTTAAGAATTTCTGAAGTTGGAGTAAACTCTGACGTTGATTCTGATTCTGATAGTGATTCTGACTCTGGAGAAGACTCAGAAGATGAAGGTGACTCTGATGATCCAGACTCTGATGATCCAGACTCTGATGGTAATCCAGATTCTGGTGGCAATTCAGACTCTGGAAATATGCCAGACCCTGAAGATGGTCAAAGCTCTGGAGGAAGTCAACCATCTGAAGCTAGAAACTCTGAAGCTCAAGACTCTGAACAAGTTCAAAGACCACAAAGAATCAGAAACATCCCCAGAAGATATGCAGAATTTGACATGCTGCAAGACACTGAAGTAGACTCTGAAGGAGAAGTTATTCAGTGTGCCATGTTAGTAGACTCTGAACCCATAAGTACATAAGAGGCTCTTAAGCAGAAGCTCTGGCTGAAGGCCATGAAAGAAGAACTTGATGCTATAGAGAGAAACAAGACTTGGAAGCTGACAGAACTTCCAAAAGACAAGAAAGCCATCAGCGTCAGATGGGTTTTCAAGCAGAAGTTAAAGCCAGATGGTTCAATTGGCAAACATAAAGTAAGGTTGGTAGCCAGAGGATTTCTACAGAAACCTGGGCTGGATTACTCTGAAGTGTTTTGTTAGATGCCTAAAAGTGCTTATTTGAGCTATCATATGTGGGCATCTTTCACTCTTTTTCCTTGCTAAAATTGTCAAAACCACATTTGTTTTACATGGAATGCATTACATTGATAAACAAGCTTGGTGCCTTTGATTTGTGTGTTATTGTGCAGGAAAGACATGAACTAATTGAAAATGAAGACACAAGAAAATTGGCAAAGGAACCAAAGAATACAAGCATTTCATCAGCCTGCTCGCTAGGCGAGGCTGTGGCGAAGCATTGGTTCGCTAGGCGAGTTCCTGGCGAAAAGCTCCAGTAAATTGTCAAATTAATTCGCCAGGCGAGCTGAAGGCGAAGGTGGTAGCGAGTTCATTCTGTTTTGGTGAAAAACACAGCCAGCACTCACTCGCTAGGCGAAGCTCTAGCGAGTCCCCAGCGAGCATTCTAGTAGCAAAACCTCTCAACCTCGCTGGGGCGAAGGTTGAAGCGTGTCCTTCGCTAGGCGAAGGTATGTTCGCTAGGCGAACATGACAGTTCAGCAGACCCTGTTTTCTCTGGGCGCAGGGGCCTTATGTGCCCATATTTGACCCTCGTTAGGCGAGCCATTCTGCTCGCCTAGCGAACATGACAGCCCAGCAGTGGTCTATAAGTAGCAGGTGCCACTTTTGAGCACCATACCTCATTTTTACCAACTTTTTCCACTTTTGTACTTTCTTCTAGATATTTTTGCAGCATTGTTCTTGGGATCTTTATGCCCTAGTTTTCATTTCTCTTCATCTTAGAACGATCTTCTACAAAAAGAAGGTGGATTCCCATCCAACTTCGATTATCCGACTTGGATGTTGATCAACCTTCTTTCCTTACTTGCCGACCAAGCTACCATGAAAATGAGTAGCTAAGTCATCCATTTGTCAAGGTTAGATGTAGGTGATTACTAGCTTTGTGTGTAAATGTAAGGATCCTCATATGTAAACTCTTTAATGGTAAATATATGATGAAAACTTTGTTTCTATTTAAAACTCTTTGTGTTGGTTTATGATCGAGAGATGTTTACCGACTCTTGACCTAGGTTTTCATCCAAACTTGTTTGTTAGCTAGAGATAGTAATGAATGATTTTGTTCACCATAAGGTTGAACCAAAAAGTTGTCATTTTGATAGATTGTGTTCGAGAGAAACAATGGATCAAAATGGCAAAACTCACAATGTGTGTTCGAGAGAAACATATTGAGAGGACTTTGTGAAATTATTTATCATCTAAAGGAGTTTATAAGATTGTTGACCGAGCAAATACATGCAAAGTGATCATTGAAACCTAACTTTGACAATATTTCTCATTTAATCAAACCATAACTTTTACCGCAATTTATTACTTTTTATGCAAGATAACTTGATTAAAACTGAAACCCTATTGTTACATTGAGCTACGATTAATACAACCATCGAACGGCGGTGATATCTTACAATCCCTGTGGATACGATAACAAAAACCCGACACGAAATATACATTTCAACAAAATGGCGCCGTTGCCGGGGATTGTAAATTGATATTGCGAGCATCGCACTGGTTGTTTAAGTTTTAGCTTGTGAATTTTTGACTTGTGCTTGTAATTTGTTTGGTTTAGTGTGCAGCTTACGTTTTATGCGAGGGCAAATCCCTGTGGACGAACTTCTTTTTGATCCTAAGATCGAGAGAATCGCAAGGAGGCTCAATAGCAAAACGAGACGTAGGAGGCAACAGGCTAGACAACGCCAAGAGCAAGGAGAAAGTTCTTCAACCACAAATCCACAACCATTCATACCAAACATGAAGCCACAACCACCACCACCTATTTCTACTCCATGTATCAATAGTCCAAGGAACACCGCTCAGTTTGCCAACCACACAGGAAGGCAAGCTGAGATGAAGACGGGAACTCTGAATTTATTATATGGGAGTCCATTCACCGGAATGGACCATGAAGACCCATTTGCTTTTCTCACAAAATTTTATGAGATAACATTGGCTGCCGGAGTGGATCAGGCTCAGGAGCTTCCGTTGTTCAGACGTTTATTTCCCCACGCTTTGCTCGGTAAAGCAAAGGATTGGTATCTCGATCAAACACCAGCCGTAATGACAGACTGGAAAGTGTTAGAAGAGAAATTCATTGAAAGATTTTTCTCCCATAACCGATTCATGGAATCAAAGACGGCCATCTCGGTGTTTTCTCAAGGAACCAGTGAATCTTTAAATGAAGCGTGGGAGAGATTCAAGTCCATGCTTAGGAAATGTAAAGGGCATGGATTTGATGAATTGACTCAAATCCATATCTTCAGAAATGGACTTCAACCAAACTGCAAGACGTTGTTGGATGCCACCTCGGGTGGCTCGTTGATGTCAAAAAGTGCCGAAGAAGCCACAAACATTATCAATCGGATGGCTCTAAATGATCTTCAGAGTCAAAGTCGTGGAAATTCTTTGAAGAAGGCGGGAGTGCTTGAGTTAGGGACGAATGATGCCATCCTTGCCCAAAACAAGCTCATCTCACAACAAGTGGAACTCTTAACGCAACAAATCAAAGAGTTAAGAGAACCGTCAAAAGCTAAACAAATAGCTTGTTGTGAACTTTGTAAAGGTGAACATGACACCGGATTTTGTCCACCTCCCGGTTTTGACGAAGTAAACTACATGGCCAATCAACGGGACTATCAACCGAGACAACAACAACCTTATCAACCGCACCCTCAACAACAACACAACAACAACAATTCCAAGGGAACCAAGGGTTCCAACCTAGAAGCAACTATTATCATAACCAAGGTTATGGAGGTGGTTCTTCTAGCCGTCAAAACCCTCCCCAAAATCCGTATCAATCTCAACAACCGTCGGTCGTCAATTCTAAATTGGAAGAGACATTGACGCAATTCATGCAAATGTCAATGGCCAATCAAAAGAGTAATGACGCGGCCATAAAAAATCTCGAGACTCAGGTTGGGCAACTTGCCAAGCAACTCGCTGAACAACAAACCGGTCCTTCTTTTTCGGCTAATACGCAAACAAATCCTAAGGAGCATTGTAAGGCGATTATGACGAGAAGTGGGAGGGAGTTGGGTAGTGAGAATGAAAAAAGAGTTGAGAGTGAACAAAGAGAGAAAGAGAAAGAAATTGAGGAGGAAATAGTAGAGGAAAATGTTGATGGTGAAATAGGAGTGTGGAGTGATGAGGAAGAAGTTGAAAAGAATAGAAATAATGGTGAAGTTGAAAAAGAAAAAGGTGTGGAGATTGAGGAAAATAAAAGTGATGAGGTAATAAGGGAGGTAGTGAAAAAGCCTAGATGGAAGAGTGCTAGAATTGCAAAGGGAAAGGAGGTAGTGAGCGCTACTCCTATCTAAAACCTTCCTTATCCTCATGCTCCTTCCAAAAGGGAGAATGAACGGCATTACGCCCGGTTCATGGATATTTTTAAACAGTTGCAAATTAACATTCCGTTTGCTGAAGCCTTGGAACAAATGCCAAAGTATGCCAAATTCATGAAGGACATACTAACCAAAAAGCGGAGGTATACGGAACCGGAGACCATCGTCCTTGATGCGAGCTGTAGTGCCATTATTCAAAGGACGCTTCCTAAGAAAGAGGTTGATCCGGGAAGAGTTACATTGCCGGTTAAAATTGGTGACGTTTATGTCGGGAAAGGACTTATTGACTTGGGGTCGAGCATTAATCTTATACCTTTGTCAATTATCAAGAGGCTTGGCAACATCGAGATTAAGTCCATCCGAATGACGTTGCAATTGGCGGATAAGTCGACAACCCATCCTCATGGCGTAGCCCAAGATGTTTTGGTGAAGGTCGACAAATTCTTTTTCCCGGTGGATTTTATTGTAATTGATATGGAGGAAGATGATGATGCTCCGCTCATCTTGGGCCGACCATTCATGAAGACCGCAAGAATGATGATAGATGTTGATGACGGTTTAATAAAGGTGCGAGTTCAAAATGAGGAAGTCACATTTGATCTATTCGAGGCGATGAAGCATTCCAAGGATAGAAATGATAGCTTTCGCATCGATGTGATCGAAGACGCTATTATGGAGGTTTCAAAGCATATTCATGAGATATCTCCTATGGAGTTAGCTCTTGACGACTCATTGGAGGTTTTCACTATTGAAGAGGAGCTAGCTCTTGAGGAATGCTTAAAGGAACTTGATAGTTTGGAAGACCTACAACCGTGGGAAGTAGAGGAAGAAAACTTGAAGAAGGAGGTCATTGACGAGAAAGCGCCAATTGAATTAAAAGAGTTACCTTCGACTTTGAAATATGTGTTTCTAGATGAGACCGAGGCAAAGCCGGTCATCATAAGCAACCTTTTGACAAAAGAAGAAGAAGCCCGTCTAATCATTGTGCTAAAAACCAATCAAGAAGCTATGGGTTGGACTCTTTCCGATCTAAAAGGAATTAGTCCATCCTATTGTATGCACAAGATTTTGATGGAGGAAGATTTTAAGCCGGTGGCTCAACCACAACGCCGCTTAAATCCTACGATGAAGGAGGTTGTAAGAAAGGAAGTGGTGAAGCTATTGGATGCGGGAATGATTTACCCGATCTCGGATAGTCCGTGGGTTAGTCCCGTGCAAGTGGTTCCGAAGAAGGGTGGAATGACCGTAATCCGAAATGACAAAGACGAATTGATCCCGACCAAAGTTGCAACGGGGTGGAGAATGTGTATAGATTATAGACGGTTGAATACCGCGACTCGTAAGGACCATTTCCCACTCCCATTTATGGATCAAATGCTTGAAAGACTATCGGGCCAACAATACTATTGTTTTTTGGACGGCTACTCCGGGTACAACCAAATTGCGGTTGACCCGGTTGATCATGAGAAGACGGCTTTCACGTGTCCGTTTGGAGTGTTCGCATACAGAAAAATGCCCTTTGGGCTGTGCAATGCACCGGCGACCTTCCAACGATGTGTCCAAGCCATTTTTGCCGATCTGATAGAGAAAACAATGGAAGTCTTCATGGATGACTTCTCGGTATTTGGTGGGACGTTTAGTCTATGCTTGGCAAATTTGAAGACGGTGTTGGAAAGGTGTGTGAAGACCAATTTGGTGCTGAATTGGGAAAAGTGTCACTTCATGGTGACCGAGGGGATCGTGCTAGGCCACAAAGTCTCTAGAAGGGGGCTTGAAGTGGATAGAGCTAAGGTTGAAGTAATTGAAAAATTACCCCCTCCGGTGAATGTGAAGGGCATCCGTAGCTTTTTGGGGCACGCGGGGTTCTACCGGCGCTTCATCAAGGACTTCTCAAAGGTGGCTAAGCCTTTGAGCAATTTGCTCGCCAAGGACCAGGTATTTCTCTTCACCGAAGATTGTTTGCAAGCTTTTGAGGTTTTAAAAGAAAAATTGGTTACCACTCCAATAATAGTCGCTCCCGATTGGAATGAAAATTTTGAACTAATGTGTGACGCGAGTGACTATGCTGTTGGAGCGGTACTTGGCCAAAGAAAAGACAAAACTTTTCATGCGATACATTATGCGAGTAAGGTTCTTAACGAGGCTCAAATAAATTATGCCACAACGGAAAAAGAACTACTCGCAATAGTGTATGCGCTAGAAAAGTTTAGGTCTTATCTTATAGGGTCTAAAGTCGTTGTGTATACCGATCACGCGGCGATTAAATATCTGCTAATCAAACCGGATTCGAAGCAAAGGCTCATCCGTTGGATCCTCTTGTTACAAGAATTCGATGTGGAAATCAAAGACAAGAAGGGGTCGGAAAACTTGGTAGCGGATCATTTATCCCGATTAGTGAACGTGGAGGTTACCGCGTCTGAAAAAGAAATCCGGGAAGAATTTCCTGATGAAAAATTGTTTAAGGTTCAAGTTAGGCCGTGGTTTACAGACTTTGCAAACCACAAGGCTAGTGGTTTTGTGCCTGCCGACCTAACTTCGAACCAAAAGAGGAAGTTCCTTTCGGATGCGAAGTATTATGTTTGGGATGACCCATACTTGTTTAAGTTGGGTAGCGATAACCTGTTAAGGAGATGCGTAACTGGTGATGAAGCCCAGAGCATCCTTTGCATTGTCACAACTCGCCTTATGGCGGACATTATAATGGGGTTAGAACGGCCACTAAATTCTTCAATCGGGATTTTATTGGCCAACTATTTTCAAAGACGCACATACCCATGCACAAAGTTGTGACAGTTGCCAAAGAAGTGGTGGGATAGGTAAGAGAGATGAGATGCCTCTCCAAAATATCCAAGAAGTGGAAGTGTTCGATTGTTGGGGCATAGATTTCGTAGGACCTTTCCCACCCTCTTATGGGAATGAGTACATGCTTATTGCTGTCGATTATGTCTCTAAGTGGGTTGAGGCGATTGCCTCACCTCGGGCGGATGCCAAAACGGTGATAAAATTTTTAAAGAAAAACATATTTTCCCGTTTTGGAACCCCCCGAGTGTTGATAAGTGACGGAGGGTCACACTTTTGCAATGCACCTTTGGAAACAATTCTAAAACATTATGGTGTATCGCATAGGGTGACAACTCTGTACCACCCTCAGGCTAACGGGCAAGCGGAGGTCTCTAATCGAGAGATTAAGAGAATCCTAGAAAAAACCGTGTCTAATTCTAAAAAAGTGGTCCCAAAAATTGGACGAAGCATTATGGGCCTACCGTACGGCCTTTAAAGCTCCAATTGGCCTAACTCCCTTTCAATTGGTATTTGGTAAAACTTGCCATTTGCCGGTTGAATTGGAGCACAAGGCCTTGTGGGCCCTAAAGTTTTTAAATTTTGAACATGAGTTGGCCGGTAACAAAAGGAAAGTACAACTACTTGAGTTGGAGGAGATGCGCAATGCCGCATACCACTCAAGTTGGTTGTACAAGGAAAAAGCAAAGAAGTATCACGACAAGAAGATCCGTAACAAAGAATTTGTGCCCGGACAATTGGTCCTATTGTTCAACTCCCGGTTGAAGTTGTTCCCGGGAAGTTGAAATCAAAATGGTCCGGGCCATTTCGGGTGAAAGAAGTAAAAGAGTACGGGGCCATTGTCATTGAAGACATGGACAAGAAAGATAGTTGGATCGTGAATGGCCAACGATTGAAAGTGTATCTCGGCGGTCATGTGGATCGCGAGAGTTGTGCTCAGCCGCTCGATGCTCCTCTGTGAGCATCGCACCGTCGAGCTTAGCCGACGTTAAACAAGCGCTAGTTGGGAGGCACCCCAACATTGTAAGTATTTATTGTTTTATGTTTTATGTTGTATTGAGTACACTGTGCTAAACCCATGCTGGATGACTTGCAAGTGCTGCATTTGCCAATGCACTTGCTGTCACGCTCGCTAGCAGCTCGCTAGGCGAAGCAGTAGCGAGCACGCTCGCTAGCTGCTCGCTAGGCGAGGCAGCAGCGAGCGCTGCAGTACTGTTTACTATTTAAATCTCAGCAGGGCCATTTTGCCCCAAACCTTCAAAAAAAATTCTGAACGGCTCTGCTGAGGAATTTGTGCTAGGCTTCTCAAACTCTCTCATTTGCATCTTTATCACCAACACTTGCTCTTTTCGGTCGATTGCAAACTCTTCTCACTTCACATTTCCAAATCCGTGTAACTAAGGTTTGCCCTACTACATTTTTCTTTTTGTTTGAACTCTTAATTTCCAAATATGAATTGCAATTAGGATGAGTGTGGTATGGGAACATTGAGGTTGCATGTGGTATTGTGGAATTTGCAATTTTTGGAGATTTAGGTTTTCAAATTGGGGATTTAGTTTTACTTTAGGTTTTGCATGCAATTAGGCAATCCCCAATAGCATAGAACTATTAATTGCCATGAGAAATCATTAGGTTCTGATGTGGGAACCATTAGAGTATGGGTATTGGGGGAAAAATCTTTGAAAATGCAGAAAACCCCAAAACCCGTAAGGTTCGCTAGCACTCGCTAGGCGAACCTGGGGCGAGCGTTCGCTGCCACTTCGCTAGGCGAAGCAGCAGCGAGCAGGGCAGTCTTTTGAATTATGCTTTGATGGCTAATCTGTTTGTTGGTGTGTGTTGTTTCTTTGTATATATTGCAGATGGAGTCAAGATCTGGAGCGGGTAAGAAAAGAAAGGGAGCAACTACATCTCGGACAGTTCCTATCCAGTTTGACCAAGACAAGTTTGTCGGCCCGAAGCAGGCCGCCAGATACATCGCTCTGGAGAAGCGGAAGATACTTCCAGAGAAGCGCTTTCTGATCAACCCACAGGGCACTTACAGAAATTTCGCCGGGTTGATAGACGCAAAGAAGTGGGATAGGTTGATTAGTCCCTTAGAGCATTACGATATTGCGACAGTGCGGGAGTTTTATGCTAACACACTGCCCGACAACGACGAGCCCTTTACTTGGGTTTCTAAAGTGGTCGGGCGTCCAATTCCATTTGACCGGGATGCTATCAACCGAATCCTTGGGGAACCGCTCCAGCTGGGAGCTGACCAGAGAGACCAATACCACACCGACCTAAGGCTTCACCGAGATGTTCCTGCCATTACTACCGCCCTGCTTTTACCTGGGAAATCTGTTGAGCCGAACCCATCTGGGGTTCCAGTGAGGTATCACCGGGAGGACATGACTCACATGGCTCAACTGATACTGCTCTTGGTTTTAACCAACATCCAGCCTAAATCACACACCTCTACTGTGCCGATCCCAGTGGCACATTTGGTCCATTCCATCCTCACCAATGTCGAGATAGATGTGGCGAGGATAATCGCAAATGAGCTGAAGTCCGTGGTCGAGAGCGGACTTAAGTCGGGGGCTCGTGTTAATTGTCCCCTGGCTTTCCCGTGTTTGATCATGAGCTTATGCGTTCAGGCAAGGGTGAGACTTCCGTCTCGTGGGCAGGTAAGGATCCCGTCACCTATCGATGATCGGTATGTGGCTAAATATTGTAGAGCAAAGACTACCGGTGGCAGTGCAGCCTCAGGAAGTACTCGGGCTTCTGATGGTCCTAGTGCTTCTACTCCCGGACTTGATCCCTACCTCCGAGCGGTGTGTGACTATAGTTTTGAGTGGATGGCGGCATCCCAGAGAGCTATGATTGATATGCACAACAGTATGCAGAGGTTGGAACTGCAAGGTAATGACCCCTCCGGTGCTCGAGCAGTGTTGGCACGTGAGCAGTTTATGCTTAACGCTAACTGGCCTGTGGACAGGCCTGTCTATGGTGAGGGGGTGGGCGCTGATGCTGATGATGATGATGTTGAGGATGAGGCTACCGGTTCTGAGGCCGGTAGTGAGGAGGAGTCCTGAGCCCTTAGTGGGTTAAGTTTTTTGTATTTTTTTTTCAGTTTTTATGTCATTTCTATTTGTATTTTCGGATTTTGTATCTTGATTTTGGGTTGTACTATTGGGGTGTTTTGTCCCCCATGAACAAATTTATATTTTCAGTTAATGTTATTTAGTTATGTTTTTAATTTTGTGTGTTTAATAAATTTTTGGTTGATTGAGTGGCAAACCCTTCTAGATTGGTTGCTCCTCAAGAAGTATCCAATGAAGGTGCATCCGAGCTTGGATGGCAATGATAAGAATAAACAAGTGAATGAAGCTAAGGTACATGGTTACCTTCGGCTAGAATTTTAGAATGCATTAGGAACTTTACTCTTTTTGGTAAATTGAATATTGTCTTTTTGCAACATAATTGAATGAATGCTTCATCTAGAACTTAAAACCACAAATTGTGAGGAAACCTCCATTGTTCACTTAAATGCTGGATTCTAATAAGTTTTGTTGATTCATGTGATTCATTCTTTGTCTTTTATTATTGTGAAATTGTGGAAGCAATTAGAAATGATCAAGGCACTTGTTTTCTTTTGAGCACAACTACATCCAAAAGCAACTTACCTGTGAGCAGAGAGAGTATTTGTTAACCCCCTTTGAGCTTAAACAGTTGAATCTCGGCTTGAAATAAAGCGAGATCTCAAAAATCTTTTTTTTACAACCCGGAAAATCTTGATTATTGTTCTTTTGCCGTAAAAAGTTAAGAGCATTCACTTAGGGTGTGGAAGAAATAAGTTGGGGAGAACGAAAAAGAATTGGTAAGTACCACAACTCTTGAAAAAGAAAAGAAAAACCGAGCAAGCATAAAAAAATGTATGTATAGAAAATATAGAAAAGAAACATTTGTTTTGTATATTTGATGTGAAAGAAAAGAACAAAAATAGAAAGAATGAAAATGAATGCTTGCTTGGAAGAAAAATAGTGAAAAATAAAAATTGAGTTGTGGAATATGTGTTGTGAAGGTTACAAATAAGAAACAAATGAAACAAAGTCGAGTAGTGTGAATAATAGTGTGAATGTCTCTTTTACATCGGCACTTTCGTTTCAATGGCCTTAGAAATGTCCCTTGTTTGTTAACCTAGCCAAGCTGCACCCTAAAAGCCCTTAGTGATCTTTATGCTTCCACAGTACGATTTATAATTGTTAGACATTGTATGAATCTATTTGTTTTCTTCATTGTTTGTTAGAGAGTGAGATTATTCCCGCGGTTGCAAATGCGTAAAATCTTCATTCCTTATTCGAAGAGGAGAGATAGGATGATTCATTCAGAATAGTATTGTTGTAGATTGATAAATATTTTGCATTACTATTTAAGTTTTAGTTCTTATGTATTATTTTATTCGAACCGTTGGAAACTTGTATTTGCTGATTTCGCTTGTGTTTGAGCCGTTTATCCAACTTCGGAGAAACCAGTTTCTTAAAGCAAATCCTCTTGTCCTGCAAGAGGCATACTTTGCTTGAGGACAAGCAAGAATCTAGTTGGGGAGAGTTGTTAGATGCCCAAAAGTGCTTATTTGAGCTATCATATGTGGGCATCTTTCACTCTTTTTCCTTGCTAAAATTGTCAAAACCACATTTGTTTTACATGGAATGCATTACATTGATAAACAAGCTTGGTGCCTTTGATTTGTGTGTTATTGTGCAGGAAAGACATGAACTAATTGAAAATGAAGACACAAGAAAATTGGCAAAGGAACCAAAGAATACAAGCATTTCATCAGCCTGCTCGCTAGGCGAGGCTGTGGCGAAGCATTGGTTCGCTAGGCGAGTTCCTGGCGAAAAGCTCCAGTAAATTGTCAAATTAATTCGCCAGGCGAGCTGAAGGCGAAGGTGGTAGCGAGTTCATTCTGTTTTGGTGAAAAACACAGCCAGCACTCACTCGCTAGGCGAAGCTCTAGCGAGTCCCCAGCGAGCATTCCAGTAGCAAAACCTCTCAACCTCGCTGGGGCGAAGGTTGAAGCGTGTCCTTCGCTAGGCGAAGGTATGTTCGCTAGGCGAACATGACAGTTCAGCAGACCCTGTTTTCTCTGGGCGCAGGGGCCTTATGTGCCCATATTTGACCCTCGCTAGGCGAGCCATTCTGCTCGCCTAGCGAACATGACAGCCCAGCAGTGGTCTATAAGTAGCAGGTGCCACTTTTGAGCACCATACCTCATTTTTACCAACTTTTTCCACTTTTGTACTTTCTTCTAGATATTTTTGCAGCATTGTTCTTGGGATCTTTATGCCCTAGTTTTCATTTCTCTTCATCTTAGAACGATCTTCTACAAAAAGAAGGTGGATTCCCATCCAACTTCGATTATCCGACTTGGATGTTGATCAACCTTCTTTCCTTACTTGCCGACCAAGCTACCATGTAAATGAGTAGCTAAGTCATCCATTTGTCAAGGTTAGATGTAGGTGATTACTAGCTTTGTGTGTAAATGTAAGGATCCTCGTATGTAAACTCTTTAATGGTAAATATATGATGAAAACTTTGTTTCTATTTAAAACTCTTTGTGTTGGTTTATGATCGAGAGATGTTTACCGACTCTTGACCTAGGTTTTCATCCAAACTTGTTTGTTAGCTAGAGATAGTAATGAATGATTTTGTTCACCATAAGGTTGAACCAAAAAGTTGTCATTTTGATAGATTGTGTTCGAGAGAAACAATGGATCAAAATGGCAAAACTCACAATGTGTGTTCGAGAGAAACATATTGAGAGGACTTTGTGAAATTATTTATCATCTAAAGGAGTTTATAAGATTGTTGACCGAGCAAATACATGCAAAGTGATCATTGAAACCTAACTTTGACAATATTTCTCATTTAATCAAACCATAACTTTTACCGCAATTTATTACTTTTTATGCAAGATAACTTGATTAAAACCGAAACCCTATTGTTACATTGAGCTACGATTAATACAACCATCGAACGGCGGTGATATCTTACAATCCCTGTGGATACGATAACAAAAACCCGACACGAAATATACATTTCAACATGTTTGCACCTGTAGCAAGACATGAAACAATCAGAATGGTGATTGCAATAGCTGCTAACAGGAATTGGCCTCTGATGCATTTAGATGTAAAATCTGCATTTCTGAACGGTCCATTAGAAGAAGAAGTTTACGTGTCACAACCTCCTGGATTTGTGAGAAAGAATCAGGAAGGGATGGTGTACAGATTATACAAAGCTCTATATGGATTGAAACAAGCACCCAGAGCTTGGAATCAGAAGATTGATTCATTTTTCAAGAAGCAAGGCTTTCAGAAATGTGAGATGGAGTACGGTGTCTATGTTCAGCATACTTCTGAAGGAAATATGACTCTGGTATGTTTATATGTTGATGATATACTGCTGACTGGAAGTTCTGAACAGGAGATAGCCAAGTTCAAGAAAGTTCTGATGAATGAATTCGAAATGACTGATCTAGGCAAAATGACATACTTTCTAGGGATGGAGTTCAGATATTCTGAGAAAGGTATTATTTTGCATCAGCTCAAGTATGAATTAGAACTTCTGAAGAGATTTAATCTGAAGAATTGTAAAATTGCTGTCACACCTTCTGATACAAATCAGAAACTGGATTCTGACTCTGATGGAAAGGATGTGGACGCTACAACCTTCAAACAGTTGGTTGGTTCTCTGAGGTATTTGTGCAATACCAGACCTGATATTTGCTATTCAGTTGGGATGGTTAGTAGGTTCATGAGTAAACCTAAGTGGTCCCATTACCAAGCTGCTGTCAGGATTCTGAGGTATATCAAGGGAACTCTGAAGTATGGAGTATTATTTCCTTCTGGAAGAAAGGATTTGTCAGAACTTCTGAGTTATTCAGATTCTGATTGGTGTGGAGACAGAGTTGACAGAAGAAGTACGTTTGGGTACTTATTCAAATTTCTGGGAGGTCCCATTTCTTGGTGTTCCAAGAAGCAACCTGTTGTGGCGTTGTCAACTTGTGAAGCTGAATACATTGCAGGTGCTGTTACTGCATGCCAAGCTGTGTGGATTCTGAATCTATTACAGGATCTGAAGATTAAAGTAAACAAACCTCTGAAGCTGATGATTGACAACAAGTCTGCAATCAATCTTTCCAGAAACCCAGTGTTGCATGGGAGAAGCAAGCACATTGAGACCAAGTATCATTTTCTGAGACATCAAGTTCAGAGGGGAGTGTTAGAAGTTGTACACTGCAGCACTCAGAAACAGTTGGCAGATGTTCTGACGAAAGCTATCAAGACTGATCAATTTCTCAGATTAAGGGATGGAATTGGTGTTATAAGTTTTGATGGAATATGAATTAAGGGATGGTATTAGAAGTAATTCATATTTATTAGTTGTACTATTTTCTTAGCCCCTAAGTTTGTTAGAGGGTATTTTAGTATTTTATCCTATTCTAGTAACCCTAGTTTTTAGCTTATAAATAGGGTGACAATCATTGTAACTTTTATCATGTTTTGTAGCCGTCATTCTTAATAGAATATTTTCATTCATTCTACCTTTGCACCAACACATTCTATTGAGGTGTGGCAACACAAGAAGTTTCATGCTTGATCCCTTCTTTTTTAGTGAAGCACTTGAAATCAAAGTTATAAACTCTGTCTCATTGTCACTCCTAATCCTCTTGATATGCATATTAAAATGCATTTTGATTAGATTGCTAAAACTAATCAAATGTTATAAAGTCTCTGTTTTGTGCTTCATTAAATATACTCATGTGGCACGAGTGTAGTCATCTACAATCCTCCTCTTCGAGACTTGGTCATGTATTATGCAAGAATTTTGATCATAAATCATATAACAATTTAAGTCATGTTAGTTTATGAATTGAAAGCAGATTGCATTTAAAGTCTGAAACCAATAACACATCTTTTAACATAAGGGAACTTGATAAACTCACATCTCCCATATTTTCAACTAAGATTGAAATCCATGTTGGTGTAATTATGTAGAAAGGTTTATCTTATTTTCTGATTTTCTTCAATATTGAGGTAAAAGGAGTCATGTGGTGTGAAACACTATTGTCAAGTATCCAATTGAAACAATATTCAAATTTATCAGTTTTCAAGTTTTTGGGTATTTTTCTTCTCCAATATCTCTTCCAAATCAGAATCTTATGCTATAATAGAAAGTTAACTTAAAAAATATATTTTATTCTTATTGTTTTGATGACACGTGACATACTTTATATATATATATATATATAATATATATATATATATATATATATATATATATATATATATATATATATATATATATATATTAGCGCTTGAAAATATGATTAATCCTAACAAATCCAACAAACTAATAACAAACTTAACAAATTAATAATAAACTATCGGAGTTTGAAAATAGAATCAACTTTAACAAACTAACAATGAACCTAACAGACTCTAACAAATTAATAACAAACTATTAATCTTAATCTGAGAGATCAGGATATTGCAAACCCCAAAGATTTTAAGTTTTAGTAGTTTTAGAAGTTGTGGAAGTCGTGATTGAGCTAGGGACTTTGACTTGTGGAAGCCTGAGGTACTATCACCCGTTTCATGGAAGAAGAGACCTAGCAACAATGGAGAAGAGACTTTTTTCAAAATAGACAAAGAAGGTGAACAGTAACCAAATGCGCCAAATCAAAAATCAAAACCATCTTGACTCAGAGATAATCTAGGTTGAAGATTTGAATAACTTGAATTCTATCACAATTGACAAAGAACACTATCACTGCCTTCTCCGGAGAAACTCTGAGTTATGGAACATGCCCCAACTTGAGAGAATACCTAATGGTATCCAACACTTAAAGAAGCTTCAAATTATCTATTATGCTCGAGTCTGCTTTTTTCCTTTTCTACTACAAAATTAAACTGCTTAGGAAAGAAGTAAAATATATGCTGGAATTAAACGAGACACTATGCTAGAACTTTTTTCCATTGTAAAACTAAATTTACCAACTCTAAATATATCATTCAAATACAAATATTTAAAAAGAAATCAAATGTTTAATTAAATCCTAAAAGTTTATAATAAAATAAATCGACGGCTTTAGTGTTTATGTCATCAACAAACAATCTTTTTTTTCATAACTTTTTAAAGTATGATTCCATGGTGTAATGTGTTGATATTTGTAAATATAGTATTAAGAATATTTGTATATTGAATAGTTTCATTCTTTCTATATATAATAAAGTCTTCGTGGTGTTTTTTAAAACACACGGTTTATTCAAATGTCTCTTAGTCTCTTGTATTTCAACATGGTATCTAGAGTCTGCTAAAAGACAATTCTTTCTTCGTCGTGCTTTACCCGGTTGACCCACTATCTTCCGGTGAGATTTTTTTTTTTTTGCAAACCGTGTCATCACTCCGATTTGCCTCTCACTTTTCAAAATTTTCCGATAACCTACCAGCAGAAGCGTCTCTTCTGATCCAGCCGTTTCCCACTTTTCATCGGCAGAAACCTCCGCGCATGACAGCAGGTCGATGGCCGATCCCGACAATTTTCCCACCGACCCACTCTCCATAGGGTAATTGTTTCAGATATGATACTCACCCTCATCACTTTACGCCAAACTACGATGATTTCCTCAAGTGGTATCAGAATTATCAGAACTTAGTTTCTACTGCTTCGGTAGCACACACTGGCAATTCATATACTTGTCTCTCTCAATCATCTTCTCTTGGATCTTGGATCCTTGATTCTGGTGCGTCTGATCATGTTACCGGTAATAAAAATCTTTTCTCTTCCCTCTCTACATCCAGTTTCTTACCTATTATAACTTCTGCCAATGGTTCTCAAACCCGATCTAAAGGGATTGGTATTGTTCAAATTATACCTTCTCTCTCGGTTACTTCTGTTCTCTATGTACCTAATTGTCAATTTAATTTACTTTCAGTCAGCCGTTTAACTCGTTCTCTTGATTGTAGTGTCACCTTCACTAACAATAATGTTACCCTGTAGGATCGGAGTTCAGGACTGACGATTGGTGTCGGATGTGAGTCTCAAGACCTTTATTACCTCTCAGTGTCATCTCAGACATGCTCAGCCAAAGATTTTCCACTCACTATCCATGCTCAGTTAGGTCATCCCAGTCTTTTCAAACTACATAAGTTGGTGTCAAATTTATCAAAGGTATCTAATTTTGTGAGTTGTGTCAGCTAGGGAAACACACTTGTGGTCAGTTTCCCAATCGAGTCAATAAACGAGTTTCGTCCCCTTTTGCTTTAGTTCACACTGATGTTTGGGGTCCCTCGCGTACTGTCTCTACTCTTGAGTCTAGGTATTTTGTCATCTTTATTGATGATTTTTCACATTGCACGTGGTTATTTTTAATGAAGAATAGATATTTTTTATTTTGAACAATTCTATCAAGAAATAAGAACTCAATTTGGTGTGTCTATCTGTATCTTAAGAAGTGACAATGCTCGTGAATATTTATCCCAACAATTTCAAAATTTTATGTCACGCAGTGGTATTCTCCATCAAACATCATGCCCTCACACACCTCAACAAAACGGGGTAGCTGAACACAAAAATCGGCATCTTGTAGAAACCACTCGGACCCTACTTCTCCATGGTAATGTTCCACTTCAATTTTGGGGGGGATGTTGTGCTAACGGCATGTTACCTTATAAATTGCATGCCCTCATCTGTCCTTAACAATAAAATCCCTCATTCAATCATTTTTCCCAATTCCCCACTTCACTCAATTCCTCCTTGAGTCTTCGGGTTCACATGTTTTGTACACAATCTCTCTCCTGGTTTTGATAAACTCTCAGCTCGATCACTAAAGTGTTTTTCTTGGTTATCATCGATCCCAAAAAGGTTATTGTTGTTATTCACATACTCTACAACGATACCTAGTATCGGTCGATGTTACCTTCTTCGAGTCGGTTCCATATTTCGAGTCCAGTCATGTAACTCCATAACCCATTCAAGAAAGTACCCTCACACCTTTTCCGACAGTTATTAATGTCCCGCCTACCATTATCCCCCGTTAGTCTAGGGCCCCTGACCCACCCACTTCTCGACCACTTCAAACATATCAGCGTCGTCACCCAACGCCTGTTGTCCCTGTCCCTGAAGTCATACTTGTCCCTGAGGTCATTGAAGACTCTCCTCCGACGCCTCCACCATCACCGGATTTGATCCTGCAACCTGAGTCTGATCTTTCGATTGCCCTTCAAAAATGTATACGTCAAACACGAAATCCTTCTCCACATTATATTGATTTATGTCATCATCGTCTTTCCTCTTTGCAGTATACTTGTTTGTCTTCTTTGTCTTCTGTTTCTATTCCTAAAACTCCTGGTGAAGCATTACCTCACCCTGAGTGGAGGGAAGCAATGATTGTTGAAATGTGTGCTCTTCAAAGCAGTGGTACCTGGGAACTAGTTCCTCTACCCCATGGGAAATCTTTAGTAGGTTATCGTTGGCTTTATACAGTGAAGGTTGGTCCAGATGGTAAGATTGATCGATTTAAAGCTCGCTTGGTAGCCAAAGGATACACTCAGATTTTTGGATTGGATTATAGTGATACCTTCTCGCCTGTAGCCAAGATGGCATCTGTTAGACTTCTTCTAACCATTGCAGCCATTCGACATTGGTTTTTTCATCAACTTGACATCAAAAATGCTTTTTTACATGGTGATCTTGAAGAGGAAGTATATATGGAGCAACCACCTGGATTTGTTGCTTAGGGGCAGTCATCGAATATGGTGTGTAGGTTACACAAGTCTCTTTATGGTCTTAAGCAATCTCCGAGAGCTTAGTTCGACAGATTCAGCATTATAGTACAACAGTTTGGTATGGTCCGTAGTGAAGTTGACCATTCGGTTTTTAAATCGTCACTCAGTCCAAGGGTGTATTTATCTTATTGTGTATGTAAATGATATTGTCATAATTGGTAGTGATCAGTAGGGTATACCTCAGTTAAAGCAACATCTCTCAAATCAATTTCAGACAAAAGATCTTGGTAAACTTCGTTATTTCTTGGGTATTGAGATAGTCCAATCTAAAGATGGTTTGGTGATTTCTCAGCAGAAATATGTTATGGATATTTTGGAAGAAACAGGTTTGTTGAATGTTAAACCAGATGATACTCCTATGGATTCAGGTGTCAAACTACTACCTAATCAGGGGGAGCCTTTATCTGACTCGAAAATTTAGAAAATTGGTTGAAAAGTTGAATTATCTCATAGTCACTCGTCCAGACATTTCTTTTGCAGTTAGTGTGATAAGTCAGTTCTTAAACTCCCCTTGTCAGGAACACATGGATGTTATTCGGATTCTGAGATGCATCAAATGTGCTCTAGGAAAATGTCTAGTGTATGAAAATAAAGGACATACTAAGATAGTTGGATACTCTGATGATGATTGGGCAGGTCACCTTTTGATAGACGATCCACCTCTAGGTATTATGTACTTGTTGGAAGAAACCTTATATCCTGAAAAAGTAAGAAATAAAACGTAGTTGCAAGATCAAGCACCAAGGCACAGTATAGGGTCATGGCAATGGCAACATGTGAACTTATTTATGATAATCCAACCGCATTGCACATTGCTTCAAATCCAGTCTTCCATGAGAGGACCAAACATATTGAGATAGACTATCACTTTGTCAGAGAGAAAATTGAATCAGGTGACATCGCCACAAACTTTGTCAACTCTAATGATCAATTGGCAGACGTGTTTACAAAATCTCTGCGTAGCCCCAAAACTAATTATATATGTAACAAGTTTGATGCATTTGACTTATATGCTCAAGCTTGAGGGGGTGTTGATATATGTAAATATAATATTAAGAATATTTGTATATTGAATAGTCTCACATCGACTATATCATGTAATTAGTTATAATCTCTTTGTATATAATAAAGTCTCTGTAGTACTTTTCAAAACACACGGTTTATTCAAATGCCTTAGTCTTTTGTATTTCAAGATAATGTAATGGGAAGCAAATTTCTAATATAAGAAAATAGGAAGCAAATTTCTATTATAAGAAAATAGGAAGCAAAATTCTGTTATAAGAAAATAGAAACAAACAATAATTTCCATATGCCGAAACTATGTTATGTTTTATTGATGGCAACTCTTAGAAAATACTTTTTTCATCCATAAAAATAAGAGAAAGATAAAATAATAACAAATTATAAAGAAAAAATTAATGCAATTAAATTTAGAAGTAACCTTCATCAATCAACAAAATGTAGTAGTTTTTTTTCATGTGCACAACCAAAAAGTTTAATCATTCTATGGATATTCATACTTCATACCCATAAATTATGACATTTCATTATAATTTATCAAATCAAGGAACATGAGACCAAAACATATACTCTAATTAACCTTCTTTTTTCATCAAGTACATGCATTATGAAATTTGAAAACTCTTTTTTACATCCTCATAATACCTTAGATGATCAACAACTGATGTTATTTCAACATTTTATGTTGGCTTTCAAAAAGTAAAAAGATATTTATTTTAAAACAATCTTTTTCTAAACTGACATTTAATTTGAGCCTACTTCATAACATACAACAAAAAAGAAACCATATATTGGTAAATACAACAGATTAATGAACAAAACATTATATATATTGAAAAAAGAAAACACAGATTCCATCTTCGATTCGAAATCCATGATGACATTTGCATTAATCAGTTAAACTGTAGAAAAATTCTTCATGAAGTAAATTTTCACCATGGTTCAGCTGGTAATCTTATTCTTTGATAGTTGAACAACAACAAAAATGGACCAGACTCCAAGAAATCTTATCTTTCAGCAATACAGCCTTGATTTTGGTAGTCCATTCACTATTCCTATATTCAATGGGACAAACTTGCTTTAATCTCTATATAACTGCAATCACAGGATAAGGTAGAGCTATAAGTAAAGTTATCTAAAGTTTCAAATTCTTAGGATAATACTATGTCCTTAGATCTATCTATTTTAAAAAACATTTTCTATTTTTATCTTTGTTGATTTTAGTTGTTAACAAAGAGAAAAGAGATTCTTCTCAATGCGAACATGCGCATTTGAAGAGGGTTGAAGCGAGAGGAGTTACGCGAAGAGAATCAATAATGCTTTGAGCATTTTACAACTTCTTAACTGGGGCAAGAAGTGTAAAATATATATCTTCAAGAGCTTAGTTCCGAGAATTCAGGGGAAAATATATTAGAATTGGATTTAGTTCAGATACATTGTCCGTGTAAAATCGGTCAATCATAACTGTTAAATCTTTAGAAATGTTTGACTTTTATCATAACTGCCTCTAAAGTCATGCTCGTGAATGGTTGTGATGTGCAGCCAGTATAAAACTTCTTACACTGTGCATGACAATTAAATAAGTAGCAGTGAAAACAAATTTTTTTAAAAAAGCTAGAAACTTCAAGATAGGTTTGGTTAAGAGAATAAT